>NC_077230.1:99994373-100306248 GCF_027887165.1 Monodelphis domestica | reverse complement strand
CCGCCACTAATGGAGAAGTCCATTACGTTCAATTATACCACAGTGTATTAGTCTCTGTGTACAATGTTCTCCTGGTTCTGCTCCTCTCGCTCTGCATCACTTCCTGGAGGTTGTTCCAGTCTCCATGGAACTTCTCCACTTTATTATTCCTTTTAGCACAATAGTACTCCATCACCAACATATACCACAGTTTGTTCAGCCATTCCCCAATTGATGGGCATCCCCTCGTTTTCCAGTTTTGGGCCACCACAAAGAGCACAGCTATGAATATTTTTGTACAAGTCTTTGTGTCCATTATCTCTTTGGGGTACAGACCCAGCAGTGCTATGGCTGGATCAAAGGGTAGATATTCTTTTGTCGCCCTTTGGGCATAGTTCCAAATTGCCCTCCAGAATGGTTGGATCAGTTCACAGCTCCACCAGCAATGAATTAATGTCCCTATTTTGCCACATCCCCTCCAGCATTCATTACTTTCCTTTGCTGTTATGTTAGCCAATCTGCTAGGTGTGAGGTGATACCTCAGAGTTGTTTTGATTTGCATCTCTCTGATTATAAGAGATGTAGAACACTTCTTCATGTGCTTGTTAATAGTTTTGATTTCTTTATCTGAGAACTGCCTATCCATTTCCCTTGCCCATTTATCAATTGGAGAATGGCTTGATTTTTTTGTACAATTGATTTAGCTCATTATAAATATGAGTAATTAAACCTTTGTCAGAGGTTTCTATGAAGATTTTTTCCCAATTTGTTGTTTCCCTTCTGATTTTAGTTATATTGGTTTTGTTTGTACAAAAGCTTTTTAGTTTGATGTAGTCAAAATTATTTATTTTACATTTTGTGATTCTTTCTATATCTTGCTTGGTTTTAAAGCCTTTCCCCTCCCAAAGGTCTGACATGTATACTATTCTGTGTTTACCCAATTTACTTATGGTTTCCTTCTTTATGTTTAAGTCACTCACCCATTTTGAATTTATCTTGGTGTAGGGTGTGAGGTGTTGATCTATTCCTAGTCTCTCCCACACTGTCTTCCAATTTTCCCAGCAGTTTTTATCGAATAGTGGATTTTTGTCCCAAAAGCTGGGATCTTTGGGTTTATCGTATACTGTCTTGCTGAGGTCGCTTTCCCCCAGTCTATTCCACTGATCTTCCTTTCTGTTTCTTAGCCAGTACCAAATTGTTTTGATGACTGCTGCTTTGTAATATAGTTTTAGGTCAGGGACTGCAAGGCCCCCATCATATGTGTTTTTTTTTCATTATTTCCCTGGATATCCTTGATCTTTTGTTCTTCCAAATGAACTTTGTTATGGTTTTTTCTAAATCAGTGAAGAAGTATTTTGGTAGTTCAATGGGTATGGCACTAAATAGATAAATAAGTTTGGGTAGGATGGTCATTTTTATTATATTGGCTCGTCCTATCCATGAGCAGTTAATGTTTTTCCATTTGTTCAAGTCTAGTTTTAGTTGTGTGGCGAATGTTTTGTAGTTGTGTTCATATAGTTCCTGTGTTTGTCTTGGGAGGTAGATTCCTAGGTATTTTATTTTGTCTAAGGTGATTTTGAATGGGATTTCTCTTTCTAGTTCTTGCTGCTGAGCTGTGTTGGAGATATATAGAAAAGCTGATGATTTATGTGGGTTTATTTTGTATCCTGCAACTTTGCTAAAGTTGTTGATTATTTCAATTAGCTTTTTGGTTGAATCTCTAGGATTCTTTAAGTAGACCATCATGTCATCCGCAAAGAGTGATAACTTGGTCTCCTCCTTGCCTATTTTGATGCCTTCAATACCTTTATCTTCTCTAATTGCTACTGCTAGTGTTTCTAGTACAATGTCAAATAGTAGAGGTGATAATGGGCATCCTTGTTTCACTCCTGATCTTATTGGGAATGCATCTAGTTTATCCCCATTGCAGATGATATTAGCTGTTGGTTTTAGATATATACTGTTTATTATTTTTAGGAATGACCCTTCTATTCCTATGCTTTCTAGTGTTTTTAATAGGAATGGGTGTTGTATTTTATCAAAGGCTTTTTCTGCATCTATTGAAATAATCATGTGGTTCTTGCTAGTTTGCTTGTTGATGTGGTCAATTATGTGGATGGTTTTCCTAATGTTGAACCAGCCCTGCATCCCTGGTATGAATCCTACTTGATCATGGTGAATGATCCTTCTGATCACTTACTGGAGTCTTTTTGCTAGTATCCTATTTAAGATTTTTGCATCTATATTCATTAGGGAGATTGGCCTATAGTTTTCTTTCTCTGTTCTTGACCTGCCTGGTTTTGGAATCAGTACCATGTTTGTGTCGTAAAAGGAGTTTGGTAGAACTCCCTCTTTGCTTATTATGTCAAATAGTTTGTATAGTATTGGGATTAACTGTTCTCTGAATGTTTGATAGAATTCACAGGTGAATCCATCAGGCCCTGGGGATTTTTTCTTAGGAAGTTCTTTGATGGCTTGTTGGATTTCAATTTCTGATATGGAATTATTTAGGAATTCTATTTCCTCTTCTGTTAGTCTAGGCAGTTTGTATTTTTGTATATATTCATCCATTTCTCCTAAATTGGTGTATTTATTGCCATATAATTGGGCAAAGTAGTTTCTAATGATTGCCTTAATTTCCTCTTCATCGGAGGTGCTGTCCCCCTTTTCATCTTTAATGCTGTGAATTTGCTTTTCTTCCTTCCTTTTTTTAATTAGATTGACCAGTACCTTGTCTATTTTGTTTGTTTTTTCAAAGTACCAGCTTCTTGTCTCATTTATTAAATCAATAGTTCTATCACTTTCGATTTTATTAATTTCTCCCTTAATTTTTAGGATTTCTAATTTGGTTTTCTGCTGGGGGTTTTTAATTTGATCGCTTTCCAGTTTTTTCATTTGCATTTCCAATTGATTGATCTCTGCTCTCCCTTGTTTGTTAATATAAGCATTCAGGGATATGAATTTACCTCTGATTACCGCTTTGGCTGCATCCCAAAAGGTTTGAAAGGATGTTTCGCCATTGTCATTTTCCTCGATGAAATTATTAATTGTTTCTATGATTTCTTCTTTAACTAAACGGTTTTGGAGTATCATATTGTTTAATTTCCAATTGGTTTTAGATTTGGTTTTCCATGTACCATTACTAATCATTATTTTTATTGCCTTGTGATCTGAGAAGGCTGCATTCATTATTTCTGCTTTTTTGCATTTGTGTGCTATGTTTCTGTGACCTAATGTATGGTCAATTTTTGTGAATGTGCCATGTGGTGCTGAGAAGAAGGTGTATTCCTTTTTATCCCTATTTATTTTTCTCCATATGTCTATTAATTCTAATTTTTCTAAGATTTCATTCACTTCTTTTACCTCTTTCTTATTTATTTTTTGATTTGATTTATCTAAATTTGATAATGGTTGGTTTAAGTCTCCCACTAGTATGGTTTTATTGTCTATTTCTTCCTTCAATTCTCCTAGTTTCTCCATTAGAAATTTGGGTGCTATATTATTTGGTGCATACATATTGATTAATGATATTTCCTCATTGTCTATAGTCCCTTTTAACAAAATATAATTACCTTCCCTATCCCTTTTGATCAGGTCTATTTTTGCATTGGCTTTATCAGATATCATGATTACCACTCCTGCCTTCTTTCTATCAGTTGAGGCCCAGAAGGTCTTACTCCATCCTTTAATTCTGACCTTGTGGGTGTCAACCCGCCTCATGTGTGTTTCTTGAAGACAACATATGGTAGGGTTTTGGATTCTAATCCATTCTGCTATTCGTCTACGTTTTATGGGTGAGTTCATCCCATTCACGTTCAAAGTTATGATTGTCATTTGTGGACTCCCTGGCATTTTGATTGCCTTCCCTAATTCTAACCTTTTCTTCTTCAGCTCTACCTTTTAGTCCAGTGATTTACTTTGAAACAGTCCCCCTTGTCCCCTCCTTTGATGTTTCCCTTTTTAGTCCCTCCCTTTTTGTTCCCTCCCCCTCCCCCCTCTCTTTCCCTCCCTTTTTGTTCTCCCTCTCCCCCTCCCCCCCCTTGGTTTTCCCTTCTCCCTACCCTTGTTGGGTAAGATAGAATTCAAGATCCCAATGGATCTGGATGTTTTTCCCTCTCAGAGTTGATTTCCCTGAGATTGAGGTTTAAGTAAACCCCCCCCCTCTCTTCCTCTCCTTCTTTTAGGAGTTTTCTTCCCCTCCCCTTCCCATGTGAATCTTTGTGTGAGAACCATTATTCTATTTGGTCTTTCTTTACCCCCTATTTATACATTACATTTTCCCCACATATTAGTATACATAGGTTGATATAAATGTAGTCCTTATAGAAGAGAGTTTGAGTAAAAGAAGAAGATAGCATTTTCCCCTTTCCTTAATATTTACCTTTTCAGGTATTCCTTGCTCTTTGATTTTCGGTATCAAACTTTCCACAGAGCTCTGGTCTTTTCTTTGCAAAAAGTTGGAAGTCTTCTATTTTGTTGAATGCCCATACTTTCCCTTGGAAGTATATAGTCAGTTTTGCTGGGTAGCTGATTCTTGGTTGGAGACCCAGCTCTCTTGCCTTTCTGAAGATCATGTTCCATGCCTTACGATCATTCAGAGTAGAACTTGCAAGGTCTTGTGTTACCCTGATTGGCATTCCTTTATATCTAAATTGTCTTTTTCTGGCTTCCTGTAGGATTTTTTCTTTTGTTTGATAGCTTTGGAATTTGGCAATTACATTCCTGGGAGTTGTCTTTTGGGGGTTTAGTGTAGAAGGTGTTCTGTGAGCTCTGTCAGTGGCTGTATTGCCCCCTTGTTCTAGAATCTCTGGGCAATTTTCTTTGATTATATCTTGTATCACCATGTCCAGTTTGGTGTTTATTTCTGGCTTTTCTGGGAGTCCAATTATTCTTAAATTATCCCTTCTCCCTCTATTTTCCAGATCTATCACCTTGTCGGTGAGATATTTTATGTTCTCTTCTAATTTCTTGGTATTTTGGCTTTGCTTTATTAATTCTTGCTCTTTTACACGATCGTTGTCTTCCAGCTGCCTGATTCTGGCTTTTAAAGCCTGGTTTTCCTTTTCAGTTTCATCATACCGGTTTTGTAGATGCGTGAATTTCTTTTGCATTATTTCCAACTTTTCCTCCCAGAAGGCTTCCATCTTTTTGGTCATTTCTGATTCAAATTCTTCATAGGTTTGTGGAGGGTTTCCATTTCCTTTGGAAGGTTTTGGAGCATTTTCTTTTATATTATCTTCTATCTGCTCTGTATTTTGTATTTTGGCTCCATAGAATGTGTCCAAAGTCGCCCCTTTCTTCTTATTTTTCTTGGTATTTTGGGGCTTCTGTGGTTCTGTGGAGTTTGCCATCTCTGAATGTGGAGGATTAGCTTTTCTTGTCTCTGTCTGGTGTTCAGAGGCTTTAGTCCTGGGCAGATGGTTCTATGAGCTTTCCCTGGGTTAAACTGAATATGCCTCACTGGAACTGGAATGGAAGGGTCGGACCACGTTGCTTTCCAGAAGTTGCCTTCAGAATCGCTGGCCGTGAGGCTGTTTTGTCGGCCTGCGGGGGGATGGGCTGCAGCTTCCCCAAGCTCCGAGGGCAGGGACTTTCACTGAGACTTGGATAGCAGGATCCAGCCCGTGAGGCTGTCTTGCTCCAGGCAGTGACTTTCACTGGGACTCGGATAGAAGGCCCTGAGGGTTGTTGTTCCGAGGACCCTGCTCTCTGAGCCAGGCCGGGCTGTGGCTTCTGGGAGCCTTGGACTCTGCGCTCCTACCCCTGAGGTCCGAGGGATCTCGGGTTCTGGCTTTTAAGGGGAGCTGTACCTTTTGATCCGGGTCCAGGTCCAGGAGGAGGGTTCTCAGGGTCTGTGCTGTTGATCGTTTTGAATTTCGGCGCCTTAGGAGCTTATAGTTTGAGATCGGTCGGGAAGGGTTTTCCGGAGATCTGAACTTTAGCTTTCTCTAAGCCGCCATCTTAACCGGAAGTCTAAGTTTATTTCATTTTATTTTTTTAAACCCTTACCTTCCGTCTTGGAGTCAATACTGTGTATTGGCTCCAAGGCAGAATAGTGGTAAGGGCTAGGCAATGGGGGTTAAGTGACATGCCCAGGGTCACACAGCTGTTAAGTTTCTTTTTGTAACATTTAAAATATTAAGAGACTCAATTAACTTCCTCCCTCCCCTCCCCCATTAAATATGGCATCATTTGATCAAAAGATATATATACATATATATATGTATATATGTATCTTAATTAGATTAGTTCTTTCTCTGGAGGCAGACATACACAAGTTACTGTTCAAAGAATATTTCTGTTGCTATAGATAATTTTCTCTTAGTTCTTCTTGTTTTCTTCATAATTTCATATAAGTCTTTCCATTCAAGTAGGTCTTTTCCAAAATTAACCTGTTTGTCAATTCTTACAGCACAGTGATATACATCACAATCATATACCCTAACTTTTTAGACATTCTTCAGTTGACGAACATCCCTTCAGTTTCTAGTTCTTTGTCACCACAAAAAGAGCTGCTATAAATATTTTAAAACATGTGAAATGAAGTTTCTTTACCTTTTTCCTTGATAATCTTAGGAAATTAAACTAAATGATAAAAGGGCAAGATGACAAATTTTGGATGGACTATAGAAAAATGAGGACACTAATACATTGTTGGTGAAACTATGAACTGATCTAGAATAATCTTCATCCTTTTCTCTGATACTGTTACCACTCTGGGGCAGGACCTCATTCATCCTCCCCTCAGATGTCAAAATGATCCTACTCTAGTGCAAGTGTTAGCTCCTGGAGGGCAGGGATTGTTTTTGGCTTTCCTTGTATCCCAGATGATTAGCAAAGTACCTGGTATATAGTAACTAGGTAACAAATTCTGTCTGAGTAACTAACAAATTCTCTGGATATCTCATCCATAAAATGGGGATAGGAATATTTGTTCTACCTATGGTACAAAGTTGCTATGAAAACAAAATAGCAATAATAACTAACATTATATAATTCTAATAACTAGCATTATATAGTGCTTTAAAAATTGCAAAGCTCCCTCAGTTGGTTAATGGGTAATGTATCCGAACAGGCAATTTTCAAAGGAAATCTTAGAAATCATCAGACATATTAAAGAAATACTCAAAGTCACTAATCATTAGAAAAATGCAAATTAAATCAACTCTGAGGTTCTACTTCATACTCATTAGATTAAGAAAGTTTGAAAAAAAAGAAAGAAAATCACAAATGTTAGAGGGACTGTGAAAATGGGCTATATATGCACTGCTGGTAGAGCTATCAATCCATCTGGCTCTTCTGGAAAGTAGTTTGGACCTATAGCTTACAGTCACTAAACTGTAAACTTTTAACTCAGGTATGCCACTACTAAGCGTGTGTCCTAAAGAGATCAAAGAAATAGGAAAATAGCCAGATTGTACAAAAATATGTTGAGATACTGAAGTTCTTTTTGTGGAGGTAAAGAACTGGAAAACAAGGAGGTGCCCATTATTTGGAGAATCACTGAACAATACGGTATATAAATATAATGTAATAAATTATGCCTTAAGAAATGATAAAAGAGATGAGACAGTTTCTGAGAAAATTGGCAAGACATTTGGACTATTTCAGAATTCATTCATAAGCAGAACCAATAGAATAATTAATATAATCACAAAAACATTGTAAAGAGAAGCAACTTTGAAAGACTTAAGAAGTGTTATCAGTGATTCTCTAGTGTAAAAAAGAATTTTTAAAATTTCTTTAATTTTACAGGGGACCTGGAGGTTACACTAGATTGGATAATGAAGAATCTATCACCTCTTAACCAAGTGCTAATGGACAAAATATTCAGAATGACATATATGGGGGCATAGATAGCCATTGAGGAAATTTGTTTTGCTTTACTAGGCATATTTATTTTAAAAGGTTCTCTTTGGTTTTCAAGGTAGGGAGAAAGAAGAGAAAGAAAATAGGGTTTTTTTTAAACCTTTACTTTCTATTTTAGAATCAATACTAAATATCAGTTGCAAGGCAAAATTATGATAAGGGCTAGGCAATCGGGGTTAAGTTGGGAAGTATCTAAGGCCAGATTTGGACCCAGCACTTCCTGTCTCTCTACTTGGCTCTCTATCCACTGAGCTACCTAGCTGCTCTGATTTTTTTTAATAATCTGCAAAATATTTTACATACATGATCTCATTTGACCCTCACAACAAAACTATTACTTTATTATATGGCAAAGTAATACATGTATTGATATTCCCATCTTCAACTCTGGCCTCAGACACTTACTGGCTATATGGCTTTGGGCAAGCCACTTTACCTTTTTCTGCTGTTTCCTCACCTAAAAAATGGTGATAATAAAAATAGCCCCTTCCCAAGGTTATTGTGAGGATAATATTTCTGAAGTGATTTGCCAATAAAAAAGTACTATATGATTGCTAGTTATTCTTATTATTAATCATATAACATATAATAATCAAAGATGGGTTTTAAATCCAAGATTTTTTTTATTCTAAGTCCTACCATTGATTGCAGTATGCCAAGCTATCTTTAAAATACCATGGATCAAAGTTTTATACATTATAAAAACATATAAAAATGCAGTGGAAAGAATGACAGATTTGTAATCATAAGAGGCCTGAGTTCAAGAACTACATCTGACATTGGTTGCATGTCCTTGGACAAATCATTTTAATTCTCCAAGCTTCAATTTCCTCATCTATAATAGCTGTAGTACCTACCTTACAGGGTTGATGTGGAGATCAAAAGATAAATGTTTATAAAACATTGAAAGCCTTAAAGTAGAATATAAATGTCTATTATTGTTATTGTTTTGTTGTTATTATTCAAAAATGTTTTCGTGAGGTTTGATAGCATTTAGACAGAATCTGTCCTGGGAGAAGTGTCTATTGAGATATTATTTTTTATATTTAATTTTCTATAGACCATTTACACAAGTGGTTAAAATAACTGTTTTTTGTAGTCATATAAAAACATCAGGATCTAAGTTCAACTTCTATAGGCTCATTGAAAGCATCTTCAGTACAAGGCCAGTGGCAAACTGGATGGCAGGGATATATACCTTATCCTATTCTCTGCCCCCCACCAATTTTTTATTTATTCTGCCAAGTATGTGTTTTGAGAGCTTTTTGTTGTAAACAACTTAGAGATTATGGAGCATTTTTGCTAGTGACATCTATAAAAATATTCTTATTTTATTTTTTATAAATTAATGTTATAGCTGGACAATTGTAGACAATAGTTCAGTCTGTGATGTTGTTTCAGTTCGAATGCAGTTGATTGACTTCTGAAAGATATTTTGAAGTCTGCATTTATAATGTAGGAACTTATTTGCTAGTCCATGAAAGATAGCAAATTTCGGAGCATAATTCTAGCTGTGAGAATATGCTTCGCTAGGTATTCAGCAGGTTTTCATTTGTTTTTTCAGCATGTAATGACATGTATAGTTTTTTACCATTTCTTTGCATAGTCTCTGCTGATCACTAATTCTAGGTTCCTAAAGGATAATCTTTCAATGGCAATGATCTTGTTCTGAATTAGCATATATATTCTTCTTTTTCTATAAACAAATGCTCCTGACTCAACCATACATTTAATCCTTCCTTGTGATCATTTTGTTGGCTTAGTTTGTGTGGATTTTGTCTATTGAAGAACTTTTGATTCCATTCTGGGGGCATAGCTGCCATTGGTCTCCCTTTAAAGGTAAACATCCTCAAGTCTTCAAGATCCAGTAGTGTGTACCCTTTCTCCACCTTTATTATTGTCCTGAGAAAAGATATCGTCTTATTTCAAAACAATTTTTATTGATTTTTTACATTTGTATCATGTCTTGAGAATGTTATCAATCCTCTTTGCCTTCTTGTGGCACTAGTAAATGAAGAAGTACCACCCACTTGGCCATCCTCTGCGCCAAACTGATCATAATTTGTTTTCCAAGTAGAACCAAATTGCAACCCAATACATTTCTTTGACTCATAGGAGAAACTGTATCATAATCAACAGGATTAAACTGAAAAGAATCTAATTTATTAAAAATTCAAAGTTCTTGGCAGACCTCCTATGATGATGAAAAATTCTAAGACATTGGGTTCTGGGTAAGAAAAATCAATATAATGATCAGGCTAGCAATAGTCAATAAATTAATTGGTCAGTGATTTCTCTTGATGATCAAAGACAAATTCAATTGGTGCTGGAAGTCTTTATTCTGTCAAGAATCTATAATCACAGTACAAGAATGTAGAATGTTAATCAAGTGATTTGTTAAAAGGTAATGTATCACTTTTCCAATTATCTGTATTTAGACATCATGTTAGGTAATGTATCTGTGTGCCAAAAAAAATGGGTATAAGAATAATCACCAGGCCTGGGGATGGCTGAGCAGCTATCAGATGCAAAGCATGCCCATGCCCATAAAATATACAGCTGTCTTCCATTTGTTATTTTCTTGACTGATTGCTCGCTACCTGTTGGGAACCCCTGGAGTCTTGAGTGAGGCTGGACCCTGCCCTTGTCAATTTGGCATCTTGTGTCATTAAAGCAATTTTGGAACTCATAATTCAGCCCTCTCCTAGGCACCCCAGGTCATTTTGGTAGATACCTCATGAGGAGGTGGGCTAATATTTTCCAGTCCCTCCCTGGTCCCTCATGAATACTGATATAGGTGAAAAAATCAGGTTGTGGCTGGTTAGGATTGATCCCCCCCCCCAGTCTATCCCAATGGGATACTTAAGGACATTGCCATGCTTTCTCCTCACACATACTTGGATTAAACTAGTTTTTGTTTATTGGACAGTATTGAGTTTATAGTCTCAATCTTAATTATCCCAAGTTTGGAAACTGTTCTAGGGTAGGGAATGTTAGAGCATTCTTAGGATTGTCAGGACAAAGGAATGAGGGAAAAGGCCATGTTAGAAATTAAATAATGATCAGAGCATTATTTGGAAATAAATATACAGCATTAGGAATAAATCTTCTCACTCCATAGTTACTGTAATCAGTCCAGGGTATATAAAGTCCTCACTATACATCATCCTGGATGGCATCCCTCTATGTTGTCATTGCCTTTAATCTCAAATCATGGATTTCTGGAGCTCTGAAGATAGAGTAGTACTAATACTAGTACTGATACTAGTGTATTGGTTTGAAGAACTCTTAAATGAGGAAACTCCCCCTATTAATACTACTTTCCTTCAACTTATGGTCTTAGAGACCTGCCTAAGTTACTGTGAGTTTAAAAAGCCAATTTGTGTCAGTTTGTCAAAATGTAAGTCTACATTCTCCTGGCCCTCAGAGCATTGTACCAATGCCTATTATTGTTGGCATTGACTTCAATACAGTGGTTGCTACATAATGTTACATATTTGGCAATGATCAGCTTTCCCTTCTTTAATTAAAAAAATTATATATCATAAAAGTCATTTTTTTCAGTGTGGTACTTAAAAACTTGAAGTCAAAGGACCTAGAATGAAATACAATATCTACTCCCTGTATAATCATAGGCAAGTCACTTATCTTCCTTAGGTAAGTCTTCTCATCTTTTTTTTTTTTTTAATTTTTTTATTTAGAATATTTTTTCATGGTTACATGATTCATGATCCCCCCTTCCCTCCCTCCTCCCAGGGTCAACAAGCAGTTCCAATGGGTTATACATATATCATTGTTCAAAACTCATTTCTATGTTATTCATATTTGTAGTAGAGTGATCTTTTAACATCAAAATCCTAATCATATTCCTATTGAACTACATGATCGTTCATATGTTTTTCTTCTGAATTTCTGTTCCCACAGTTCTTTCTCTGGATGTGGATAGCATTTATTCTCATAAATTTCTCTGGATTGTCCTGGGTCATTGCATTGCTACTAGTAGGAAAGTCTGTTATATTTGATTGTACCACAATGTATCCATCTCTGTATACAATGTTCTCCTGGTTCTGCTCCTTTCACTCTGCATCAATTCCTGGAGGTCTTTCCAGTTCACATGGAATTCCTCCAGTTCATTATTCCTTTCAGCACAATAGTATTCTATCACCATCAGATATTGTAATTTATCTAGCCATTCCCCAATCGATGGACTCCCCCTCATTTTCCTATTTTTTGCCACCACAAAAAGTGGACTATAAATATTTTTGTACAAGTCTTTTTCCATATTATCTCTTTGAAGTACAAACTGTAGTAAGGCTGGGTCAAAGGGTAGTCATTCTTTTAAAGCCCTTTGTATAGAATTCCAAATTGCCCTCCACATTGGTTGGACTAATTCACAACTCCACCAGCAGTTCATTAGTGTCCCAACTTTGACACATCCCTTCCAACATTTATCACCTTCCTTTGCTGTCATATTGGCTAGCCTGCTAGGTATAAGGTGGTACCTAAGAGTTGCTTTAATTTGCATTTCTCTAATCAGGAGGGATTTAAAACACTTTTCATGTGCTTATTGATAGTTTTGATTTCATCATGTTAAAATGGCCTATTCATATCCTTTGACCATTTGTCAATTGGGGAATGGCTTAATTTTTTTGTAAATTTGACTTAGTTTCTTAGATATTTGGGGAATTAAACCTCTGTCAGATAGTTTTTTTTTATAAAAATGTTCTCTCAAATTTGTTGCTTTCCTTCAAATTTTGGTTGCATTGTTTTTGTTTGCACAAACCCTTTTTAATTTGATATAATCAAGTCATTTCATTTTACATTTTGCAATATTCTCTATCTCTTGCTTGTTCTTAAATTCCTTCCTTTTCCACAGATCTGACAGGCATACTAATCTAAATTCACCTAATTTATTTATGATTTCACTCTATATTTAAGTCATTTACCCACTTTGAATTTATCTTGGTATAGGGTGTAAGATGTTGATCTAGGGGGACTTCCGGTCAAGATGGAGACTTAGAAGAAGCAAAAGTTTAGACCTCTGAAAACCCTTCCTTACCGATCACAAACTGAATGCTCCTAGAGGACTGAAATTCAAACTTAACAACAGGACAGAGGCGGGGAACCCTCCTTCTGGACTCAAATCAAAAGGTATGCCCCCAAAAGCTGGAATCCTAGAACACTTGGGTCTAAGGGGAAGGCAGAAGGAAGGTCCCAGGACCCCTCCCCCCCAACCCAGAATGCTGAGCCCCCAGCAGCAGTGGGAACCTCAGGGCCAGCAAAGTTGCTGTTCTGAAGGGTGGACCTTGAAAACAACCTGGCCCAGGCTCAGGGCGTCCAACACTGAAGCCAGGGAAGCAGCCGTAGAGAGATGGGGGGAGCCTGTCACACAGTGACTGGGTCATTCCATCAGAGTCTCACCAGAGGTTTTTGCCTCTGGGCACATCCAGACCAACCCAGTTCAACATAATCCCATCAGGAGTCCTCAGAGCTCAGGGAGGCCAGGACCCCTCCACCCTTAGAGTGCAGGGCCTTCTGAAAGGACAGGAACCTCAGGGCCAGCAAAGGTGCTGTTCTGAAGGGTGCACCTTGAAAGCAATCTGGGCCAGTCTCAGAGCGTCCAACACAGATGGCAGGGAAGCAGCCTGGGAGAGACGGGGAGAGCCTGTAGCCCCGTGGCTGGGTCCTTTCATTGGAGTCTCACCAGAGGTTTTTGCCTCAGGGGGCATCCAGACCAACCCACTTGAACCTAAAGACAATTTAGATATAAAGGAACACCAATCAGGGTCACACAGGACCTAGCAATTTCCACTCTGAATGATCATAAGTCATGGAACATGATATTCAGAAAAGCAAGAGATCTGGGTCTTCAACCAAGAATTAGCTATCCATCAAAAATGACTATATACTTCTAGGGGAAAGTATGGGCATTCAACAAAATACAAGATTTCCAAGTATTTGTAAAGAAAAGAACAGAGCACTGTGGAAAGTTTGACCTCCAAACACAAAGAGCAAGAGAAACTTGAAAAGGTAAATAAGAAGGAAAGGGAAAAGGAGAAAAATGTTATCTTTTTCTTTTATTCAAACTCTCTTCTATAAGGACTACATTTATATCAAATTATATATATTAATATGTGGGGAAAATGTAATGTGTAACTCAAAAATT
Source organism: Monodelphis domestica (assembly GCF_027887165.1). Classification (NCBI taxonomy): domain Eukaryota; kingdom Metazoa; phylum Chordata; class Mammalia; order Didelphimorphia; family Didelphidae; genus Monodelphis; species Monodelphis domestica. Next base: position 100,292,234 of record NC_077230.1, on the reverse strand, counting down.
GTATGCATCATTAGAGTAGTAAGAAGAATCATGCATAGGGAAAGTTTGGGGCATCAATACGATATGGAGAAAGGGGGGGATAGAAAGAAAAAGGGAGGGGGTATCATTGATGGTACTAAGATATAGTCCAAGAAATAGAAAAAAAATCAGCTAAATAGAATAATCGTTCTCACACAAAGGAACACATGGGAAGGGGAGGGGAAGAATTCTCCTATAAGAAGGAGAGAAAGAGATTTTACTTAAACCTTACTCTCAGTGAAATCAACTCCAAGAGGGAAGAGCATCTACATCCATTGGGATCTTGAATTCTATCTTATCCAACAGGGTAAGGGACAAGGGAAAATCAAGGGGGGGGGAGGGAGGAGGGAAGACAAAAAGGTAGGGAAGGAGAGGGGGGAGGGGAAGGGAAAAAGGATGGGGCTAGAAATGGAAGTAAATCAAGGGAGGGGACTAGGGGGACTGATTTAAAGTGAATCACTGGCTTAAAAGATTATAGCTAAAGAAGAAAGGTCAGAATTAGGGGAGTATATCAAAATGCCAGGGAATCCACAAGTGACAATCATAACTTTGAATGTGAATGGGATGAACTCACCCATAAAACATAGACGAATAGCAGAATGGATTAGAATCCAAAACCCTACCATATGTTGTCTTCAAGAAACACACATGAGGCGGATTGACACCCACAAGGTCAGAATTAAAGGATGGAGTAAGACCTTTTGGGCCTCAACTGATAGAAAGAAGTCAGGAGTTGCAATCATGATATCTGACAAAGCCAAAGCAAAAATATACCCGATTAAAAGGGATAGGGAAGGTTAATATATTTTGTTAAAAGGGACTACAGACAATGAGGAAATATCACTAATCAACATGTATGTACCAAATGGTTGAGCATCCAAATTTCTAATGGAGAAACTAGGAGAATTGAAGGAGGAAATAGACAGTAAAACCATATTGGTGGGATATCTTAACCAACCACTATCAAATTTAGATAAATCAAATAAAAAAATAAATAAGAAAGAGGTAAAAGTAGTGAATGAAATCTTAGAAAAATTAGAATTACTAGACATATGGAGAAAAATAAATAGGGACAAAAAGGAATACACCTTCTTCCCAGCATCACATGGCACATTCACAAAGATTGACCATACACTAGGTCACAGAAACATGGCATACAAATGCAGAAAAGCAGAAATAATAAATGCAGCCTTTTCAGATGATAAAGCAATAAAAATAACGATCAGTAAGGGTATATGGAGAGCCAAATCAAAAATTAATTGGAAATTAAATAATATGATACTCCAAAATCATTTAGTTAGAGAACAAATCATAGAAACAATAATTTCATCAAGGAAAATTACAATGGTGAGACATCCTTTCAAACCTTATGGGATGCAGCCAAAGCAGTACACAGAGGAAAATTCATATCCCTCAATGCACATATTAACAAATTAGGGAGGGCAGAGATCAATGAATTGGAAATACAAATCAAAAAACTTGAAAGTGAACAAATTAAAAAACCCCAGAAGAAAACCAAATTAGATATCCTAAAAATTAAGGGAGAAATTAATAAAATCAAAAGTGATAGAACTATTAAATTAATAAATAAGACAAGAAGCTGGTACTTTGAAAAAACAAACAAAATAGACAAAGTATTGGTCAATCCAATTTAAAAAAAAAGAGAGAAGAAATGCAAATTAGCAGTATCTCAGATGAAAAGGGAGAACTAACTTCCAATGAAGAGGAAATTAAGGTAATCATTAAAAACTTCTTTGCCCAATTATATGGCAATAAATATGCCAATCTAGGTGATATGGATGAATACTTACAAAAATACAAATTGCCCAGACTAACAGAAGAAGAAATAGAATTCTTAAATAATCAATCCCATATCAGAAAAAGAAATCCAACAGGCCATCAAAGAACTCCCTAAGAAAAAATCCCCAGGGCCAGATGGATTCACAAGTGAATTCTATCAAACATTCAAAGAACAACTAACACCAATACTATTCAAACTATTTGACATAATAAGCAAAGAGGGAGTTCTACCAAATTCCTTTTACGACACAAACATGGTACTGATTCCAAAGCCAGGCAAGCCAAAAACGGAGAAAGAAAACTATAGACCAATCTCCCTAATGAACATAGATGCAAAAATCTTAAACAGGATACTAGCAAAAAGACTTCAGCAAGTGATCAGGAGGCTCATTCACTATGATCAAGTAGGATTTATAGCAGGAATGCAGGGCTGGTTCAATACTAGGAAAACCATCCACATAATTGACCATATCAACAAGCAAACCAACAAAAATCACATGATCATCTCAATAGATGCAGAAAAAGCCTTTGATAAAACATAACACCCATCCCTATTAAAAACACTAGAAAGCATAGGAATAGAAGGATCTTTCCTAAAAATAATAAATGGTATATATCTAAAACCATCAGCCAACATCATCTGCAATGGGGATTAACTAGATGCATTCCCAATAAGATCAAGAGTGAAAAAAGGATGCCCATTATCACCTCTATTATTTAACATTGTACTAGAAACACTAGCAGTAGCAATTAGAAAAGAAAAAGAAATTGAAGGCATTAAAATAGGCAATGAGGAGATCAAGCTATCACTCTTTGCGGATGATATGATGGTCTACTTAAAGAATCCAAGAGAATCAACCAAAAAGCTAGTCGAAATAATCAACAACTTTAGCAAAGTTGCAGGATACAAAATAAAGCCACATAAGCCATCAGCCTTTCTATATATTTCCAACACAGTTCAGCAGCAAGAATTAGAAAGAGAAATCCCATTCAAAATCACCTTAGACAAAATAAAATAGTTAGGAATCTATCTCCTGAGACAAACACAGGAACTATATGAACACAACTACAAAACACTCTCCACACAACTAAAACTAGACTTGAGCAATTGGAAAAACAGTAACTGCTCATGGGTAGGATGAGCCAATATAATAAAAATAACCATCCTACCAAAACTTATCTATTTATTGCCATACCCATTGAACTTCCCAAAAAAAATTTTTATTGAATTAGAAAAAAAAATAACAAAGTTCATTTGGAAGAACAAATGATCAAGGATATCCAGGGAAATCATGAAAAAAAAAATACAAAGGAAGGTGGCCTTGCAGTCCCAGATCTCAAACTATACTATGAAGCAGTGGTCATCAAAACAATTTCGTACTGGCTAAGAGACAGAAAGGAGGATCAGTGGAATAGACTTGGGGTAAATGACCCCAGCAAGACAGTCTATGACAAACCCAAAGGGTTTTGGGACAAAAATCCACTATTTGATAAAAACTGCTGGGAAAATTGGCAGACAGTGTGGGAGAGATTAGGTTTGGATCAACACCTCACACCCTACACCAAGATAAACTCAGAATGGGTGAATGACTTGAACATAAAGAAGGAAACAATAAGTAAATTAGGTGAACACAGAATAGTATACATGTCAGACCTTTGGGAAGGGAAAGATTTTAAAACCAAGCAAGACTTAGAAAGAGTCACAAAATGTAAAATAAATAATTTTGACTACATCAAATTAAAAAGGTTTTGTACAAACAAAACCAATGTAACTAAAATTAGAAGGGAAGTAACCAATTGGGAAACAATCTTCATAACAAAAACCTCTGACAAAGGTCTAATTACTCAAATTTATAAAGAGTTAAACCAGTTGTACAAAAAATCAAGCCATTCTACAATTGATAAATGGGCAAGGGACATGAATAGGCAGTTTTCAGCCAAAGAAATCAAGACTATTAATAAGCACACGAAAAAGTGTTCTACATCTCTTATAATCAGAGAGATGCAAATCAAAACAACTCTGAGGTATCACCTCACACCTAGCAGATTGGCTAACATGACAGCAAAGTAAAGTAATGAATATTGGAGGGGATGTGGCAAAGTTGGGACATTAATTCATTGCTGGTGAAGTTGTGAATTGATCCAACCATTCTGGAGGGCTATTTGGAACTATGCCCAAAGGGTGATAGAAGACTGTCTGCCCTTTGATCCAGCCATAGCACTACTGGGCTTGTACCCCAAAGAGATAATAAGGAAAAAGACTTGTACAAGAATAGTCATAGCTGCATTCTTTGTGGTGGCCAAAAATTGGAAAACGAGGGGATGCCCTTCAATTGGGGAATGGCTGAACAAATTGTGGTATCTGTTGGTGATGGAATATTATTGTGCTAAAAGGAATAATAAAGTGGAGGAGTTCCATGGAGACTGGAACAACCTCCAGGAAGTGATGCAGAGTGAAAGGAGCAGAACGAGGAAAACAATGTACACAGAGACTGATACACTGTGGTTCAATTGAATGTAATGGACTTCTCCATTAGTGTCAATGCAATGTCCCTGAATAATCCGCAGAGATCGTGGAGAAAAAACATTATCCACAAGCACAGGACAACCTGTGGGAGTAAAAACAATGAGGAAAAGCAACTGCTTGACTACAGGGGTTTAGGGGACATGTCTGAGGAGAGACTCTAAATGAACACTCTAATGCAAATTCCAACAACATGGAAATGGGTTTGAATCAAGGACACATGTGATACCCAGTGGAAACATGCGTCAGATATGGGAGGGGTGGGAGTGGGAGGAAAAGAAAATGACTTTTTTCCCAATGAATAATGTTTGAAAATGAACAAATAAAATATTGTTTAAAAGGGAAAAAAAGAACCAATACATAGAACTGATTCTAAGATAGATGGTAAGGGTTTAAAAAAAAAAGACTCAGAGAAAAATAAATTTGAAATAAAATAAAATAAAAGATGAGGATGCAGCTGGGTGGCTCAGTGCATGGAGAGCCAGGCCTAGAGATGGGAGGTCCTAGGTTCAAATCTGGCTTCAGACACTTCCCAGCTGTGTGACCCTGGGCAAGTCATTTGACCCTCATTGCCTAGCCCTTACCACTCTTCTGCCTTGGAGCCAATACACAGTATTGACTCCAAGACAGAAGGTAAGGGTTTAAAAAAAAAAAAAGATGTTGATCTAAACTGAATTTTCCCATTCTGTTTTCCAATTTTCCCAGTAGTTTTTGTCAAATAGTTCTTGTCCCCAAAGCTGGGGTCTTTGGGTTTATTGAACACCAGCTTGCTGAAGTCATTTATTCCTAGTCTATTCCACTGATCCACCCTTCTGTCTCTTAGCCAGTACCATATTGTTTTTATTATTACTGCTTTATAGTACAATTTTAGATCTGGTACTGCTAGGCCTCCATTCTTCACATTTTTTTCATTATTTCTTTTGATATTCTTGATCTTTTGTTCTTCCAGTATCCCCACCTTTAAAGTGAGGATGATTCAATTATATGGCCTCTTAGGTTCCTGCTAGGTCTGAATCTATGGTCCTATGATTCTATCCCTTCCATTTCTACAATCAAATCAAAATTTAGTCCAGAACAACAGTTCCCTTTGTTGCTTCTCCTGTTTCTTGAGAGATGAAATTATTAAAGGAAGTCAACAATTTGTCCAGTGCTCTGCAACTAACAATATTTTCTCCTTGACCTTGAAGGACATTTCTATCATATATCTGGGAAGTTAAAGTCCCTTAAAATGCATTTTCTAATCCTGTCCTATCCACTACCTTAATGAGATAGTACAAAATACATTTTGTCCAAATTTAGTCTTTATTCCTGCATAGAAATCTGTTCTAAGTTTTTGCCTTCTCTAATCATTGGGCTGAATGCCCTAGTAGAAAATCTTATTCTTCTTACTCTGAGCCCAAATAGAATTCTAAGCAATACCAAAGACTAACCAAACCCCCAAAGCTACCCAAAGAAAAGAAATTAAATCCCATGTCTTAGATTTATAATCCCTCTATTTTTCTCATCAAATGTCCCATCCTCTAGTTGTGTGATGTGTGCCTGAAGATGGGATGGGGAGGAGGGAAGAGGAGGAGATTATAAAAAAGAAGAGTGCCTGACCTCCCCTTTCTAACTCTGGGTACAGTATTGTTCTACCACATGTATACCAAGCTTATCTTTTTCATCATTGTTCAGTGTGATTGTATTTGTAGAGTGGCTTCTCACTCTTTCCTGTACAGCTTTGGAGATGATAAGAGGTTCACTGTACCCCATGCAGCACTCTTCACTCTCTTACACTAGTGAGCTATGTATGTAGATTCACAGTTAACCAGAAAGGCTGCTTAAAATGACTCACCTTGATCTCTGCTGCTGCACACCAGGCAAACTTCCATTACTGTTTGTTTCCTAGCCATTCAGAGCAACTCATTGAGAATGATTTTTCATCCTTTGTAAAAGTGAAGGAGGGCAGGATTTCAGAGGAAGCCCTGGAGTCAGGAAGATGTGGGTTCAAGTCCCACCACTTATACACCCTAGTTGTATGAACCTCGGTAAATCACTTAACTTCTCAGTGCTCTTGGAAATTCTCTGGACCTCTAAGAAAAGTTGGTACAAACCGAAACTGGTAGAGGGAGTTTCCTTACCCAGGAATTCTTTATACCAGTGAAATCAAAGATCTGGCCTCTACCTCAATACTTTCACTTCTTCCCCCCCTTCCCCCCACCCAGGATCCTTATAAAGATAAATGAGAGAAGCAATGCAAAGAGTTCTTTAAATCCTAAAGCTTCTTCTCCTCCCTTGGACTACCCTCTCCCAGTTTCTTGCTATTTCTCTGTACATTGTAGTCTTAGAAAACAATAGCTAACCCTTGTGTATATTTGTATGTGTGTGTGCATGCATGTGTCAATTTCAGCTAATCATTACAGGGAAATGTAAACACTTTAAAGAGACAACAGAGGGGAAAAATTAAGAGATTATAATAAACCTGGTTTTTCAAACAGACTATATTTGTTTTTGTAAATTTTAATTTTCTTAGTTACTCTTCTTCCCTGTTTGAAACCATCTTATTCTTCTCTAGAATCTTTCCATTTGATTTTTCAGTCATGGCAAACACTTTGCATGTTATTTCCTTCTCCAACTCAGTTTACAGAAGAGGAAACTGAGGCAAACAGGGTTAAGTAACTTGCCCAGGAGGACACAGCTAATAAGTGTCTGAGGTCAGATTTGAACTCACAAAGATTAGTCTTCCTGACTGCAGGCCTAGCACTCTATCCACTGCACCACCTAGCTGCATGCTCTAAAATCAGCTCCCTCCAAAACCATACCTTTAACTCCTTAGCGCTGGCTAATTCCTTGAATCTATCATTTTTTTGTAGAAGAGAATAGAACTCCAAATCCCTTTCTTATATCATATCTATTATCCCTTAGTCCTATCATTAAAATCCAGGGGCAGGACAGTAGATCAATATTTAACCTGAAGACACTGTGATCATATTATATATATATATATATATATATATATATATATATATATATATATATATGTGTGTGTGTGTGTGTGTGTGTGTGTGTGTGTGTGTGTGTGTGTGTGTGTATTAAATAAAAATCAGTATTTGTGTTCTAAAATAAACATTTCTTTTGTAGAACCTTATTAGAAATATACTCTTTTCTTGAACTCAAGATAGGCTATGAAAATATAAAATAGGATACTGTTGCAAATCCAGAGATCCAAGCAGTGTACATTTACGTTCAGAGGAAGCTTCAGAATGGGTATCTTGAATTCAAGCAGTGTCATCCTCTAGACAAGAAAGCCATCCAAGGTAATTTTCCTTACTATCCTCCTCTATGTGCCCATTGATGCTTTCTGGAATGACCCTTTGAGGAAGCTGCCTTGAGGTCATACAACACAGTGTTTCTACTGATGCTTGAGAAAGAAAACCCAAATTCCAGTCCAGATTGCATGAAGAGTTCAACGTGTTCTTACCCCCTAGTCCTGAATTGTTTGGGGAGACATAAACCAAGGAATAAAATCTCTACCCCAACTTCTTATGGAAATACAAGTGTTCTCTCAACTGGCAAAAGTTGCAAGATCAAGATCAAAGTGAAATAAAATAAAAAATCCCAAACACCAACTCTGTAATTTTCTGGTATTTATGATGTTATCTTCTTTTACATGCTTACCTAGCATTTTAAGTTCTGTTACTTAGTCGGGAAATTCATGAGACCAAGTATTTATTGCAATACGCAAATTTTATGTACCTACAAGTGTGCATCTGAGGATAGGCATTTTCTTAAACATAGTGCAACCCTCAAAGATAACACACTAAATCAGGATTGCTAGGGGATTCCTAAGCAACAAACGAAGACAAAAATTCAGGATATGTTGTCAGTATAAAAAACTAAGAGTTTAGGCATGCATCAGGAAAAGTGCTAAATGTGTCCCATTAAGATAATGTCTATGATCATCTGGTGCTTTATTAATTATCCTCTTAGAGATAACTGTAGTGGTAAAAATGTGAATGATTTTTGGAAAAAAAAGATTGCTGTTAAACCCCTTCTAAGTATAGAGTTGCATTATAGCCTGGTGTTGTAATAGAGATTCCTCTTATAGTAAGAACTCTTTGGGGGTGAGGGTTAGACTAAATAGCCACTGAGTTTTTTTCTAACTAAAATTCTATGATTGTGTGGCAGGATTGGGGAATTAGGGGGACTGGGGCAGTTAACTGGGGTGACAGAGGAGCCTCTTTATGCAGGAGGCAGAATGACCATATGTCTGAATGTTCTTGATAGTATTCATACTTAAATAGGAATGGGAACCAAATTGTCTCTTTGATCTCTTTGGATTTGGGGATTTTATAATATTAAGGTGACTTTGAATCCTTATAAGATTAAACTTTATAACAGAGCCATCTTGAAATTAAATGAGCTACATAGGAAGGTATTTGATTCTCTACCACAGATACAGAATTTAGAACTGGAACGTAGAGGCCAGCTAGATCAATTCCTCTAATTTGGGATGAGGAAAGGGGGGGCCTGGAAAGATTATAAGGCTTCCCCAAGGTCTCATATTTAGGTAGACAGTGGCAGAAACAAAATTTTAATCTAGGCCCTCTGACCACACTGACTCCAATTCCCCTAAAAGCACATTAATGTGCATATATCTACACATATGTCCACTTTGGATAAAAAAAAATTAATTCTGATGTCTTCCAGTTATGGGTTTCTAATGAAGATTTGGGGTTGGCATAAGGCTCCCTAATGGGAGCCCATGATTTGTAATTCCAGATTCATTGAATTATTGAATCATGGAATTAAGGACCACAAAAGTTATCTCAACCAAATCTTACTCAAGTCTTGAATCCAAGCTCCAATTTAGGAACCTTATTATCCTCTCCTCCCTTGTCACCCCCACTTCTTTTTCTCCTCACCTATTTCCACACCGCCATCCACCACTAGCCACAGTTCAACTTCTACAATCCCTTTATCTGGATTCTTTTTTTTCTTAAAATAGAACATCTGAGGGGGCAGCTGGGTAGCTCAGTGGATGGAGAGCCAGGCCTAGAGATGGAAGGTCCTTGGTTCAAATGTGGCCTCAGACACTTCCCAGCTGTGTGACCCTGGGCAACTCCCTTGACCCCCATTGCCTAGCCCTTACCACTCTTCTGCCTTGGAACCAATACACAGTATTGACTCCAAGACAGAAGGTAAGGGTTTAAAAAAAAAAAAAGAGAGAGAGAGAACGTCTGCCAAGAGCCCTTTAAATGTCTGGCCCTCATCAAATCCCCACTTTGGGACAAAAGCTTTGGTCACACCCCTGACACCAAGACCCTCATAATGTAGCTTAAAGGTACATTAGTTTTCCTAGGTAGCATAATACGAGACTGACTCGGTGCATTCACTAAAATGCCCCGATCATTTCTCGACAAACTCCTAATACTTGTTAGACTTTGTACTAAGGAATAGTTTGTTCTCAAGGAATCCAGTAGTCAGTGGCTTTTGTCGTGAGGCAAACATAAGCCCGGACAAATCCCAGAACTCCTCTCCGGCACCCCTTCGCCTCCCTGTTTCTTTAAAACCCACTTGGGCTCTGCTGCAAACTGTGCAGGAGCAAAAACTGCCAAGGACTCAAGCCCGATCTACTGCAGAGACAGTGCAAACATGAAAGAATGGCAATCTCTTTAAGCCACTGTTCTCAAGCAAATCCTTACTTTTCTTGAACATTCTTTAATAATTTCTATGACAAAGCTTTCTGTTAGCACTAAGCAGAGATTATGGTATTCCAGGGGGAGTCTCTTTGCTTAACATGAAAATAAACCTGACAGAAGGATTACAAAACTAAACACGGAACATTACATGAAACACTAATTACCTTCTATTCTTCCTTCTCACTCACCAAAACAACTATTTAGACAAAGAAGCAAAGGGGAGGAGAGAGCGGCACTAAGGTTGTGGGACTCTGTTAATCCCTGCTGCTTTGAGAAATCTTTAATAGAATCGTTCGGCATCTCCAAAGTAGGAGGTGTCCTCCAAAATGTCTCTTTGCTTATACTTTCTCAGGTCGTGTCTATTTATGCTGGTGTCGACCAGTCCGTCACATAACAGCTAAAATCTGAGAGTTTACGACAAGGAGGTGGAATCCTTGTTTATTACAGGGAAGGGGAAAGGCAGGGAATAAGAATTTATGGAGCTCGTACTATGTGCCAGATACCGTACTAAGTGCTTTTTACAAATATCTCAATTGATTCACATTTTACAATTGAGGAAACTGAGGTAAATAGAAGTTAAGTGACTTTCTGAAAGTCATACAGTAAATGTCTGAGGTCAGATTTGAACTCGGGTCTTCCTGACTCCAGACCCAGCTCTCTATCCACTCTCTCCAGCTGCCTCAATAGATAGAGGATCATTGATTTAGAGAATTTGAGACGTTATCAAGTCATCTCCTTCCATTTAGAGATATAGAAACTGAAGCCTAGAGATCTTAAAGGGCTTGGTCCAGGTCACAGTGAGTAAAGAGCCTAGATGAGATTTTTGAACTCACCTCCCTCTGAAACCAAATCCATCACTTTTTTCATGGCTGAACAGATAGACCTCAATATGTGACCAGGCAAGCAGGAGTCTGAGTTTTCAAAGTATGAGACTTTGACACTGATAGAGTGTTTTATTCAGAGATCTTTTCAAGTTAAGGAGCAACCCTACCCTCTCTGTTCCCCTTCCTTCCCCCTGTCCCCATCTCTGAAAAAAACAAGCTGGTGATCAGAGAAAGAATGGGAATATCTAGCCAGACTAGTCAACACAGAGCTGAATTTTGTAGAAAAGAAGGAATAGGATATAAATTTTTGGAAAGAAAGAAAATATGGTTTGGTGGAAAAGTAGTTAGCTTTTGAGTCAGAGCATTGGGTCCAAGATCTGATTCAAAATCTGTTGTTTACTCTTTATATGACTGAGGGTTAGTAATTCAAGATCCTGTGGCCTTACATTCTCTCTGCTGGTTTGAACTAGGGGTTGCTTGGGTCCTCTCCAACTCTACCTCTGTAATTCTATGTTTTAGAAAGGAAATGTGATGTGTGCCAAGGCATAGAGACAGAAATAAGTGAATTGTATATAAAAATAAGCAGTATATCTTGGCTGGATCAGACTATGATGGACAAGAATAAAAAATGAAATTGTTACGGTAAGGAAGATGAAGAAATAGTTAACCAATGTAAGTTCCCCAGAGGCAGGGGAAGTTTGCTATTTTTCTTTGTATTCCCATTGTTTGGCACAGTGCCTGTCACTTTGTAGGCACTTAATAAATGCTTGTTGATAGATGAATGATGGAAGTCTTTAAGGAAACCCATATTAAGAAATTTGTATTCCCTGTTTATTTTGATCAGCAAGGAGTAATATAAAGAAAAAAATATTAAAGAAAGTGATTCTAAGGAAGCTGGGTGGCTCAATGAATAGAGAGCCAGGACTGGAGATGGAAGATCTTAGGTTCAAATTTGGTCTCAGAAACTTCCTAGCTGTGTGACCTTGGGCAAGTCATTTAACCCCCATTGCCTTACCTTTATGTTCTTCTACCTTAGAACAAATACACAGTATTGATTCTAAGATGGAAGGTGAGGGCCTTAAAAAATTCTTTTTTTTAAAGTGATTCCCTTTGCAATATTTTGGAAATCAGCATAAAAATATTGGATCAGTAAGTAAACATATAGGTTAGATGAGAGATGAGAGATTCTTTAGGAACTGGAGCTAAGCAGTGATAATGTATTGCCAAATATATACTTGAAACTTTTCTATCATGTAGAAATCTTCTGGATTTGTGCTGAATTGGCATTGACTTCAAGAATCACTAGTTGTAGAGCAGCTGTGTGGCTCAATGGATAGAGAGTCAGACCTAGAGTTGAGAGTGCCTGGGTTCAAATCTGATCTCAAATATTTCCCAGCTGTGTGACCCTGGACAAGTCACCTAACCTCAATTACTTTTCCATAACTGCTCTTCTGCCTTCAAACCAATACTATTATTAATTCTAACACAGAAGGTAAGAGTTTTAGGGGTGTGGGAAAAAATCGATAGTTACCTCCATGCAGGGCTGTCATGGAGCCAGTTCATAGAGTGACTGTTAAATTTTCAGTGTAACGTTTACACCTAGGAAATCAACAAATGCTACAAATTAGAGTTTGGTTTGTTTTTTTGTTGTTATTGTTGTTGTTGTTGCTGTTGTTTGGTTGGTTTGGGGCCAGGTTTAAGTGGGACAAATATTAAGAATAGAGATTAAGCTTAAAAGTGGATTGTGCATTTTTTTCTCAGAGAGCTTATTGTTAAATATTTACCAGCTTATGAGAAAGAACACTATCCATATCCAGAGGAAGAACTGTGCTAACAGAAACAGAAGAAAAACATAGACTCAATCATGTAGCCCAATATGGATATAATTGGGGTTTGATGTTAAAAGATCACTCTGCTGCAAATATGAATAACATGGAAATAGGCTTTGAACAATGTTTGAACAATGATACATGTATAACCCAGTGGAACTGCTTGTTGGCTCTGCGAGGGGGAAAGAAACTGTGTGGGGGGGGATCATGAATCATGTAACCATGGGAAAATATTATAAAGAAAAAAAAATGTTTACCAGCATGCCACTGCCCATGCCACAATGGGGTATTAAACTTTTGTCTCTGTGATGAGAATAATGATGCTTATGAGATAAAGATGATGAAAAAAGAGGAGAATGTTTTGAATGATATAAACATTAAATATTACAATCCCAAGAGCTAAAGCCTGGACCTCTGAGGAAGACTTCTTAGAAGTAGTGGGGTTTGAGTTAGACCCTAAATAACACTATTCCCACTATTACTACTACTACTACTAAAAATATGACAATTTTATATTACATTTTAAAGTTTACAGAGATGGAAATAGGTCCTGGGTTGAAAGAAAGAAAGAAAGAAAGAAAGAAAGAAAGAAAGAAAGAAAGAAAGAAAGAAAGAAAGAAAGAAAGAAAGAAAGAAAGAAAGAAAGAAAGAAAGAAAGAAAGAAAGAAGAAAGAAGAAAGAAGAAAGAAGAAAGAAGAAAGAAGAAAGAAGAAAGAAAGAAAGAAAGAAAGAAAGAAAGAAAGAAAGAAAGAAAGAAAGAAAGAAAGAAAGAAAGAGAAGAAAGAAAGAAAGAAAGAAAGAAAGAAAGAAAGAAAGAAAGAAAGAAAGAAAGAAAGAAAGAAAGAAAGAAAGAAAGAAAGAAAGAAAGAAAGAAAGAAAGAAAGAAAGAAAGAAAGGAAGGAAGGAAGAAAGAAAGGAAGAAAGGAAGGAAGGAAGGAAGGAAGGAAGGAAGGAAGGAAGGAAGAAAGAAAGAAAGGAAGGAAGAAAGGAAGGAAGGAAGGAAGGAAGGAAGGAAGGAAGGAAGGAAGGAAGGAAGGAAGGAAGGAAGGAAGGAAGGAAGGAAGGAAGGAAGGAAGGAAGGAAGGAAGGAAGGAAGGAAGAAAGAAAGTTGAGATTTGAACTGAATCTTGAAGAAATCCAGAGAATTAGGAGTTAGAGGTGAAAAGGGAGGGCATTCCAAACATGGGGAAAGCCAACATAGGGAAAGGCAAAGAACTGGGAGAGAACAGTGTTTACTGAATCGAGTATGTGGAAGGGAGTAAAGTGCAGAAAGACTAGAAAGAGGCCAGGCTAGGAAAAGCTTTAAAAATAATTTTGTGTTTGATTCTAGAGATAATAGAGAGTCAGTAGAGGCTATTGAATGTGTTGGGAATGGGGAGGGGGTGACAAACAGACAGACCAGTGATTTGTGCAAATCACTTTGGCAGTAGAGTAGAGGGTGTTTTGGAGTAGGGAGAGACTTGAAGGGAGATCAGCTATCAACTATTGACTAGAAGTAGCCAGGCAAGTAGGAGATAATTGTAAAAGTTCCAGGATCATCAGGGTGAGGTTATTGACTAAGGTGATAGGAATGGGAATAGAAAAGAAAGAACTGATTTAAAAATAAATTTTACAAAAGAAAAATCAACAAATCTTCATGACTGACTAGATGCGAAGGGTCAGGGAAGAAAGGATAATTCCTCCAAATTAATCCTTACTTTATTTCTAATATAAGATCTACATTATTTATTTCTCTTGGTCATAGAGAAAATAAGGTTAATTCTTTGGGGACCTCAGGTCCATTCCCTCAGTCCCAGGCTAAATCTGTTCTCTGTGCAGTTATCAGAACCCAGTTTAGTCATTTCCAGAGAATTTGTTCATAGAATTTTTTAATCTGGCTTTTGACACACAAACTTCTCAATTATCTCTTTTCAGCTCCTCTTGCTCTAAAATATAAAGATATGATCCTAAACTTCTATTAAAAATCCAAATCAGAAGCTATTATGTCTAATAGTTATCTGGCAAACTAAGAATTTATGTGACTTGGCCAAAGCCATATAGCTCTAAGTATGTGGCTAGAACTCAAAACCACATCATTCATCTTGAATCCAATACTAATCTTCTGGCCACTGAGCCATTCCACAGTGCCTTCTAACAAGAGTAGAAGTGAAAGGAACACAATTTTAGGTTTCATTACTAGAATTGTACAAGCTTGGATCATCAGAAGCCTCAAGAGAAGGCAAACTCCCTGATGGCAAGGATTGCTTCTTTTTGTGTTTGCTTTCAATGTCTACCATAGTTCTTGTTGCCTGGATACTTCATTGCTGTTTGACTGAACAAAATCACAAGTAACAACTCTACTGCAATTGCTCATCAAAGAACGTCAAAGATGATGTACTTACTTCTGCATACCAAATTTCAAGAATGACATTGTCAAAATTCAGAGTGTCCCAAAGATGCTGATCGAGTTAGAGAGAAAAAAAAAAGAACTGCATGATTTAGAGATACTTAACTTGGAGAAGAAACCATGGGGAGACCTCGTGAATGTATTCTTAAATTATTAGAAAAATTAGTATATTGGAGAGGAAGTAGGTCATAAGGAAGAGTGGCAGTTTGTAGTAAAGGCTAAAATGCTCATCTCGCACCTAAATCCTGTTCTGGTCTTAGTTTCTGAGTGACCACAGGCAAATTATTTAACCAATCTAGTCACTACTTTCCTCATCTGTAAAATGGGGATGATAATATTGGCAGTATCTACATCATGAAGCTATTAAGAAGTTCAAATCAGATGATTCACGTAAAGCATTTTATAAGCTTCAAGGTGCTATATAAATGTTATTTATTGTTATTTACTCTGTGTTGCTTGCAGCTGGGTAGCTCAGTGGATTGAGAACCAGACTTAGAGACGGGAGGTCCTAGGTTCAAATCTGACCTCAGACAGTTCCCAGCTGTGTGACCCTGGGCAAGTCATTTGACCCCCATTGCCTACCCCTTACCACTCTTCTGCCTTGGAGCCAATACACAGTACTGACTCCAAGACAGAAGGTAAGGGTTTAAAAAAAAAAGAATTGGTAAAGCTTCAAATCAATGCTCTGAAGTTTCTAGGGATAAGCCTCTTATGGGAGTAATAAACTACTATGAATCACTAACGTACCTCATGAACCTCAACTGATATATATTCTTTTATATAAAACCATTTACCATGAACTCATTATCTCTTAAACATAAACAATTTAATGATAAGGGGGAAAGCAGGAATCATTTTAATCACAATTACTCAATATAAAACAAATACACTAACAGTCAATGCATAAAAACCCACTGTGGTAGAGACCTGAAGAGAGAGATTTTTCAGGACAAGCCAAGATGCAAGAACCAAGGCTGGGACCTGCCTGTCAGTCAAGAAGAAGGTTCCAAAGGGAATGTTCCCAGGAGGAATTGAGGCAGTTGAGCTGGCCAGGAGAAAGTGGGAAACTTTGACTTTGTCTCTCTCTGGGAGTTGAGCTCTTTTGGCTTTTTGGCTCTGTGACCAAAGGAGGAACTGATTCTGTCTTTGTATCTCTGGCTCTGGGAGTTGAAGCTGGCCAGGGGGGAAGAAGCTGAGAACTGATCCTAATTAGCTTCTGTTCGTTAGGTGAAGGACCCTTGTAGGGCTGGCTTGGTTTTGGGCTCTCTGACCAAGGGAGAAACTTCTGCTCTCTCTCTGAGATTTGACTGACCAAGAGTTAGAGGAAAGCCAGGCTGAAGGAGAGACTTTTCTTGATGGCTTTGTGAAGAAGAAAGAAGGTTTTAACTGTTGTCCTCCATCTCTGACTGTCCCTCTGTCACAGTTGTGACTTCCCAAGTCCTCATAATCTTCATTTTAGATTAGGGACACCCTCATCCCTCTTACCTCAGTTTCCCATGCTGTTTCCCAATAAACCCCTTACCTGAGAAAGAAACTAGAGTATTTTATAGTTTGCTCAGTGGGGAGGGAGGAAACCAAAAGGTTTCCAGAAGAGAGTGGTTAAGGGAGGGAGGAAGGGAGGAAGGAAGGAGGAGGAGGAGGTTAGGAAATTGATCCATCAGCCATCAGTAGGGATCAGTAGGCAAACCCCAGAGCATTCCCCAGTATCTATGTAGAGCAATCCCCTGTAGCAGCATCCCTGTGGCAGTATCTCTATCTCTGTAGGAATTGTCCCATACTAGCAGCTCTCTCTAGTCTCAAGCTAGAGCATCCAGTCACTGCAGCAACCAGTAATAGTGTCACACAGATCACCTTTTCTACTTCAATAAGAAATAGTTTCCACAGATTACCCATTTCTATTTCACCACACATAGATCTGGGTCACATAGTCCCATGATTACACATAGTGTCCATGGGAGAAGAGTCAATACATCATTATAGAAACCTAGCAGAGAAGCACAATAATAAGGAAAATCTATTTGTTTAGGGTGACTCAAAACTTTAGTCTAGAGGTCTTAATGTTCTTGGTCACTTCAAGAACAATCTGCCCTATACAAAATCACATCTCTACTAATTGCTCAGCTTTTTTGTTGTTCAGTCATTTCTTTTTCAAAAAATTAATTTATTTCTTTAGAATATTTTTCCATGGTTACATGATTCGTGATCCCCCTCCTTCCCTTCCCTCCTCTCTCCCAGAGCTGACTTTGTTTGAATGTAAGCTTCCTAAAGGCAGGGACTCTTTCACTCTTAATTTCTTTATTTTTTTTAAACCCTTACCTTCCATCTTGGAATCAATACTGTATATTGCTTCTAAGGCAGAAAAGCAGTAAGGGACAAGTAATGGGAATGAATTGGCTTACTCAGGGCTACACAGCTAGAAAGTGCCTGAGGCCATGTTTGAACCCAGGACCTCCCATCTCTAAGTCTGGCTTTCAATCCACTGAACCACCTAGCTGCCACGCTTTCTGGATTTCTATGCCCAGTGCCTAGTACAGTGTCTGATAGCTAGTAGGAACATTATAAAATCTTGTTGACAGAGTGAGTAAACACAATGAGGGAAAGGGGGAGGCACTGTGGGCAAGCAATCTCTCCCCACAAAGCTTCTGGATATTACTGCATACTGTTTTTACTAGCTGTTAGGTGATTTGGGAGCATAGGTGGATTACTTCTTTCTCTAAGGGTAGCTGGAATATCTGAAGTGGGGAAAGAGAGCTGAAGAGTAACACTTAAGAGCAGAACACAAGTACTGCAAGAATTCTCTTCTCCCTTCCCCCTTTATTCCTGCTGTACAAACAGCACACGACCAGAGACTCTTGATATGAAGAGTGATTATCGCCTGGAGAGGCACCAGGGAAAGCACTTATATCAGATTATTTGTTGTACAGAATTCATTTTAACCAGATCATCGTCACTATGGGTCAGGACATGAAATTGCATTATAAAAAATAACCCTTTATTATAATGGTATTCATTGCTACAAAGATTTTTCAGTTTTCCTAGGGACAACAAGTAAAAGACTTGAGTACTATCTCTAACACTGAAAATCATCTCATGTACTGGAAAAATGAACTGGAGTTGAATGTTCTATGAAGATGAGAGTTTGAGTTTGGGGAATTCTAGAATAAATTAGAATTTAGGAAAGCTTTATTGCATCACAGATTTAGGTACATCGCATACCAAATTCTCACCTGGCCAAAAGTCAAATGTCATTCTTGTCTCCCTTCCACTGCTATTTTGAATAGTATTGCACTTCCAAAAAGAGTTGAGGGCTGAACTTAGGCATTCCTGTTTCTTGGAATAATTCCAGCAAGATTTTTTTATCCTGAATCTGCACAATAAAATAGTAATAATGATGACTTGTATTAAAAAGGGAGCCTTTATAATAAAATAAATAAATATTAAAAGGGAGCCTTTTTTAATAAAATAAATAAATATTAAAAGGGAGCCTTTTAATAAAAATAAATAAAAAAATAAAAAGGATATGTAATTTATTATAATGGTAGCTGACAATTATATAGTACTTGGCAGTTACTAAGCACTTGACATGCTTGATCTTATTTGAATCTCACAAGGACCTGATGATTCAGGTAGCACAAATATTAGCAGTTCCATTTGACAGACAAGAAAGAAAACTGAAGTTCAGAGGGATGAAACAATTTATGCAAAGCCACACAACTGTTGAATATTGGAGACAGAACTTGATCCCAAATCTTCTGATTACAAGACCAGTGCATTTTTCTTTAATGTTTCATGCATATGGAGCATTTGAAGGCTTAGAAAGTATTTTCCTCTCACCACCCCTTGAGATAGTTAGAATGAGCCCATTTTACAGGGTAGAAAACTGAGAATCAGAAAGATCTAGTGACTTTTCCACAGTCCCAGATGCTCAAGTGTTGGCAGATGTCTCTACGCTGTTGTTGTGTTATCCACTGCGTTCCTGAGCCCTTTCTGTCATGTGCATCTCAGTCTCAGTTCCTGACTCGGCCATGGTTTCATGGTGAGTGAGAAGGGTTTTTGGAAGTGTACTCTGTCTGACTATCTGAAGAGGTACACCTGTGCTCGTTTCTATTCAGAGCCATAATGTGAATTGGAGTCAAATATCAACAGTCCATCTTATTCAGTCTATCTTGGTTGAGGATCTGTACTTTGAAAGGAATATTGAAAGTGCTGGCCTAGGAATCAGTAGGAACCAGCTCTGCTTTATTATACAATTCACATTGGTTTTCTGCCCTTTTATTGAACTAGTCACTCGGTCATACTAAACATGGAATAAAGTGAAATAAATAAATAAATAAGGGAGCCCAGAGGGCACCAAGCCTTTTCATTGCCAAGGGAGCTAACATGTTCTCCAGGTTTATCAGGGAGCTGGTTGCCCCAGTTAAAATAACATTGTGTAGTGAATCAGAAAATAAGATGTCATGGCAAACTAAACATCTTCACTTTCTCGACAAAAATCTCTGTCGTCTGGTGCACGGACAGGGGCTTGGAGATGACAAGGACCCAGTTTCTCTAAGGGTACATTTTGAGTCTCACCAGGGTAGTGGTGAGTAATCAGTGAAATCCACCCAGCGAGGACTTGCTGAGAGAGAGAGGGCTGGCCTTTGGGTCTTCTGCTTTTAGCCTACCTTAGATTCCTTGGGAGGCTTTTTAGTATGTTGTGAAAGTGGAGATGTGTACTTTGGCGTGACATCTTATTTTCTGTTCTACTGCACAGTGTTATTTTTACCAGGGCAGCTCACTCACTGATAAACTCATAGGAACTTAATATTGGCAAAACTCTCCCATTAAAATGAATGGGGCATTGAGATCTGCATGTGTTAGAGAGGGAGAGAAGGAGTGAGTGAAAAGAGAGACACAGATAGAGAGACAGAAAAATAAAGAGACAGAGTAAGAGAAAGAGAAAGAATGGTAGCCCCGATAGACAGACAGACAGACAGACAAATAAAGACAGACAGACAGACAGACAATAGATAGAGAGAATGATAAAAGAGGGTTGTATGTCATGTTTAGGCAACAAGAGCCAGGGAGATAAATCTGAATCATTTATAAAGATTGTGTATCTCTACCAAAATTCATCCTTTCATTCTTTTGAAAGGGAAAGAGCACTAGATTTTAACTATCAGGAGCCACTGACTTCAAGTCCTTACTCTTTTCCTCCATAGTTGGATGACTTTGAATGTCCATTCATACCTTTTCTGAATTTTAGTTTCCACATCAATAAAAAGGAAATATTAATAATTCTTATACTATCTACCCTAAAGAAGTTGATGAGGAAAGAACTTTATTAACCTTAAAGTGCTCTAGACAAGTCAACCTTCAGAAGAAAGAGCATTTGACATAGGGCCCAACAGTCCCAGTGTAGGTCCTGGCACAGCTATGTGATCAGTATCTAGGTAAAAGTCTATTAATCTGGGGCAGCTAGGTGGGATAGTGGATATAAAGCCAGGCTTGGAGATGGAGGGGTGGTCCTAGGTTCAAATCAGGCCTCAGACACTTCTTAGCTGTCACACTTGTGACCTTGGGCAAGTCACTTAACCTAGCCCTTAGTGATCTTCTGTCTTGAAACTAATATTTAGTATCAATTCTAATAGGGAAAGTAAAAGTTTGGGAAAAAAAAGTCCATTAATCTTAAAGTGCAATAGAAATTGTGAACTATTGTTCATTAGACAAATAAAACTAGAACTAAAGTGTTAAACACTTGCCCACAGTGTGGCCAAATACTCTCCATTGTACAGCCTGAATCAGATCAAAATATAATTGGAAAAATTATTTAATAAATAAAAACACAAATATATGTGTAGATAGATAAGTGGATGGATGGGTGATAGATACATAGATGGATAGATGGACAGATAGAGATAGATAGATAGATAGATAGATAGATAGATAGATAGATAGATAGACAGACAGACAGACAGACAGACAGACAGATAGATAGATAGATAGATAGATAGATAGATAGATAGATAGATAGATAGATAGATAATGTTAGCAGGTGATTTCCCAAGTCAATATGTATTTGAAGAGGTCCTTGTGTACAGTTTAGTGCACCAACCACCTTTCTATTTGAGTTTGACCTCACTGGACTAAAAGATACAGTGCCTAGCTTGGAGTCAGAAAGATATAGCATCAAAACTCAAATTAACTCTTAATAGCTATGTGACCCTGGATAGGTCACTTAGCCTGTTTATATTTCAAACTCCCTAGAACTCATCTACTAAATCACAAATGGGTTGTCATCAGTATTAGTAAAAGGAGCATCTATACCAATAGTTTTCTGTGCTGAAAAAAAAAATCACAGCTCCTTCAAATATTCCTTATTCTCATCTTATATACTCAAGGGAATATGAAGGGCTATAAGGTATAGTCTCCTCTCTTGATAGTCTTAGAATCTATTCAGGAATTCAGGGGCAGCTAGGTGGCACAGTGTAGAGAATGCCAAGTCTGGAGTCAGAAAGACTTCCTAAATTCAAATCTGGCTTCAGATAGTTACTAGCTATGTGACCCTGGGAAAGTCACTTAATTTTGTTTGCTACAATTTCCTCCTCTGTAAAATGAGCTAGAGAAGAATATGGCAAGTATCTTTGCCAAGAAAATATCAAATTGGGTCACAAACAGTTGGATACAATTGAAAAATGACTGAACAAAAACAAATTTAGGAATTCATGAGAAATAAGCAGAATGACAGCACAGTACAGGAAGTCCTCAACTAACAAATAGTTTGTGTTAAAAAAAAACCAACATATTTATGAGCTGATCATCTGGAACTCAAAACCCATTTGTTTATAGAAATAATATTGTGTGGAGCAGTTAAGTTCCCACCCTAGTGCTAAGAACTAGCCTATGAAAGTAATTCAATTCACAATATATCAGAAATACAGAATGTTTACAATGAAAAAAAAACAGTGAGAACAAAACAAACTTATTTAACCTTTGATGAATATGTGATCTTACTAATGTTGATGCTCACTCAAAAGGCACAGATCCCAACCCTTCTGTGCCATCTCATTCTGTGGATGTTTATTATTATTATTATTATTGATGTGTATTATGATATATGGATATAATATGGATATATTTAGTATATATTGTTATTATGGATATTTATTATCCATATTGGCCCAAAATTTTACACAGGAGGGAAAATTGGATGAGGGGTTTCTTCCAAATCTCTTGATGTGGTATGCTTACCATGTTTATTACAAGGACTGTCCATTGGTTTTCTATCATTCTTTCTATATGACCATCCCATCTCTTTTGCTATCACCAGATCTCTTTGAAAATATCCTTTCTGATACTTCTCCCACACAATTCTCCATTTTATGATATAAGGTATTCACCTTTTGGTATGTAGACATTTTAGCTGCTACAAAGAGACAGAAAAAGAACATTTATGTAAGGAACATACCTTTTTTTAAAACTTCAGAAGAAACATAGCCTTCAGAGTTAGGCAAAGTTTGAAGGTTTTTTCCAAAGTAGCACCTTTTAAAAATTAGTTTTCACTGTTGTTTTTGAAATAAGCTGAGTTTCAATAATCTTGATTTGCTGCTTAATGTAGCAAATTTTTCTGTTGTATCAAGAGGATTGCTGGTTGCATTAGACTTTTTACTCATCATTCATCACTAATTTTCTTTGCAATGGATTGAGATCTCAGACTTGCACATTTCTAACTGATTTTCTTTTTCTAATGTTTTATGATTAACAAAGATTCTTTTTCCTCAAAATGTTCTTATTTTGCCTCATTCCTTGGAAACTAACTCAGATTTCACATGATTACTTATTTATTGACATTGGCTTCATGAGTATAAGATTTCTCTGAACCAAGTAATAATTTTTCTCTCTAATGCATTTCTTTATGTTGTATGCAGTTATAACAGAAAATAGTTCTTATTCTTTGTTGGAATCTTTATGTTAGTGTTTTCACAACAAATTTTACTTCCTTTATTGAGAATGAGATTGTTTTTGTGATCTTTGGGGTTCAATGTGATTGTTGTCCCTTGTTTCATCTTTATTTTCCAAAAAAGACACTTTAGAATTCATTTTCTCTAACATCAAAAATACTTTCCGCTTTGGACACACATCATTCACATGTCCATCCAATCCATAATTATAATAATAGATGCCTCTACTATTTCTTCATATTTCATATTTCTTCATACGAGGCTAGTAGTAATCTTCCATCAAAGGGCCTGGATTGTTGGTGTCTTGTTTCTTGGTTACAACAAATGAGATAGTTTAGTTTGCTGTTCAGTTTATCACCAGGGTGTGGAAAAGCTCCTGCTCTTGAGTTTGTTTAATCTAAGACAGTCTCTTGCTTGGGTTCTTCAGGCCATACTTAGGAAGACATCCTATTGATCAACTTATTTGGGTTTCATTTCATTCCGACTGATATACTATTACAGACAATTCTTTTTTGTAAGGAAGTCTAATTTGGTATGTTTTTAGCCTTTGTAGGTATACCATACCTTGGTACACTTTCTCTAGTCTAATTGCATCTACTTCTTTAGCTTTTACTGCTTTACTATCAATCTTTGTAGTTTTCCATCTTCTTAAAATGTCTTTCCTCCATTTGTGGAATGGCATTCTGAATCAAATGGTCACGTGCTTGTTAAGATGTTCCACCAGCACCATATTGGCTTTCTGATTTTTGCAAACATTCTTGTCAGATGATTTCATGAACTTCATTCTTTATACTTTGCATGGTTTTGAATGCTAACCTTGTTGTTGTTGTTGCTTATTTGCTTGTTACATCAGATGCTGTGCTTTTAAGGTTTCTCGATAGTCTACCTCTTTTTAAAATTTTTATTTAATTTTTCTCAGTCACATGTAAAAATGTTTTCCAACAAAATTTTTAATATTTTTTCTCAATTACATGAAAAACAACTTTTAACCTTTGATTTTTTTAAATTTGAAATAAATTCTCACCCTCCTTCCCTCCTTGAGATGACAATATGATATAGATTTTATGTGTGTAATAATGCAAAACGTCTTTCTATATTAGTTATTTTGTGAGGGATAACTCAAAGAAACAAAAGTGAAGGAATAAAGTACAACATAGTAAATCTTGTTCTGCATTAAGACTCCATCTGAAATAAAAAGACTCCATCTAGAGACAGATGGCATTTTTCTGCATAAATCTTTAAGGATTTTCTTGAATTCCTGAATTGCAAGGAATAGATAAGTCCTTCATAAATGTTCATCAGATAATATTTCTGTTACTGTGTGCAATGTTCTCCTGGTTTTGCTCTACTTCACTTTGCATCAGTTCATATAGGTTATTCCAAGTTTTTCTTAAATCATGCTTCTCATCATTTCTTCTTGCACAATAGCATTCTATTGCAATCATGTACCACAGCTTGTTCAGTCATTCCCTAATTTATGGATATTCCCTCAGTTTTCAATTCTTTACTGCCACAAAAAAAAACTGCTATAAATATTTTTGTACAAACATGTACCTTTCCCATTTTTAAAATCTCTTTGGGATATAGATCTAATATTGGTATTGCTGGATTAAAGGGCATGCATAGTTTTAAAGCTTTTTGGGCATAGTTCCAAATTGCTCTCCAGAATGGTTGGATTAATTCAGAACTCCCCAGTAGTACATCGGTGTCTCAATTTTGCCACATCCCCTCCAGCATTTATTATTTTCCTTTTCTGTCATAATAGCTGATCTAATCAGTATGAAATGGTACCCCACAGTTGTTTTGATTTGTATTTTTCTAACCAAGAGCAACTTAGAGCATTTTCATGCAACATTTTCATATAGCTTGATTTTTTCATCTGAAAACTGCCTTTTCATATCTTTTGACCATTTATCAGTTGGGAAATGATTGGTATTATTATAAATTTGGCTCAGTTTTCTATATGTTTGACAAATAAAGTCTTTATCACATTTACTTTCTATAAAAAATTGTTTCCCAACTTTTTTCCTTTTCTTTTAGTCTTTATTGCATGGGTTTTGTCTGTGCAAAACTTTTTTAGTTTAGTTATCAATTTTACATCCTGTAATGCTATCTCTTGTTCGTCCATAAATTCTTCTCTTATCCATAGATTTTTCAGGTAGACTATTCTGTGTTCTTCTAATTTGCTAATAGTAGTGCCCCTTATGTCTAAATCATGTATCCATTTTGACCTTATCTTGGAATAGTGTGTGATATACTGGTATCTACTCAGTCTTTGCCATACCTTTTTGCACTTTTTGTCAAATAGTGATTTCTTCACCCCAGAGCTCAGATCTTTGAGTTTACCAAACAGTAAATTATTGTGTTATTGTTGTCATTTGATGCTTTGTATTGTGTACTTAATCTCCTCCACTGATCTATTGCTGTATTCTTAACCCAGCACAGATTATTTTGATGATCACAGTTTTGTAATACAGTTTAAGATCTGTTACTTCTAGGTTATCACATTCCAATCATTTTAAAAAACTCCTTTATAGGGGGCAGCTGGGTGGCTCAGTGGATTGAGAGTCAGGCCTGGAGATGGGAAGTCCTAGGTTCAAATCTGGCCTCAGACAGTTCCCAGCTGTGTGACCCTGGGCAAGTCACTTGACCCCCATTGCCTAGTCCTTACCACTCTTCTGCCTTGGAGCCAATACACAGTATTGACTCCAAGACAGAAGGTAAGGGTTTTTAAAAAAAACTCCTTTATAGAAAGTTGATAAAGTTATATTTATGTTCTTCATATTTCTGGTTACTTTATGCTTCCCTGAATTTTCAAACACATTATGTAAAATATTACAAATATATTATTCCTAAAAAAGCTGAAATAATAACACTTAATCAAAGCAAAAGCAGGTTTAATCAAAACATCATAGTCTACCAATAAGCCTAGGTAATAATCTCTCTCATATTTGAAGAAATCTAGAAGGGAAGAAAATACTGAAGGAAATAGATATTATTAGAGTAACTTATAACTCTCAACCCTCAGATTTAATATACTTCATATCTTTAGGAAATGTTCTGTACCAAGCATCAAATGATGCCCAAAACTTCCTTTCCATTTTCTTATTTTCTCATCCTTACAACTCTCCTGTGGACCTAATCTATATCTTTACTACTCTCAGTCCATTGAAGTAGTTTCAAGCTCTCTATAGCACACAGCTACCCTTGGCAGGGTCTTGAGAAAGTGTTGCACACTTTTAGGAGGATATATTAACATGGTTCACAGGAAAGTATGCAAAGCCTATTCCCCTACTTCTCCTTTCTCTTAAATTATAGAGAGTAATAAAGGGAAACTCTTCACTTCTAGGGGTAACACTGAAAAGTTGAAGACTCTAGTACTACTGCTCATTAGCCCCTATCCAATATTCTCTTCTGTGCTAATTAACTTGCTGATATCAATTAATTTTTTCAAATGATTATTTACCAAGAATATATAGCAAAGGAAGAAGTATGAAAACCTACCCAATTAACCCCAAACTCAGATTATAATCTTCCCTCAGCACACACTTGGTGCTTGGGTAGAGTGGGATCAAACCTGAAGCATTAAAAATACATGTGTTTACAAATGTAGGGAATATGTGAAGCTGAAAAGTATTTCCTAGCTCTTAGGTTCAGAGGACCAAGGTAGCAATTCATTCCCACAGAGTTAACATCTGGGATGATCCTAGCTGATTGATGAAATTTATGCCTTGGTAATCTATTCTGGGCAGGGTCAAGAAAGTTGCATAGTTACTGTATAACTAGCTAGTTTGAATTAGAGTTATAGTTACCTAGACTGCTTCTATGGCTAATGGCTGACTCTGCTACAGACTCAAATTGCTGAACTTATGATAACTCATTTAGCATTTTGAAGGTCACCTGGGTGCTCACATCTCAAGATTCTCATTCACCATCAGGAAAGAATAGGAACAATGATGAAAGAAATCAAAGTGTCATTCATGCATGGACATATGGTAGCATGGTGAGGAAAGGGGTTATGCTTGTTCAAAAACTGCTAAGGAAGAGATGAAAAGATTGTCCATTTGTATGTTTCTATGTAGACTGGCCAGTAGTGGATAAATTGATTGATTGTGACAATCCATCAAATATGTGCAAATGTGAAATGAGCCTCAATCCTCAGCAACTTCCTTCCATTTTCATAATAAATGATAACAAAGAAATCAAAGATAGAAGAAAAGGACTTATATTTGTAGCAGCTCTTTTTGTGATGGCAAGGAACTGGAAACTGAAAGGACATCCATCAATTGGAGAATGGCTGAACAAGCTATGGTATATAATTGTAAGGGAATCCTATTGTGATGTAAGACATGAAAAACAACCTGGAAAGACATACAAAGTCATGCAAAGTGAAGTGAGCAAAACCAGGAGAATATTGTACATAGCAATAGTAATCATGTACAGTAATCAACTCTGAATAACTTAACCACTGTTAGCAATGCAAGGATCTAAGACAACTCCAAGAGACATGATAAAAAAAGGCCATAGAGGAAACTGATGGAGTCTGAATGCAGACTGAATCAGCATTTCATTTTTCACTTTATTTCCCTCATGCATCTTCTTCTTAAATAAGCAACATATGTCTTCTTTCACAATATAGAAATATATATTGCATGATAGCACTTGTATAATATATCATATTACTTGCCATATTGGGAAGGGAAGAGTAAAGAGAGGAAGGAAAAGAACCTGGATCACAAAAATGTAAGAAAATGTTACTAAATTTTGCACCTATATATAATCTGGAAAAGAAAAAATAATTAAAATTTTAAGTAACATGATAAAATGAAATAATATTTGTAAATTATTTTTAAAACTTAAAGGTCTCTATCACTGTTAGCTAATAATGATAAATAAATAATGATGCCTAAATATTTATACAGCAACTATTATGTGCCAGGTATTATACTAACTATTTTTGAAATATGATCTCACTTTATCTTCACAACAACCTTGAGAGGTAGATGCCATCATTTTACATTTGAGGAAACTGAGACAAACAGAGGTTAACTGACTTGCCAGTATCACATACCTCAGAAGTGTCTGGAGTCTAATTTAAACTAAAGTCTTCCTGACTGCAGTCACAGAAGTGTTCTATCCATTGTACTGCCTGCCTGACTCTACTGATGCAAGTGCAGCAACAGGAAATAAAAGATTAAGAACCGCACATTTTGACACTATCTGCAAACAGTTTAAAAGCGGGTACCCATAATGAGCTGTCTTTGGCCAATGGCATTAATATACAATAGGAGGAGGATGAGCATACACATGTTACTATTCTTTCTAGACATATACAGTTGATTGGGGGTGGGGGAATGGGCATCGACAAGAATTATCAAGGTTACAATCTAAATTCTCCCAAAAAGAGAGTGCCCACTTTGATAAAAATATTATTATATTTGTGTTTTTATCTACATGAATTTTAAGTCATTTTAAAATTATGCATAGATACGACAGAGTTAGAAGAGAACTTGAAGAGGTCTTCAGGTCCAACTCCTCATTTTACATATGAAGAAACTGAGGCTGAGAGAAGTTAAGTTATATTAAATAGCAGGGGTAAAATTCAGACTCAGGTGTTTCTAACTTCAAGTCTAGTGATCTATCTACAGCAACAATCTGCCACTAGTAGTCATACTCAGAGGCTACCAAATTTTTATTTTCCAGTGAATGACGGGACAAGCAGATGATACAACAGATAGAGTGCTAGACCTAGAGTCAGGAAGACCTGTGTTCAAATTCACTCTCAGATATTTACTATCTGTGTGACCTTGGACAAGTCATTTAATCTCTTTGCTTCAGTTTCCTTATCTTCAAAATGGAGAAAATAATAGTACCCATATTTCAGGGTTGCTGCAAAGAAAAAATGAGATATTTGTAAAGTGCTTTTCATACTTTAAAGAACTTTATAAATGTTAGCTGTGTTATTAATATTAATTTATCTAGATTTTAAAGTAATTCATAGATTGCTTTGTCCAAAGAATCTAAAAGTGTATAATGAATAGAGCACTACTGATAACAACAATATAGCTAGCATTTATATATCAGTTTAAAGTTCAAAAAGTGCTTTACACATACATAACTCATTTTATCCTTACAAGTCTCGGAAGTGCTAATTATATCCCCATTTTTTTGATGAAGAAACTGAGGCAAACAGATTAAATGGCTCATAGGGTCACCAAGCTAGCAAAGGTCTGAGACAAGATGCAAGTCCAAGTCTTCCTGACTTCAGATGTGGTTTTCTGTCTATTGTGTCACTTAGCTGCATATTAAGTCCCTTCAGTATATCTATCATCATCACAACCAGAAAATTGAATCCTTCTCCTGATTTCCCTATTTCTATTCATAGCAACCATTCGTCTAATCACCCTGGCTATGAAATATTGGTGTGCAGGCAGTATTTGCCAGGTGTGCTCAAGTACACTTCAATGTCTCCAAATATTTTGTATTTTGAAGCTCCTTTTCAAGCCTATATTTTAAGTAAAATTAGGTTTAGTAAAGTTTTTGTTTAGCTTATTTAATGAATATAACATAGCATCCTTTAGGAATAAACATTCAATAAATGTTTGCCCTTTAAAAATATAATAAAATTCCCTGGGTGCTCACTCTAATAGTATGTGCCTCCGGTGCCTGTTAAGAATCATGTTTGTCTCTTCCTATTCCCTCAACTTCCTCATTCAATCAGTCTCCAAGTCTAAGTCTTAGCTCTTTCCCTATGTCTCCTGCCACTCTAGTGCCCTTTCCATTTCCAATGCCACCATCCAAGTTCAGATCATTATCATTGTTCATTAGGACTACCACAGTGGATCACTGGCTGTCTTTAGCCTGCATGGTGGTGTCTTCCTTCAATCTATTCCCTATGATGCAGCACCAACCTAGCTTCATTTGTGTTCTAGATACTGTTGGTATACTGATGGAGCTGCATACCTGTAGCAAAATCTTTTGTGCTCTCCAGAAAACTGTCCTGAGAATATGTTAATAAATGGTAAGGAAAAGTATGGGAGGCAGAGAAGAAAGAGCTATTTCCCCATGGTCCTAGGTCCCATATGCTCAGGAAATAGAGGGGGGAATTGATAGCACACAGTGAGCTCAGCATTTTTATCGCCTTGGCACCAACACTTCCTTCTTTATGTGTCAGAGTTCTTACCATGTTCAGAGGTGCTGGCACTGGGTGTTTCTTCTAAATGCAAAGAAACCACCCAATAATGATTATGTAGGCAGCTTCTTCAAGAATGTCCTGGGGTCTCTCTTTTTATCACAACAGAAAATCTGAAATGTACTTGAATTGGGAAAGGACAGATCAGGCCTCAGCTTCACTCCTATCCTTGACTAGTCTCAACCACAGGAGAAGTGATGCCTCCAATCTTGCTGATCCTAAGACTCCTTTATTATTCATAGTACTGGGCTGATCTCACAGATAGGGTTAGGAAGGTCAGCACAACATTAATATGTTGAATTGAGAGATGCTATAGGCTGAAGATTGAACTTGTCACACCAGAGTGATTTTTGTTGAGGGTGATTGATTTGATATTAATATTCATTTTGTTCCCCCACCCACAATCTTCAAGAAGTTTTCTCTTTTCCTCCCACCATGAAAACTGCTTATGAAGAAGATGCCATTCTATTATATAAGCAGCAATTTGTGATGAAAACAACCTACAAGAAAAACATAGGTGGGCTACATTTAGGGTGAGGTTACAAAGAAATTATTTTTGGAAGGGCTTTATAGGGCTTTAAATGGGGAATAAATAGTTCCTAATTTCTAATCCTGTCTTATATAAAGACTATTCCAGAATTGCAAGGGACTTTGAAGTATCATAAGCCAGCATGACATTATGGAAACAGTGCTGGCCTCGGAATTATAAAGAACTTGATTCACTTTGTGTGTGATCCTGGGCAAGTCATGTAACCTTTCTAGGCTTCAGTTCCCTCATCAATAAAACAAGAGGGTTAGATTTGCTGACTTTTCAAGCCCTTTCCAATTCTAAATCTATAATTCTATGACCCTACAACATCAGAGTCATCTAGCCCAATCTGAACTGAAGAATGTATCCTCTTTATAATATCCATGAAATCCTTTCTCCCTCTAATATCTTTCTATCGCTCCCCCCTAAGGTAACTCATCTCCCCCTTTTCAGCTCCAAACACTAGAAAGCTTTGTTTTGTACCAAGCCAGAGTCTACCTTCCTATTTTCAGTTGTTGTTCAGTCAGTTCCAACTGTTTGTAATACCACTTGGGGTTTTCTTGGCAAAGATACTAGAGCGGTTTGCCATCTCCTTTTTCCAGCTCATTTTATCAGTGAGTAAATTGAGGCAAAAAGGTTAAATGACTTTCCCAGAATCACACAACTAGTAAGTTTCTGAGGCCATATTTGAACTCAAGAAGATGAATCTTTCTGACTCCAAGCCTGGCTCTCTCTCCACTATGTCACCTGGCTGCCCCATACCTTCCTATATATTCCTCCTATTTCTGAAAATCAAATCTAATCATTCTTTCTGGTGACATCTCCAGAACAAAGATCATTTCCCACCTAAATTTCCCCTTTATCATACCATTTCCTTCCATGAAGATACAGTTGGCTGGTTTTGCATCTGGTCACCACCTCATTCACTGAATATACATTTTCCCAATCCCTTCATGTTATGTTCTCCTTAAAAAAGTTATTTGCAGGGCAGCTAGGTGGCTCAGTAGATAGAGAGTCTGGCCTGGAATCAGGAAGACCTGCATTCAAATATGGCCTCAGATACTTCCAAGCTGTTTGATTTTAGGCAAGTCACTGAGCCCCAGTTGCCTAACCCTTTCCACTCCTCTGCCTTAGACTCAATACTTAGTATCAATTCTAAGACAGTATAAGTAACTATACTATATATATATATATATATATGTATATACATATATATGTTGTATATACTATACTATATATACATAACTATAGGCTAAGTGTATAAGTGAGTTTAAAATTTTAAAAAAGCTGAGATCGCAGAATAACATCCATCCTTAGCAATTAATGTTCACTGTTAGTCTACATAGTCACATAAATGATTTTTTGAAATTAATTCAAATGTGGGGGGGGGAGGATGATAAACCAAAAAAAAAAATGCCTGTTTATATCTTTGTGTGTGTCCATGTTCAAACACACCCACTTTCCCTTTTAAGGGATAAAATTACAAGGTCAGTCTGCCTGAGGAACCACCAAAAGAATGTGAAAGAATCATTTAAATGGTCATTTATTTTACCTGTAGAAAACCAATAACTGGTTTGATTAGATTTTTCTTTGTTGATCAATTGAAAATTTTACCCAACAGACTAAATGACTCGTTGTTTGATACTAGTAAGAAACAACTTGAGGCAAACTGAGATAGTTACTTCCACCATTTAACATTTTAAAATGTTGACTAGTATTCGGGTTTCTTTCCCTTTTCTCTTCTCCCATTGAGCAACATGGGGGAATTATTGGTTTTTCCCTACTGGACATGCATGCCTAATGGCTTCAAGAAGCCTACTGCAGTGCTGTTAGATAAGTCTGGTACAATAATTGGCAGAGAATACTGACAACTTTAAGTAGTTTAAATAATTTTACTCAGTTGCTTTTGAGATCGAATGGGTAGTAGACACAATGCTTTGTCTGTTCCTGAAGTAGAAATGGAAGACACTCCTCCAAGTTGGATATTGGAGGTGGGGGAAGGGGAAGGACATGACTATTCATGGTCCTCATATTTCATCCTGAAGTTTGTGATCAGATCTTTCCTGAAATGGGTGACCAAGAGAGTCTACTCTGGGGAAAGTCAACATGTGCCCAAAGATTCATAAGAACAGTGATAAATCAATACAACTGGAAAGATGAAACCCTCAATTTGTTACTGTATCACTAGACATTTTCTCCTTTCTAACAAAGGATTTCTGAGATTTTGACTCTTGTGTCAAATACTGTTCAGTAAAAAAAATCTAACTGAACAGAGAGGGTTTGAGGTCCTTGAATGGCTATAAAACAACTGTGAGGTGGTTCAAGAGAAAGACATATGCCTTGGGTCTACTTCCAAGAGCAAGAGAGAACTGAAAAACCTTTTTGACAGATTATGTCTCCTTACTAAAGAAGATGGAGAAATATGGATTAGAAAAGTCAAATGTATTCAGAAATATTTAAATGCAAGACTCAAAGAATAGTTGTTTACTGTGGCAGGAGTTCAATAGTAGAGTACCCCAGGTGTCTGCTTTTGACTCTGAGCTGCCTGGTATTTCTGTGAATGGCATGGAAAAAGGCATAATGGCATCCTCATCATTTTTCAAATGACACAAAGCTGGGAGGGATACATTATATAGCAGATGATAGAGTTAAAACGAAAACTGATCTTGTCAGGTTAAAAACATTGGGCTGAATATAATATGATGAAATTGAATACAAATATAGTCTCACACTCAGACTCAGAAATTTACTTCACAAGTATAATATAGGGTAGACATGGAAAGATATCCATTGTGCTAGGGGGTGGAAATGATCTGGGGGTTTTAGAAGATTGAAAATCCTGTTTGCCTCAGTTCCTCATCTGTAAAATCAGCTGGAAAAGGAAATGGCAAACCACTCCAGCATCTACCAACAAAATATCCAAATTGGATCATGAAGAGTCAAACATGACTGAATCAACTGAACAGAACAGAACAAAACCAGAATATTGACAACTTCTCCTTCCTTAGAGGTCTTCAAAAAGGCTGGGTGACCACTTCTTGGGTATGTTATTGTGGTGATGGTTTCTTTCATTCATAGATTAGACTCAATGACCCTTGCAGTCCCTTCTCACTCTCAAATTTTGTGATTTATGAAGGAGTCACAATGAAGAACAATGACCTGGTGACATCTGCTGGGAACAACAGGGTATTCTAGAGGGAACTACTTTTCTTAAGCCATTGACTTCACTATGTTGGTCAGTGGCAGGACTACTCACAGAGTCATATTTGAATCCAAGACCTCCCATCTCTAAGCCTGGTTCTCAATCCACTGAGTCACCCAGCCACTCTCCTTTTTTCTTAATATTGTGTACATAAGACTGGCATGGAGAGCTGGTATGTTAGTCTATTAATGGGTATCAGTTAATGACTTCCCCAGAGACATGAATGAGAAGGAAAATCTAGAAATGCTTTTAGATTACTTTTTTGAGTCTGTGACCCCCATCCAGAAAAATGTGTCATTGTAGAGATATGAAATTTGGCAACTGATTGGATAGGAGAATGAGGGATAGTCAATGACAACACTAAGATTTCAAACAAAGATGGCTCTATAAAAAGTTGAGCCACTGACTCAAATAATAAAGTCAGAAGCAGGATTAAGTTTAGGAGGGAAAGGGATTAACTTTATTTGGAACAAGTTAAATTTGAGGCATTAGTGAAACAGCAAGATAGAAATCCTCAGCAGATAGTTGAAAATGTAGGTCTGGAGATCAGGAAAGATGTCAGAGAAAAAGCTAGAAATTTGGGTGTCTTCTACCCATGAGAGTGGTCACCATGGGGTTGAATGAGATTGCCAAGAAAACATGTATAAAGATGAAAGAGAAAGGCACAGAGAACAGTGTCAGGGAAATATATACTTTTAGAGGATTAAGGAGGAAGAAAAACCATTAAAGAAGATGGAGAAAAAGCAATTTAATCAATAGTCAGAGAACAAGAAAAATGAATTCTATCTCACAGAAACCAAGGAAGAAGAGACTTATAAGAAAGGTGTTATCCGTATTTTACATTGCAAAGAGGTCAAAAAAGAAGAGTAATAATGTAAGAAAAGACCATTGGATTTGACTATTAGAAGGTCATCGGTAGTTTTTGAGACTGATTTCAGTACAATAATCAATTTAAAGGCCTAGACTTCAAGTGGTTAAGGAGAAAATGGGTGGTATGCAGGTGAAGGTAATAGTAGAGACTACTACTTTGAGATGTTTGAAGTGGATATTATTCATTGTGCTAAGCAGCCTTTTTTTTTTCATTTGTCTTAAAACTTTCTCAAGTTTCAATATTTCTTAAGTCTTAATATTCTAAGTTCATGTACCTGTCTATTCCCTCCATACTTTATAGATTTTGATTATTTCACCTCCTCAACCTCATATTTCAAAGTGGAAAAATATTTTTAATTTGTCCTCACACAGCAATCCCCACCCCCAAGCCTTTGATCATTTTAGCTTTCTTGAGACTTGTAGACATCTGATGATCATAGATTTATTATGGTTAGTTTCAAAGGAACAATCAATTTTGGAGGAAAGAAGTATCTATACGTCCTTTCTTTCACGGAAATTCCTTAGATAAACAGCCAAAGATGGCACTAAAGCAAGGACAAGCAGCATCAGCAGAATCTATTCAAAGGTCAATAATTTGAAGATCTGTCTTATAGCCTCTTATCACTTGGAAAGCCTATAAATGGAGAGTTCCTTAAGGAAAAATCTTCTTTTAGCTAGAAAAACAAAACAAAAAGAATCTTCAGAGAAGAAAATAAAAGGGCACATCTTTGCCCATAATCCTTATAGAAGTACACACAGAGGAATCTTTTGAAATGCAGTTATGCAGAAAAAATTAGCCTTCACTCACATGTTTCAATTCCCACCCCCTAAGTAAATAAGATAGCACAATCCTGATGCACAAGAGAAATAGCACCAGACACTTAAAAATGAGCAGTTAATTGATCAAATTTCAACATTTAAATAAGCAAACAAATTAAGGCATACGAAGGTAATTTGATGAAAGACTTCAGTTTCCAATTTGAAAAAAAGAGAGATTCCCAGTGCTAGTTCTGGTTTATGAAATGGGAAGCTGATCCTCCCATGGAAGGAAAAAAATCTCTCAAAGAGATTCATCTTAGACATGAGCACCTGGATGTAAAATTGGTGACAAAGAGGATGCTTTAATTTCCTCCATGATACGGTTATCTTCATGGATGAGGGCATCCAGAGTCAGAAGGGAATCTATCTGACAATGAAGAGAATATCTTCAGGAGCAAGTTGGATTAAATCAGGCTGGATAACTATATGTAGATGAGTATAAATGTAGTATGAACAAACCGCATCATTGTTTAGGGATGAGATTAGGAAGGCTAAAATAAAGGAAATGTAACAAGTAAACATAAAAGAGAAACCCTTCAATTCATTTTCTCTAATTTTTTTACAAATTATAAATGGCCAAAGAAGATGTTACTTTCTAGAGAGCCAAGGAAGGAAATATTGTAATACAAAATTGTATATATTTAGCTCTTCTCTGAGCTAAAGTCTCACATCTCTAGCTGCATATCCCACTAATACCTCAAACTCAACATGCTCTAAAATGAATTGATCTTTACCCTTAAACCTGGACCTCCACCTAGCTTTCTTGTTTCTGTTTTTGGCATCATTGTTCTCCCAGTCACCAAGTCATAATCTCAAAGTCATATCTGATTCTTCATTCTCCTATCTTCAATATAGGGATTTTGTGTTATCCTAAACATAGGAAAAAACAAAAACAAAAACATGAACTTGACCACTTTAACAACAATTACTTCCTGAACTATTTGTCCTTTTTTCTCTCTCTACCAGTTCAATGAGGGGCAGAATAGGTATCCCTTCCACTTCATGGGGATTAGGGATATGGTGTCCCTGTGATCTGGGAGTCATTGTAAAGTTTTTTGACTTTCAAATTGCTTTAGCAAACTTTAACTTTTTAATTATTTTGACTTTTTAAAAAATGCTTGTTTATGGTATCAAAAGAGGAATATATTGATATTATTCATTATTCATTTTATGCATGTCTGAGTTTCTAAACTTTTTCTGTGTCATCTTCTGGCCTTTGTGTGTCATCCATGGCTTCCATAAAACACCCCCAAATTCTCATTTAATTTTATATGTCAACCCATGAACTATTAAGACTATGATGGGGAAAATTGTGATGTGGAAGGGATACCTGTAGTTTCACATCATATTAGACCTCTTCACCAAAGGTTTTCCTTACATAATCACTATATGTTTAGTAATCCAATTCAACAAGAAATTCAATTAAGTATCTACTATTTGTAGGGCATTTTACTAAGCACTGAATACCAAGGCAAGACAAAACTGGTCCCTGTCCTAAAAGAATATACATATTGACTCCTGTCTCTTGGCAGAAAAAAAAAACATTCTCCATTTTATTACAAAGCTTTGGACACACCCTCCTTATACTTCAGCATCTATCAAAGTTTTGCTGACTATGCTCTTCTCAGGGGCCCCATATTATCTATACTAAAAAAAATATGTATGGCAAAGGATTTCCTATTCTCCACCCCATTCAATTCATTGCCCTCTGAATATTATATGTCACTCTGATTGCTGGCCATCTAGTATAGGCTCCTCTGCTGTGACACACAGCTATTTCTGAATTTTATATATAGACAGAGAGAGAGGAA
This sequence comes from Monodelphis domestica, assembly GCF_027887165.1. Taxonomy (NCBI): domain Eukaryota; kingdom Metazoa; phylum Chordata; class Mammalia; order Didelphimorphia; family Didelphidae; genus Monodelphis; species Monodelphis domestica. The sequence goes on along the minus strand of NC_077230.1, from coordinate 100,254,809 downwards.
GGGGGGAGAGATGGAGAGAGAGAGGGAGAGACAGAGAGAGATAGAGAGACAGAGAGAGACAGAGACAGAGAGACAGAGAGAGACAGAGACAGAGAGACAGAGAGAGACAGAGAGAGACAGAGACAGAGAGACAGAGACAGAGAGACAGAGAGAGACAGAGAGACAGAGAGAGACAGAGATAGAGAGAGAGAGAGAGAGAGAGAGAGAGAGAGAGAGAGAGAGAGAGAGAGAAAGAGAGATACCAGAAGAGAAAGGGGAAATAGAGGGAGAGCTTGGGAATCAAATCATATACCTGTCATAGAAACTTGATGGAGTAGTGATGAAGGATTCTAATTATCACAAATCTTCTGCAGCTCACTTTCTGACCAAAGCATAACAACTAATGATATCTTAACTTACCTTAAAGAAAATTTCATCCTCAAAAGATGGAAAAATCAACATGGGGAAATTCCATTCTGAATTTCATTCTCATTAATTGTTGAAGTGGACATTATGGAAACCCAGTGGAAAAGTGACCACTCCTTCCTATAATTTGTGATAGATGAAAGTCAACCATTGCCTAAAATGAACATTGAATTTAGAGAGAGTAGATTTCAAAAGAGTTCAGGACCAGGATAGATTGGATTTTTGCCCTATGATTCTGAATGGTGAGGGTAACCCAGGAATAATGAGAAACTAAGAAAAATAAAATTCTAAAAATATCAATAAGAATTCCAAAAAATTGACTAACAATACTAATTCAGATGTCAACTACTAAAAATTTTAAAAGACATATTGAAGATGGAAGCAAGGACATGTAGCCAAGGATGAAAACAAAAGAAAAATTCGCATGATCTTGTAAGAATAGTGCCAGCACATCTACAACTCAGCATGAAATAAGGCTGTTAAGAAAATATAAGAATCAACAAAATATATTTTTGGCTTTTTAAAGGTAAATTTAACCAAAGAGGAAATTTAAGAAAAGAAAAAACTGATGCTTTCAATGATTATGAAAACCAGGATGGAAGAAAGTGAAGGCTATTCATCTTTTAATTAGTTTTTTTTCTTTTTACTGGAAAGAATGAACAAAAAATGACTAATCAGTAAATGATACTTCAAGTTAAAGAACAAAGATGATCAAGATAGTACCTAGTAGCACTCAGTGAGTTCGAGTTAGATGTGATTGTACTCACTGCCATCTTTGAAAGATTATTAGTGGGAAGTTGTCGGGGGAGGGAGTAGGCAAGTAGAGGAATAAAAAGTCAAATGTCTCATTTTTTTTCAAAAACAAACTGATAATGGAGTTTGTAAACTACAAGTCATTGACTTTATTTCCTGGAAAATATATTAGAATATAATAATAAAAGGATGTTTACTGAGCATCTAGAAAGGAAATGATGAATACAACGAGCCAAAAGTTTTCTTGAGAAGAGTTCTGTATTTAGGGTAAATGTAACTTCATGAACTGTCTCTCTCTATTTCCTTCTATACAATACCAAATGATTTAGCCAATTCAAGAAAATAAAAAAAAATGATGAAGTGAAAAGATTGGTCTGGAGTTTTTAAACTGTTTTCTTTTTCTTTTTCCCCTGTTGTTTTGCTGACACTAAGAAATAGTACATGGATGGTATTAAAGACTTTTATTGGAGAAATAAGAGCTAGTTATCTTTGTCTGAATGTTAAGTGATGTGGAATGCTGAAGAAGAAGAAACTGTAGTGGAGGATATAGAAACCCATCTGTTTTTGGGCTTCCGGAACCCAGCATGCCTTAACTCACATGAACAAAGCACTAGCAGAACGTGTCACAGAGGCAAGTACTTATTATTCAGGGTATGAAACACTTGCCAAATCGCTTTAAACTAAATACATTTCAATTGTGGCTTTAACCACACTTGATGGGAACATGTAACTGAGCTTGTAAATAATAGCGTTCAGAGGCAGGAGTTGGAATTACGTGCCTCTAGACAGCTATTTTGTAACTGAGAGAATAGAACCCACTTGCTGTAATGCTATGCATTAAACAGCACTTATGCTGCTAAAACCAGCATCAGAATTGCACATAAACATTGCTGCCATGATCTCAATGGGACTCTGGAGCCCAAGAAGAACTTTCAGAGCTGGCCAAGCTGGAGAAAAAAAAAAGTCATTTCATGCAGTACAATGATACATGCCACACCAAGAAATACTTGCATGGACTCTTTCACCAGAAATCCACACTTAGCTCACCCACATACTCAAATGAAAAAACAACTCTTCCCAAGCTAAAATAAAGCTTACTCCATGTCGTTTAGAGATAGCACACCTTGCAGAAGAAGGAAATGGTCCGGAATAGAAAATTCAAATTAGCTCCAAACCCTTGACCACATAGACAAGGTAGAGATTGTAGTATAGGGGGATTTTCAAGCTCCCCAGAATGTGAATCGTTTTATACTTCAGGAACTTGATGTAGTGAAAAGAGTCCTGAATTGTGAAGTCACAAGATCTGATCAAAGTCCTCATTCTCCCAGTGCAGTTCACCAATCTGAGAACAAGTTCCTTTACTAAGAAAATTTAGAACTGAATGAACTCTCGGATGTTTTCCAGTGTTAATATTCTGTGACTCTGTGGGGACTTGTATTCAAAGCTAAGAAGACCAGACTCATGATGCAGTTGTCAAACACCTGTTTGCTTCCAGAAGACTCCAGCCACCTTTCTAATTCTTCTTCTCATCTGTTATCAACTGGGAAGTCAGGTATTAGGCATTTTTAAAGTATTATATGTTAAATATTAAATAAGTGTATAGGAGAAAGGACATAAAGAGATTTATTATACACAGACTTTAGCACTTCAGCACCAGGATTTTTTTTTACACGCCTCATATTTGGAAATCTTTTTTTATTTCTTTCTAATTGGTGACTACATTCATACAGCTTGAGGCTTTCAGAAGACCTTTCAGAAAACCTGACTGCTAAGATAAATGGGATATTGTTTATCATTTTTAATTTTCTTGTAGCAACTTGATAAGATAGATTTCCCCACTTTATGTATGGGGAAACTAAGGCATTAAAATGTTTGCATCACAGTTAAAAGAAATATTGTTTTTTTAATCCAACCTACCTTCACCCTAGTCCTGAGAATTTTTTTTAAACCCTCACCTTCTGTCTTGGAGTCAATACTGTGTATTGGCTCCAAGGCAGAAGAGTGGTAAGGGCTAGGCAATGGGGGTCAAGTGACTTGCCCAGGGTCACACAGCTGGGAACTGTCTGAGGTTAGATTTGAACCTAGGACCTCCCATCTCTAGGCCTGGCTCTCAATCCACTGAGCTACCTAGCTGCCCCCCCTGAGAATTTTTTTAAACCCTCACCTTCCACCTGAGAATCAATACTATGTATTGGTTCCAAGGCAGAAGAGCAGTAAGGACTAGGCAAAGGGGGTTAAATGACTTGCCCAGAGTTACACAGCTAGAAAGTATCTGAGGTTAGATTTGAACCTAGGACCTCCTGTCTCTGGGCCTGTCTCTTTATCCATCAGCTGTCCCCCACCCCAAGAATTTGTTAAAGTGCCCATTTCTCCATTGTATGTATGATTGTGAAAGAGTGTGCCTCCAGATGGGGGGGGGGAAGCAGCATGTTTTGTTCCTATTGTGGTGTATGCTTTGTCTGTTTGAAAAACAGCTTTGTTTTGGGCTGATTTTTTAAAACAAACCTACCATTACAAGTGAATGCACTGGTTGGGGTTTGTGAGATATAATTTTAGAATTATAGACCCAGAGGGTTTTGTGCTCATCATCTCCTCAGTGACCCAGTCTGTGAGTGTAAGTTTTTGGGGAAATATAGTCCAGAGTGGTCACTATATCTGTATTATCTCATTGCATCTTAGCAATACAACCACCCACCCACATCCTATACTGCTGAACCCCTCTCCAAAAGTGCCCCCTAGGACTGTAAACCCCATCTGAATTTGTCCCAGAGACAGCTTTTCCTCTTTATTAGTCTACTTAATGAAGAATGACAGTAAATTATCATTCTTTGAGTCCAGTTGAGAAAACCAGTTCTGAATCCAAATACTGTGCCATTATCCAGTCCAAGTTACCCCATCTTATTCACAAAAATATTGTTAGGGATTTTATCAAATGTCTTGCTGCAGTTCATATGTACTATGGTCATAACAGTCCCTAATTAAGCTAGTCAATCAATCAACATCCACTGATTAAGCACTTAACCATGTTCTAAGGACCATGCTAGGTATACCACTAGGTATACTTGTGATACAGGTACAAAAGGAGAAAAGAAACAATTCCTACTCTCAAGTATCTTATCTTCAACTGAGAGAGACAACATATATATATATATATATGTGTGTGTGTGTGTGAGAGAGAGACAACATATATGTGTATATATTGGATTAATGCAAAGTAAATTCAAGGTACTTTGGGATAGGGAACCAAAGCAATTTAGGGGATAAAAAAAAATAAAAAAGCTTGGGCAGAAGGTTGTGCTTGAACCGTCTTCAAGGAAGAAAGGCGATTCTAAGAAGACATTTTCCCCAAACTAAAACTACATAAAGTTTATACTTAATACAGATTTTATTGAATGGATCAGAAAAGGTTTGCATTCTCCCATGCAGGTACACAGGAGCTACTCCATGCATTTGCAAGGTGGGACATTGAAACTCAGTGCTGAAACAAAGCTGTCACCATAGCTGGATGCCTAGGGTCAAGGCCAGGAGTCAGACCTTGGACAGCAACCACAGTGAGGCTGCAGATCAAATCCTTTACAAAGGAAATGAAACAGATGCAGGAAGCAGAACAAGAGAGAAACATTGTGACAGACTGAGAGGTCTGGAGACTGGCAAACATGATCAACCCAAGAGCAAAGGTTTTACTGAATGGCAGTTGGCTGAGCTCACCCTCTAGTAAAATGCACTTTTATAGGAGATCTGTGTGTCAGTCCCAAGCTCCTCTTCCTTAAAGGAGAAATTGGCAACCAGCAGGAGCAGATCAGACTATTAGAAGTAGCAAGAAGGCTTCCTTACATGGTAGTGATTGTCTATGATTCTCCAATATCTCTTTTATATTCTTCAAAAGTTTGTTACAACTAATTGCCTGGCAAGTTGGAGGTGGGAGGTGGAGAGGGCTAAAGAACTCCTAGCTCAGTCTCCTATTTTGTAAGGTAGTGAAGGAGCTAGGGATATCAATATTTTTATAAGCCTTTTCCTCCTGCTCCCTGGTACTGCACACATCTTTGGCTATGCATTTTGGTATTTTATTCTCAACAAGATTGGAACTGGAAGGATAAAAATAACAGTGTGTCTAGGGGTGTCATAAGGCAATGAGGATAGTTAGCCTTTAGTAACTGCCCACTGTTTCCCTTGGTGTTCTCATCTTGAAGCTCCTGTCATCTACCAGGCACTCAGTCTAGGTTCCATTCCTGCCTGGTTCTCAGCCAGTTGACCAAGGAATTGAAGCAAGGTGTTAGCAGATAAAAGCTTAAGGCATTATCCCTCTTAGATGTATTTGCATTTAAATAGGGGACAGCTAAAAATAAGAAAAATAGTAAACCAAAGGATTGGCTTCCTAATGATGGAATTTTTAGCACAGTGATTGGAAGTGATAGAGATTTGAGGAAGACCTGGCTGGTCTTCCCAAAATCACATCACACCTACTAAGACTATTCATTAAACTGTTCCAGATTGACTCATGATCTAACTGCAGGCACAGTACCTGACAGTAGTAGGTGCTTAATGAATGTTTATTAAGTGATTAATTGCCATCAGAAGTAAACTGAAATTATTTCCGTGGCTTCTCTTGAGACTCAAAATGAAACTATTGATCCATGAGGGAATTCTATAGAGTCAATATAATTCTTGAAATTTCTAGGAGAATATGCTGTGCAGGCAGTTGACCAGAAGGCTAATTGATCATTATGATTTATCTATCATTCTATCACACTTAAAGATCAGAGTCTGCTATTAAAATTGTCTTCAATCTAAATGGAGAGAGATGACAACCAAGGGCAAAACTGGTTTAGAATGTTTTTTGTACACACTATGGAAGAAGACAGAAGATAGGCACAATAGTGCCTTTTTCTGCACCAGATCTGTGATTCCTCATATAAGGAGTGAGGAAACTTTTTCTACCTGTGCCAAAAGGAACTTAATTGTAACTTACAGTTTTGAACATAGAGGTTAAAACACTTGAGGCATAGAGGCAGTATTTGTCAGAGGTAGGATCCAGCTAATTCTTCCTATCTCCAACACCTGATGTCTAGCCACTAGACTCTCTGTTCACCAAATCGTGCTGCCTCTCATTGAAAGGCACTGGAGTTGAAAAAAGTCTGCAGAAAGGTTGGCATGAGACCCAACTAAGCCACATCATCCCCAAAGTATTCCTAGATAAAACTGGCAGGAGCACAAGGCATAGACAGAAAACTGAATGAATTTGTCAGCATTTCTCTAATGATCCACTTTCTTTAACAGTGACAGTAAATCCAACTCATTTGGATTCTAAAACCTCAGTCCCTGATGAGCTAAATGAGGAAGTAGGAAAATGAAGTTGAGAACTGCTGATGGATTACATGGAGTAAATACATGCTGGAGCTGACACTGTCTTCCAAGTACTGAAGTGTCATTTCATAAAAATATCTGAGGGAGGAGAAGGTACCAAAAGAATAGAAAAAATGTTTCACACATATAAGATTGCAGACCTCAGCTACTACTTTTTTGGCATTCTCAGTCCTGTAAAAACTTTATAAGAATGACTTAAACACATATCAAGACTGTCCTTAATAAAAATATAAGAAGGGACCAGGCAGGATTTTATAAACAATTTTCTTAAACAGACCCTATTTTTACAAACAAATAATTGACCAAAAAGTACTTTAAATGCATGATCCTGTGATGCTGCTTCTTTGTTGATTGCAAAAAAATCTTTTTGATTTGGTAGAACAAAGTAAAGCCTTAAAGGCTCTCCTCCAGCAAAAAGTCTAATATTTGTTAAGATTATTTAAGATTTCTCAATAGAAAGAACCATAGTAACAGTTTTCTGCTAACCATCCTCTATTTACTAATATCAAGTTGATGCAAAAGCAGGGAGTTGTGTGTTTAACAAAAGTGCTTATCTTTATTAGAATGTTTTATGTATGTAATCCAAAGGAAAGAAAAGAGGGAGAGAAGGAGGAAGGAAGGAAAGAAGGAAGGAAGGAGGGAAGGAAAGGAAGAAGGGAAGGAAGGAGGGAAAGAGGGAAGGAGGGAAGGTCAAAAGAAATTAGATTTAAATAGATGAGCATATTTACATTATTTTTTTAATTAAATATATATTTATAATTAGTTGAACCTATCCTTTTTGTTTGTTTGTTTTTTGCATCATTTGAAGTAAAAAAGAAAGGAATTGAGAAGCCATTTAGCTAGTTTCCCAGTTATTATAAACCACATTTGAAAAGGGTCAGGAGAACCCATCTCTCTCTCTCACTCTTGCTTGATTGGGACTCTTCATGTAAGCTTCCTTACCAAGAGAGAGACAGAGAGAGAGAGAGAGAGAGAGACAGAGAGAGACAGAGAGAGACAGAGAGAGAGAGAGAGAGAGAGAGAGAGAGAGAGAGAGAGAGAGAGAGAGAGAGAGATCATTCATACAGACCTTTACCTTTACCTAAACCAGAGTACTACATACTTGGTTTTAAAATTAATTAATAACCATCAAGATTGGTGAATAGGAAGGAAATACAGACAAGAAATACAATAAAGGGAAATAGAAAAAGAAATAGAAAGGAAACTGAAAAAACCAAATTGTGCCAAGTTCTTAGTATTCATATAGCCTCATAACAGTGACACCTTTCTTCCCATCGATGGCATTCCACCCAAGACCATAATTACTAATTTCCATTCCTGAAGTTCAATGGTCCCCACTGATCTACCCCCCACTTTTAATAGTCTGGAGCCAAACAAAGCTTCCTTCCTTATTTTGGATTTGATAAATTAGAAATTAAATTCATCAGAGACATTGAAACTTGAATCTACATACTGAATTAACATTTAATATATAGATTGTACGTCAAAAGGGCTCTGGTCAAAAATATAGGAATGAGTATCAATTTGATGGAGCCTCCAATTTGTTTATTCTCCGTTCTGACTTTGTTCTGATAGCATTTGTAACACAAGAGCAATGATAAAATCCTGATAGTATTTTGGCATCACCTAATCTCTCAACTACTAGTCCATTCTTTAATCTAAAATTGTTCTTTTATCTTTCAAGATAGAAGCAGAGAAATTTCACAGGATACTGGTATGGGCCCTCAGAGTTGCTTTAATTTGCATTTCTCTCATTATTACTGAAAGAACACTTTTTTCATATGTTTTATTGATAACTTAGATTTTTTCCTTTAAAATTACATATATATGTATTATGCATATTGTGTTTCTAAATTATGTATAGATGTGGGGGTGCCCATTGACTATCTTTTACAGAATAGTTCTTGCATTTAAAAATTTGAATAAATTTTTGAAAAAATTAAAAATAAAAATAAAAACTTGAAACTGTGAGTTATGTTTCTTGGAAATAATGCTCATCATTAAATATCTCCTTGCATTTACCTTTTTCCCTTGAAATTTTAATCACACTGGTTTTGTTATGCAGAAACTAAAATTTCATAAAATCAAATTTGCCCATTTAATCTTCTGTCATCCTCCTTTTCCTTTGTTTGCCATGAATTCATCCCCTATCCACAAATGTAAAAAATTCTTACATGCTCTTATAATAAATATAAAATCCATGCTCCTCCATAGAATTATATTTAGTTTTTAGGATAATTCTTTTTTATCGAAAGCCTCCCCTCCCCCTTTTGTAATATATTTCCTCTGCTTTATAGTGGTTGCTACCAAGTCTTTGCAATATTGACTATGGTTATTTGGTATTTGATCTCTTTCATTGGAGATTGAAAGATTTTTTTCCCCTTTACCCTGAGAGTCTTGGATTTTGGCTATGACATTCCTGGATATTTCCAATTTAGAGTTTATTCAGGAGGTAGCTGGTTTATTCTATTTTTTTAATTTGCTCTCTGGCTCTAATTGATCTGGAAAGTTTTCTTTTATTATTTCTTTTTTAAAAAACTTGTTTGAAAAAATATTTGTTTGATCATTTGTTTTCATGCAGTCTAATGATTCTTAAATTATCTCCTCAAGCTTTTTTCCAGATTTTTTTAAACAGATGATATCCTAAAAGTTCTAATTTGGGGTAATAATGAAAAGAAATTAATAGAACCAAGGAAACATTGTATACAACTAAGGATTTAATATTTGAAGAAAAATATGTAAATGTTCATCTCTAGAGAAAGAATTGAGAAGTAGAAATATGAAAGATACATGTTTTCCAGGATGATGCCTTCTATGGTATGGGGAAGGGAGGGAGAGGCTGAATCAAAATAAAAAATTAATTAAACCAAATTTTGAGTTCCAAAAAATATAAAACTACAAAAAAAGTTCTAATTTTTTAGGGTTTTGATTTGTTTTAATATATATATATTTTTGTCTTGGTTTGTTACTAAGTTCAGTTTGCTCTAATCTGTTTTCCAGGGAGTCCTACTCCTGGAGTAAGGCTATGCCCTTTCCACGTTTTATTCTTCAAGTTCTTTAATTTTGTATTTCATTTCTTGCTTCATTTATTCTAGCGTCTCTTAGACTCTTTCTCAAGCCATTCTTTTCTGAGACTTTACTTGTACTTATTGTGGAACTGTCCTGTCACAGAGTTGTCCAGAAATTGTGGGGCTTTGTCTGCTGGTGTTACTGGTAGGAGCAATGATTCAGGAATCCTGGAATATCTTGCAACCTTGTCTCCCAGAACAGTAACCTAATCAAGACCTGGCTCTAGTTCCAACTACTGATGGGCCAATGCTTATATCATTCTAATTTCAGACTCCGTTGAACAGAGGTCTTACTCATTTCTCCCTCCTCTAGCATTTCCCTACCATATGCCTTTTCTAGCCACCTTCTTGTGTGGTCCTTTGGTCATTATTCCCATCTGGTATCCTGTAGATCTTTGCTACAGAAAGGAAGAGCTGGAATCCTTTATGACTTATTATATCACCATCCTAATCAGAAATTTTCTATGTTTTCAATAATTCTAAGATGCTCCAGTAGTCTACAGTCAAAACCCATATTTTGGGGAGTAGGTATGTAGCTCAGTGGATAGAGAGTCAGGTCTAGAGATGGGAGATTCTATGTTCAAAACTGACCTTAAACACTTCATAGTGTCTATGTGTGTGACCCTGGGCAAGTCCCATAATCACCACTGCCTAGCCCTTACTGCTCTTCTGCCTTGGAACCAATGCACAATTTTGATTTTAAGTTGGAGGTAAGTGGTTTTTTTAAACCACGTTTGTCAAGCAGTACTATTCATTCTCCTAGTGTTACTATATAGTAACAAATCATAACAAACTATAAGCTCTGAACATTTTAAATTACAGGTGTCTTTGACTAAAATATTTGTTGAATGAAGATGAAATTATTAGAAAAATGGCAGAGTTTTTCTTTCAATTCTACTTTCATATATCGAATTACTTTCTTAGACACTTTCCATATAAACCAGCCATCCTTTATTCTTGTCATATGAAAAGTCCATCTTCTCTTCCTAACATATAATTCCTTGATGACGTCTTTTACTCCTGTTGTTCTTCCAAACTCCTTGTTGGTTATATGTAGTAATATGCTCATACCATGTGACTCTGTTGTGTCTGTGTGATATTACTTTTGGGGTGTTTTGAGAATATTGTATTCCTTGCTATGTTTCTTCCCATAGACAATCTTTTTCTAATTTGGCACAGAGTGCTATTATTTTATATTATAAATATCAGTGATCAATGGTTGCAAAAAAGGATCACCATTAAAATAATTGCTGCTTTTTAAACAATAAAAATTACTTATATGAAATTTTCAAGATATTTTATCAAGAATTTGACAAGATCCTCTAGATCAGTAATGGGAACCTTTTAGGGACCCTGTGCCAGTGCCCCATCTCCCTGCATTGGAGGGGTGTGGCCTGGCTCCCAGTCAGGTTGCATGGAAGGGGTGGGGGAAAGCCACCTCCTGTGGCCACAGGGATCCAGGCCCCTGCACCCAGCCACCCTGGGGGTGGGCAAAGTGAGAGTCCTGCTGCCCAAGCCCAGCAGGGAAGGTGGGGGAAGCCTAGGCAGGGAGGTGGCTCAGAGAGCCATTGTCCCACCCCCTGTTTTCAAAGGATAGGGACAGGAATGGGCACAGGTGTCTCTGTGTGCCATCTTTGGCATGCATGCTATAGATTCACCATCACAGCTCTAGATCAACTCAATAAAAACAATGGTTGTTGAAGGAGGGGGAAGACCATGATGAAGAGGAGAAGGAGGAGAAAGAAGAGCCATTTCCAATGTATAACTTTGGGCAGAAAGAGAGGAGTCAAAAAATATTGGCATTTTTCTTGTTCAGACACCCTCAGGATTCTTTTATTAGCATATATTTAGATGAAAATGAATAGCATTGTATAGCAAAACTTTGCATATCCAAAATGTGTATTAAATAGAAAATAGAATTTCTGGTTATCTGAAGGTTAACAAGAAAACTCATTTATTTTCATCCTTTTTGGAAAATAATTTGGAATTATGCAAGAAACCAACTTTTTATACGTCTTCACCAAGAGATCACTGAAATTATCGCTCTAGGATGTATTAGCTGTAAGAAAAGACTCTTATGTGCAAAAGAGTTCAGGAAAAAACTTTGATAGTAGAAAACTTGAAACAAAATATGGACCCAATACTAGGAGAATAGCTCAACATATTATGTCATATGACTAGAATGGGATGTGATTTAAGGGAAGAGAAGTACACATAATTCAGAAAAAAAATATATAGGATGACCTGCATGAGGTGATACCAAGTGAGGAAAATGGATAAAAAAAGGATAACATATTAAAGAACTAACAAGAACGCAAACAAAATCAGCATGGAGAAGCAACAGAATCCTGGTAAACTTTGTTCTTTTTAATACTATCAAATACTATCTTTACTATAACTATATTAAGTAATACTAATACTATAAAAATACTATGAAAGTTAAAGGGCCTATTCTCCTTTCTATTAGCAATCTATAAATTATTTTTTCAGGGAATGTACTTTGTAAAAGGGCTTGTTTGGACATTTGTTATGAAATGTAAAATGGAAAAAACATATTAGTCAAATTAAATAAATACATATGAACATATTTAATTTGACTGCTATAATTTGTTGCATATGTATAAATGTCTTGGTTTCCTCTTTAGATATACATTTTTTTCATCTTTTAAAATTAAGGCATATGAAATTATAAGAATAAATATATATAGATAAAACTATGGTCCATATTTGGGCCTCTCACCTCATGGGATTATTGTGTTGTTTTTTAAACCCTTATCTTCCGCATTAGACTCAATACTATGTATCGGTTCAAAGATAGAAGAGTGGTAAGTGGCAATGGGGGTTAAGTGACTTGCCCAGAGTCACACAGCTAGGAAGTGTCTGAGGCCAGGTTTGAACCTCGTGGGATTATTGTAAAGAGAACACCTTACAAATCCCAAAGCTCCATGTAATTGTGAATTTTTTTTTTCATTAGCTTTTCAGAATGTTGAATCTCACAGGATCATCATGGTAAACATTAGTACGGAATATAAAGAACTATTAGACATAGAAAAAAGTGTTTTAAGAATTAGGGATAGATCAGGAGTGATCCAGCCCATGACCTGAAATCAGGTTTATATCAATGTGTATATTTCCATATTGTGAGCTTATTTTCTCATTTGAAGGCATTTATTTTAGCAGAGATGTGCTGATCAATGTTAAAACAATATCTATATATTTGTGAAAAAATAAACATACAACATAACTTTAAGTTTAATCTGCATTATTAATATTTTCTCCACCATTTTCTTAAGTCTAGACAATTAACCACATAATAAAGCATGCCTTGATGTATAGCATTTGCTGAGATGTAAATGCTCACTCTGGAAATGAGCTGGATCCAAAATGTTTATGATTTAGTTAATCAAAATGCTCCTATAGGATGAACAAACTGAGGGTTAGATATCCTTAAGGGTTGTTGACTAATTTATTTAAAATCCAATCTGATTTCCTTTAAACTCTGGGCATTTACACATTTGATGGCTTTTTAGGAATTTCATTACATTATTCTGGGTGTTAGGGTTAAATAAAGAATATAATGTCTTCAACAAGGAAGCATGCATAGAAAAAGTATTAATTTTATTTGTTTACAGTCTATTTACAGATTTGATCATATTTAAGATGTCACACAACATATACATATGCCATTAATAAATTAAACGTGTTTTGCATTTCTTTAAAAAACATTTGAATTGTAATACAAACACCTACAAACACCAAGAAGCCAGTCATGAAATATTTTCCTTCCTTGATCTTTCTGAGACTAAGGCTGAAAGTCTTAAACATATCATTTCATTTCCTGGAGCACACAAGAAGACAGAAAAACACAATTGGTATTGCTTAATGTGGACATTTCCTTCACAGATCTACAATGGGAAGGCATGTTTCTTTAGAAGGAATCTCCATGCAAAAGAAATAACAGATTCTAACTAAGAAAAAATAAAGCAGGTTTACAAGATATTTTTAAAGAATGATTATATTCTAAGGTAGATGATCAGTACAATTATTTGAAACATCTTTTGCTATTTTCGTATATATCTCCAAAATGATTTAGACATTTCTCATAATGTTGAAATGACTACCTGCTTCATGTCTGGCAGCCATCACAGAATGGGCTCATGTAGAAGGAGACAACAGCATCCTGGTTTTTCCCCCTGTACCCTTGGTACTAGTAGTATTTCAGACTGTGCCCGGAGTACATAGAGGAGGTTGACTGTAAGCATCCTGTTTTTCTATCTGTTCCAGGAAACCCCTGACCCGTTTACCTGAGTCTGGATATCTGAACATCCCCCAATAAAAATTCTCCCACCTTGCCTGCAAAGGGCTAGACCCTCCCTGAGTCTATAATCCTAACCCTAACCCTAAATTCATTTCTAACAGTCTGCCAGCTTCCCTTTTTATCCTCAAGAAGAGCCTCCGTGAATTTTTTACGTTCAGACGTACACTGGCCATGCACTTCAATGTGGGTCACACTTTCTAATGTCAGTGGAATTCAGTGTTAAGTTCCTAAATCTGTATTTGAGGGTCTTCCACTTCTGATCTCTACTTTAGTCTCTCTGGGGCTCTTCTGACACACTACATATCCTCTGACACCATTCTTTTTATCAGTAACTTCATGACAAGTTTTTGCCTCAGAAATACTTTTGAACATATAAGGTTTGAATGAAGAGCCCATATTGTTTGGGGATTGCAGACATGGGGGAGAAAGCACATCAAATCACAAACTCTTGTAAATGTCATACTTCACAATGTTGTCACACATTGCTAACACATTATTGTGCATCCAAATGAAGTTATTATCTGAGGCTATGTATAATAAATTGGCAATTAGCCATTTAAACCTTTTTTTTCAACTTTGATGTGTTGAATATACAAACTTTGCTGAGTTGTATACATTCGAATTCTCAGAAATGTGATAAATAAGTCATTAAACTGGAGAAAAAATAATAAGCCATTAACCCAACTATGAAGAAACTTCAATTATGTGACCTACAGAAATCCTATATAATCATTAATTAAGACTGTAAAAGCCTGGAAGCAAAATCACAAGGTTATTATAATAGACACTGTCTAATATATCATTAAAAATCCTCAGATTTTAGCATAGTGTCATGTACATAAAGGGTATTTGATAAATAAATGTTCATTGATTTAACAAGTGAAGACACTAAATCCCATTTATGCCTATAGTTGGGAAAATGCAACTTTCCTTTGGTTATTACTTAATATTAATAGCCACAGTTCAGTTTCCACAAGGTGGCAGTATTTCTTCATGTAATTAATGCAAGTGAGTCAAAATTAATTAGAAAATGGAGGAAGGTATTGTTCCTGAAATAAGTGTTTTTAAGATTACTAAAAAGTCAAGGAACCTGGAAAGAAAGAGGATAAGATAGCTTCAGTGAGGGCAGAAAAACAATTTAGAAGGAGACTGCTTTAGCCTTGGAATCAATAATAATTGAAAGGTTTTGCTGCCCTGGACAACAATCTGATGATTTTGTACTATAAGTTTATGAATAAGAAGCAAAGGAAATACTGAAATCATTTTTCCATTATTTCATTTCTGTTACTTGTTTCTTTTCTTTTACATTTTTAAGCCCTTACCTTCTTTCTTAGAATTTATTCAAAGTATTGGTTCTAAGCAGAAGAGTGGTAAGGGATAGGCAATTGGGGTGAAGTGACCTGCCCAGGATCAATGGCTAGGAAGTATCTGAGATCACATTTGAACTCAGAACCTCCAGTCCTTAAGCCTGGCTCTTTATCCATTGAGTCATCTAGCTGCCCCTTTTCCTTCCTTCCTTCCTTCCTTCCTTCCTTCCTTCCTTCCTTCCTTCCTTCCTTCCTTCCTTCCTTTCTTTCTTTTAAATGCCTTTTGCCAATAATACAAGCAGAGAGAGCAGAATATTCAAGAAAATAAATTTCAGAATGTTTTCATATGAAATGTCCTATATTCCCATATCATCCTCATCTTCAAAACACTAAAACAACTAGTCACTGTGATTACCCCGACCCACTATGGAAAGTTTGTTTTATTGCAATACATACTACTTAATAAGCAGGGAAATATGATTTCAGGCTGATTTCTAATTAAAAAAAGGTTAAAAACATATTTGGCACTTCAAAGATGATTAATGGTCAATGATATACAATATCACATTTTCAGTTGTGCCCAGATAGTTAATGTCACTGCATTCTCTGCTTTGGGGTTTTTTTTTTCTGGGGGGGGGGGTTCATATCTGTTCCTTGGGTCCTGGAGAGGTCCTGCACATCAAGTGTTAATATATATATATACACATATATATGTGTATATATATATATTCTATTATACATAAGAGAATACTCTATTTTTATAGGATATTCTCTTCTCCCTCTGGTTAAAAAGACACTTGCCAATATCCAGGGCCAGATCTCAGCAAATCTATGAAGGAATTAAGTTATTGGTTTTTTTCTTTTTCATGATGTCTGTCTACCTCACCTTTCTATGCCCTTTTCCCCCTTCTTAGATTTCCCCTTCCCAGTCCACCCATCCTACCAGGATATCCTGTGTCCTTATATTACTTAATGACCACTTAAACAATTCAATCAATGATGTCTTTCCCTCATTTTTCTCTATCCTCCTTCTTCCCCTCCTTCTCTCTCTCTCTCTCTCTCTCTCTCTCTCTCTCTCTCTCTCTCTCTCTCTCTCTCTCTCTCTCTCTCTTTCTCTCTCTCTCTCTCTCTCTTTCTCTCCCCTTTTTATTCAACTTTTAATATCTTATGTCAAAAAATTCACATAATAAACTCATACTGAAGCATAACTAAAAGTGGAATTCTCTTTCCAGTGATACTGGCATTTTAAAAAGAAGCACCTAGAAAGACAACAATACCTTTAATTTAAAGGATAGACTTTCTAAAGCCAAAATTTCAGACATTTAGTCACTAATTGGGAAAACATCTTTAAGGCCAGGAAACTTTCCTGGTCCCCCTCAAATTATACTTAATGGCTAAAGGCATCTATTCTATCTATACTTAAGGTCAGGGCTCTTGGTATCCCTAATGATGAATGAGAAAAAGGATTCATTTTCTCAAAGGATATAGAACTACTAGAGTCAATAGTAATGATAGCTCAACATTCTATAGCAATCGAAGATTTCCAGTGTTTTCTCTTCCTAACAACCTTAGGATATAAAAAAATGTAAGAACTGTCTTTCACACTATGTCTGAATTGGTGAACTTATGACATGCATGCAGGAAAGGGTGGCTCCTCTTCCCCTCTCCACATGTGTCTGAAGATATTTCTCACATGACTCGTCCCTCTGCCCAACAGTTCAATGGGAGTGCTTCCTCCCTTCCCTGTCTGTGGTAAGGTGGGGGGCTCACATGCGATGTGAGAGTTGCAGTTTGGGCACTCAATCTCTAAAAGGTTCACCATCATTGCACTCTACAGATGAGGAAATTGCCGTTCAGGAGAGTTGAAAAGCAATAATGGTGCAGTGGAAGGAGTGTTATATATTTAGAGTCTAAGGACATGAATCAAGGCAGAATTGGTGTAAGCAAAACAGTAGCCAAAATTCACATCAAGATGGTTCTTTTAACTATGAAAGTAAAATAAGATGATGAGCAAAGAATGTTATAAAAATTAGGATAAAATTGCATTTTATGTTAAGACCATAACTAAAGTTGCATACAACCAGTCTTTGTTCTTCAGTCATTTCCTTTTGTTTGTTTGTTTTAATCCTTGCCTTCCATTTTAGAATCAATATTAAGTATTAGTTGTAAGACAGAAGAATGGTAAGGGCTAGGTAATTGGGGTAAAGCGACTTGCAGAGGGTCATACAACTAAGAAGTGTCTGAGGCCAGATTTGAATCCAAGAACTTCTATCTCCGGGCTTGGCTCTCAATCCACTGAGTCACCCAGCTGCCCCCATACAGAGTTGTTTTCTGTCATGTCCATGCTATATCATTTCAGTGATATAGTTGATGCCACTTACTGAGCTGATTGTAGTCTGTAGATATTTTCATCCTATTAGAAGATGAGGTTTAGGGTGGGAGGTGTGCACCTGAAAATTAGTGGAAGTGCATTTGGTGTGTTTCTCCTTCAAGGCTAGGCTTCATGTACTTGAACACATCAAAGAAAATTCCTTTATTATGATTTCAGCAAGTCTGTAAAATAGAGAAAATTAAAACACTCACTGAGATATTTACAAGGAAAAAGCTTTGCAAGTGTAAAATATTATGTGGGAAGGCTTTTGGCTTGATGGATGCATCTCCTGTAGCAGACATATGGAAAAACACAGCAAGAGTTCCACAGGTTGAGCTAGCACAGATGGATGGTGATCTGCATCATTAGATCCCCACCATCATCATCATCTTTCATTTATAAAGAGTTTTAAAGCTTGCAATATATATCATTTCATACACTAACCTTGTGATATGGTATTATTATTATCTCATTTTACAAATGAGCAAACTATGTAATTAGAATCTATTACCCTAAAAACTATGATCCCCAACAAAACTACAATTCCCAGAGCCCCACTCATTTCCTGTCATTACACTGATGTAGACAGGATACAAATTAGATGGAGGTCCGTGTGTGTGTGTGTGTGTGTGTGTGTGTGTGTGTGTGTGTGTGTGCTCGCGCGCGCGCTCTTCCTGTTGAGGCTTTGGGGGAGTGGACTTTTTGAGCAAGTAGAAAAACTTAGTTACATGGTTCTATTTTGTTAGATAAAAAACTTTATAAATATAATACTTGAAGTATTGCACATTAATTTAAATCTTACAATATGTAAGGGGGGGAAGGGTTTAAATTTTAAAGGGTTTTGATTATTTAAGAGTTTGGTCACCAGGGATTTAATTAATTCTAAAGAGATTGTATTTACAATGTCATTACAAAATGTAGAGAGTGAAGTAAGAAATCAGAGAGTGGATAAGGTAAGCCTAAACACTAAGTAACTTACTCCTGGCCCCTGGCTCAAAACCAGGACCAGGAGAGTTGGTCCTTAGCTGGCCCCAGCAAAGCCAAGGACCTGGGAAAGTCCCTCCTGAGGCTAGTCTCTTCAGAAAATATCCAGGAAAGAGCCAGCTTTTTCACTCACCACTTGTCAGTCCAGTCAGCAGATTCTTCTGCCCCTCTTCACCAGCCTCAACTCGAAAGCATGAAGAATTGAATTCTCACAGGAAGTTCTACTCCAAGACTCCTGTCTCCACTTCCAAAAATGAAGAACTGAGTGTCACAGGAAGTGACAGCCCCTTTTAAAGATATTTTCTCTTGAGTCACTCCTTGTGCCTTCCCTAATTCCATGTCTACCAATCATAGTTGACGATCTGCTCTAGGACTGCCCAGAAGGCAGTTAGTCGATTCTGATTTGTTACCCACTATTTCACATGTAGGTCACAAACCTCCCACTAAATGATTAAGTAGGATGTTTACACCTTTGGTGATTAGATCTTACATGGGCAGATCTTCATACTTAACTTTTAAGTAGGGTATTTACACTTATAGGGATTAAAATCTAAAAAATAGACAAGAGTTACAATTTAAATCTTCACAATCAGGGAAGATCTAAGTACCTTCATTGTTACAATCAGGGGAGAACCAAATCCAATCTTCACAATAACTAAGGCTGAGAGAGGAAAAGTGAATTACACAGTCACACTAGTGTGTGAAGCCTGATTCAAATCAATAATAGTAATAGCTAGTTATATAGCAGTTTAAGTTTCACTAAACAATTTGCAAATGTTCTCTAATTTTATCCTTACAACAATACTTAAAAATAGGTAATATTATTATTCCCATTTGACAGATGATGAAACTGAGGCACAGAGTGATTAAATGATTTACCTAGTGACCAAGGCTCCATTTGGACCCAGATATTCCTGATTCCAGGTGCAGTACCTTATTTACTGTGCCACCAGCTGCTTATGCTACAGAAGTATCAAATAAAATCCTAGTCCAGCACTCTTATCTACTTTGAAACCTAGCTTCCTCCTACATGTTGAGATCACCACAGTCCTATTGAAAGTATTGAAGATACAAGCATAAAGTATAAACAACTCTCAGTTACCTGGAGGAGGTAGTTGTAGGGTGGATGATTTCTACTTTTAGAACTGATCATCTGGAAAGAATATAATCTCAACCTAACTTCTTTTCCCTAGTTGCCCCACAGGATATTTCTGGGCTTCCTCCTCCACCATTGACAAATCCTGCAAAAATAGTTTTTAATATTAACTTAAGTCAAACATAATCAGTGAAGCAAATCTCTTGAGAGAAAAATTACATAATATGTTCCAAAGACAAATAAATATTAATGAATTATAGATTATCCTATCTATTGCTTGAGAATATTCTTTCTACCTCTGCTGTCCAGGAGGACAGATAATCAAGAGTTAATTGTATATTGATTTTCTGTGAATACAGCATAACATAAACTGATAAACTTCCAATTTTTTAACATATCTATATAAGGAAAGGCAGGAGAACTCCTTTCCTTCCCTTTTAATATCTGTTTTTCATCTTGAGATGCTGGATGGTTAAAGTAGTTTTGCTTTTTTGTGTTCATCTTGTTAAAATATAGTTCATTGACTATAATTTCACTAAAAAATAAGAAGGAATCTTAAAATAATTAAAGACCAACAATATTATTTTTTAAATATTGGAAATGTAAAAATTAATCATCCTAAATTAATTTGCTATATATGGTAATAAATAGTATAAATTACCTTGAAATGAAATTTACATTTGTAGGCAGATTATATGAATTTAGAAGACTGAAACTGGTAAATTATGAAAATTACTTCTTAGAAGTAAAACTTACCTTTTTACAATGCAAAATATTTTTCTTCCTTTCCATTTTTAAATTTAGGAATGAATCTGTACTCTGAATTATTCCCCTAGGACACTGGTCCTTCAGAATGTTTCTTAGGATTTGAGATGGAAAGCTCAATAGCTTTAGAGTTTTTACAATACCTTCTAAAAATTATATACACAATTTAATATTTTATATTACTTGGATACTATCTCAACCACTTACCTTCGTGTGCCATTCATTTTGGGAAGAGGGCAACAGCTAGAATATACCCAGGGTGACTTGTAGTTCTAGAAGCTAAGGGAGAAAAAAAATTTAGTTTGTTTTCTAATACTAATTCTATTTTGCAAATTTGCAATCCCAAGCAATTAAAGAAATGCATATTCAAAAAATGCTAAGGTATAATTGCCTGCCAATTAAACTACCAAAAATAAATACAAATTATATAACCCAAGGTTAATATGTTTGGATGAATAGGTGCATTTAAGCATTGCTGGTGGCATTATAAATTGGTTCGACTTTTCTACAGAGTAATCTGGAAGCATATGAAAGGGGCTACTAAACTGTTATTACATTTTGACCCAAGAGTTCTACTTCTAGAATTATACCTGAAAAGTTCCCTAACCAACCCTCACTGCTCCACTGTCAAGTTCCCTCCTGGTTCATGATTCCTACTGCCAGCTGAAATATCCGGACCTCTACTCTACTTCAACCCTTTGGCATCCAATCAATGATCCTGCCATTCCCTCCCCAAATCTTCTAGGCCAGTGATGGCAAACCTTTTAGAGATGGACTGCTGGGCCCCACCCCCCTCCAACCCTCCCACCAAGTGCCAGGCATGCCCTGCCCCTTCCCCTTATCCCACACAGGGGAGGGAGGAAGCACTCCCATTGGGCTACTGGGCAGAGGAGTAGGTGAAATGAGGAATGCCCTCAGGGAGTGTAGAGACAGGGAGGGGAGTGACCTGAGCACTCTACTCCCCTCCAGCTCTGCCATCTGTGAGCTACCCACTTTACCCCCCTGTGTGCTCCCACTGGGCTGCTGGGCAGAGGGGTGGGTGATGTGAAAAAATGTCATCAGGTATGGTAGAGGGGGGAGGGGGAGCAGCTCCACCAGAGTCTCTCTGACTTTCTAGTAATGAACTGGGGAGGGGAAGGGGAGTCAGTCATATTCCCACAGAGAGTGATCTGTGTGCCATCTTTGGTACCTGTACCGTAGGTTCACCATCACTTTTCTAGACCATGCTAGAATTCTTGGTCCTTCCATATACCATGAATTGAACCTCAAACATGAGCCTTTTTTTGTTGTTGACAGTGCTAAGAATGTGAGCTCCTCTGAGAGTCAGGACTCACTGAATTATCTATTTGAATCCTCAGTGAATAGCTCAGTGCTTGGTATATAATAAACATTTAATCAATGCTTTTCAATTCCATCCCAAAGGAGAGGGAGAAAATGTAAATAATATAAAGCTGTTTGAAGTATCTCTATTTTTTATGGGGGGGGGGAGCAAAAACAATTCCAAAGGTCTAATAATAATGGAAATAAATGCTAAGGCAACTATGGAACTATGGCACATTATAACAATGAGATATTTTATAGCTGTTAAATGACTGCAATGTGGACCATACTGGTATATATGGATTTTTTTATTAAATAATATTAAAAGCACATGAGAGCTAGAAGGGACCTTAGAGATCATACCACAAAATGTCCTCAGTTATAGTTGAGGAAACTGAGGTTCAGAGGAGTTAAGTGAATTTTAAAATGTCGCAAAGATAGGGAATAACACAGTTGTGGTTCAAACAAGGTCATCTAACTTCAAAACCAGGACTTTTCTCACTGCCTCAGACCCTCTCAAATATGGTCCTGGAGTCAGGAGGTCTAATTTTGAGTGCTGGCTCTGATACTAGTTCTGTGACCTTGAATGAGTTATTTCATTTCTCCAAGACTCAGTTCCCTATAAAATGGCAATAATACCTGAGCTACTTACCCCAGGGGATTGTTGTCCGGAAACTGATTCATAAAACAAACCAAAATAGCTGAACGAGATGTAGTACATGATTGTAATGGGATATGATTGTGGCATAAGAAATGATGAATCATGATCATAAAAGGATGATCACAAAAAAACGCTGGAAACGTACAAAGAGATGTGAGCAGAACCAAGAGAATGTTGTACACAGTAACAGTAATAATTTACAATGATCCACTGTGGATGACTTAGCTATTAGCAACAATGGAAGGATCCAAGACAACTCCAAGGAACTCATGATGAAAAAGGCTTCTATCCACTACCACAAAAAGAACTGATGGGGCCTGAATGCAGATTAAGATGAACCATTCTTCACTTTATTTCTTTCATGAGATCTTTTTATTGAATAAGTGATATATATATACGTCTTCTTTCACAATATGAGGAACATGGAAATGTGTATCACATGATAACACATGTATAACCATCATTATAGTACCTGCTGTCCAGAGGAGGAAGAGAAGAAAAGAACATGAATTATAAAATGACTGAAATTATTACTAAAAATTTTATCTACAAGTAACCTGGGAAAGAAAAATGTAATAAAATTTTTAAAGAAAAAATAAATCAAGCAATCATTTTATCTATATGCTGCCAAATAAGCAAGCAAATTGAAAACTGTATTAAAAAATGGATTGGTATATACTGATTATAGGTGGGACAGGAAGAGGGTTCATATGTTTCAGCTCCTTGAGAGCCAGGACTATCATTTATCTTTCTTTATATCCCCAGCACTTAGCAAAAAGTTTCTGACTCAGTAGGCACTGAATAAATATTGTTATTGACTGATTTAACTGGTTTAGAGAACTCCCAGTGTAGAAATTTCCCATTATGGCAAGAGCTATCCTAATTTGTGAAGATTTCCCACCTAAGGAACTACAAAATGCTATCCACATCCAGAGAAAGAACTATGGGGGTTAGAAATCCAGAAGAAAACCTGTGATTTATCACTTGTTTATATGGGTATGTAATATGAGGTTTTGGTTTTAAAAGATTACTCTAATACAAAAATGAATATTATGGAAATAGGTTTTGAGTGATAATATATGTGAAATTGTCAACTCTGGGAGGGAGAGGATAGAAGGGAGGGAGACAACAAGAATCATGTAACCATGGAATTTTTTAAAATTAAATTAAATTTTAAAAAAAGAATTATGAAACACCCCAATAAAGTTAAAGAGGTTTATTAGCAGAATTGATGGACAGGAGGCAGCTCCCCAGTAGAAGTCTGCCTCCTTAAAGTAGCAAAAAGTAGAGTTTAATTGGTTTCTCCAGAGCATGACAGAAAACAAAGGGGAGGGCACACGTGACTTTGGGAATGAGTCTAGAGTTGGCATGTGACTGCAAAGGAAGATGATGTTTGGGTGAGCTCTGGGGATTGCCATTGTAACTGGCAAGGGCAGCTGTCTGGGGCAAGGGGCCTAAGGTGATCAAAGCTGTCTAACAGTGAGATATGCAGATCTAAAAATATGGAGTGTGAATACCATCTTCATCCCTTTATTGGTAGCCATCAGGGGGATCTTCTCTGGTCAGGCAGCATCCCTCAGCTCCAAAGCTCAAAGGAGTCATGTGCTCTTTCTGGTCTGGGATCCTGTCAGTGGCTTGGGGTCTCCTCTGGACCCTGGACACCCACTTCACCATAGCCAATGGTGTAGATGAGTCTTTCTGTAATTTATAGTTTGAGAACAGGGGTCCATAATCTTTTTTGGGTCCTGGACTCTTTTGGCAGTTTGATGAAACTCATACATCCTTTCTCAAAATAATCTTATTTAATAAAATTAATAGGAAGGATTACAAGGAAATACAGAATCCTGAAACACAATAATCAAAATACTTTTTTAAAAGCAAATTTGGACTTCTACTTAGAGAGTTGCCTCAAAAACAAAGTTTAAGTGATTTGTCTATATAAAAAGCAACTGGTGTACATGAGAGAAAGGACTTCAGCCCCAGCCCTAGTCTTTCTAACTGCAAAGACAGCCCTCTCTTCCCTATGTCAGAAGCAACTAGGGTGATACAATGGATAGAGTGCATGACCTGGAGTCCAGAAGATTTGAGTTCAAATCCAGCCTCAGACATTTACTAGCTGTGTGACCCTGGACAAATCACTTAAACCTTAGTGTCTCTGTTTCTTCATCTGTAAAATGGGAATAATAAGAGCATATATGGAGCCGTATATAAAAATCTAAGTGTAATTTGGAAAAAGATAAGTAGGTTAGACCTTAAAGTCCACTGATGTGTATGTGGTGGTGGTGGGGGGGGGTTCTATATGCTTGTTTACAATTTAATGAGTAAATGAATATAAGCTAAGCAATGAATAATGTAAGAATTATTAAACCAATAAATAGTTGATGTTAATGAATTAATAAGAATATTGCCACATTGCTTCTTCTATACTTGAGCATCATGGGAGCAGAATTCCTGGCATGGAAGAAAGGCTCCAGTTTTGAAGAGAAACTAGTTTGTTCCCTAGAGGCAACTGCTTTTCAAATTTATTGCAACAGGTTTTCCCACATAAACACAGATATGCCATGGTTTCTGTGGCCAAAAGCAGTTTCATTTTCCGTTGTGCCCAAAGTAAATGTAAAGGGAGCTAGCTGAACCCTTCCATGGCATGCAAAGGTTGTCAAAGCTCTCTGGGCTTTCACAGGAAGCAGGCATAATAAGCACCCCCAAATCAACACTATATTCTAGCACTATGTGCCTCGTACTGGTCCCGCACACTCCTATGGGCATGAATTTATAAGTCCTTCAGAATGTGAGAGAATCAATTTAAAGAACCAACTTCTCATTAGCACATCCAGTACAGTAAAACCATATTAATTCATGATGAGTCCTCCAAGGAGCAGAGGAACAAGTGATGGCCCCAAACTGACTAGATAAGAGCCTGGCTTGGATAATGTATCATTTGAATTGGAAATTTGGGAGACTGACTCAAGCACTAAATCGGTCACATAATTAGTCATCCCTCCCCTTGATTATTTGCCTGCCCCAAAGTTGATAAAATGCAACAACAAACCTTCCGGACAGCCTCCTCCCCACTGAAAAGTAATCAGAACCATTTATGAGCTGACTGGTGGAGAACTGGGCTCTCAACTTCTTCCTCTCCCCACCCCCAAGTTCCTTTTCATTTGAAATAGCTTGAGGCTGAGGTAAAAGGAAAGGACCCCCTAAATTTGAAAATTGTTCTGATTTTCCTTCCTATTTAAACAGCACCTTCTCTACTCATCACAAGGATGTTGGGAGAATTTTCAGGCTACCATTTACATAAGACTACTTAAAGGGTCTTGAAAGTGCTTGGATTTTACTGACAGGTTTTATTACTTGGACCTTGGAGAAGAGGCACATACCTTCCTATGAAACACAATAACAAAATGGCTCTCCCCCAGATTCTAAGGCCCAGGGATCTTGGGATATTTCCCCTCTGGTCAAAATAGTCCCATCAGCCTTTATTTTCATTTCAAGGATATCAAAATACATATTTACGTCATTTAATATTAACTTTCCTGACAAGGGTTGAGAACATAGGTAAGGAGAATTAATTGGATTAAGAGTTTAAAAGTCTCTCAGACATTTGCCACAGTCTGTCCCTGACCTCTAACTCCCAGGTACTTTTTAGACCAGTATTAATTGCCAAGAAGGAAAAAAATAAAACTCCTTTAAAACAATACACCTTGAAACCTAAGAGAGAGGTGAGGACCTGTCTGAAGACCAATAGTATCTTGGTAAACAAAGTAAATTGAATTGGCACTTCTGGATGGTCAGGGGAAAATGTAGGAAAACACAGAGGAAGAATAAAATATATTGCTAGGTCCCCCAATACTGAAAGAAGAAAATTTTCAACATAAGTTGGACAACTGCTGTTAAAGAATCTTGCAGATAATTCATCCTTAGGGGAAAAAAAAGCAAATAAATATATAAAGAATGCCTGGCTAAATAGAAACCCACTATTTGCATCTATATTGCTGCTACTTGGAATCTTTTCTAGGAAAGGAAGAGGAAGAAAGAATCGGATTGAAAAAGTTTTAAAAAGAAACACCCCAAGAGGAAAGGAGTGTGCCAATGCAATGTAAGGAATGATCTCTCAATCAACTCAGGTTCTCTCAAGACCTTTAGCAGGGATAAAATTCTTCTTTAGCAGCCAAGTTGCTCAGTGACTAGAGAGCCAAGCCTACAAATGTGAGGTCCTGGGTTCAAATTTGACCTCAGACACTTCCTAGCTTGGTGAACCTGGGTAAGTCACTTAACCCCAGTTGCCTATCCCTTACTACTCTACTGCCTTGGAAAGGATACTAGTATCAATTCTAAGACAGAAGGTAGGAGTGTTTAGAAAATCCTCTCTCCAAAAATTCTGTGAATTCCACATAAAAACTTTAACTGGTCTTTTGAAGAAGGTATTTGTTTATACTCCCTGATGAACAATAATGACTTTTATTCTTCCTTGTTATGGCAATAGCCCTCCCTTTCCTATTGTTTGTGACTGATTGAGTGTAAGGAACCTCTCATTTCTGACTCTATATCCCCAGTCTCTAGTAGAGGGTCTGTCAGATATTAAATACTTACTAAATGCCTGTTGATAGGCAATTAGTTGACACAGTGGATAGAGGGCTGGGTCTGGAGACAGGAAGACTCATCTTAATGAGCTCAAATCTTGCCTCAGGCACTTATTAGCTGAACCTTGTTTGCCTCAGTTTCCTCTCTGTAAAATGAACTAGAGAAAGAAAGGACAAACTACTCCTGTATCTCTGTAAAGAAAATTCCAAATGGGGTCACAAAGAGTCAGACTTAATTGAAAAATTACTAAAAAACAAATTCTTGTTGCCTTTTTTCCCTTCTTCTAGCATTTAGAACTTTACTATATGCTTCATCTGAAGTATCCTTTCCTATTCTCCTCACTTCCTCCTAACTAGCATATTATTGCTAGGCCACCTGCCCTGCCATATTGAAAGACTATGACATAGGGCAACTAAATGGCTCAGTGGATGTAGAGCCAGACCTGGAAATAGGAGGTCCTGGGTTCAAATTTGATCTTAGACACTTCCTAGATATGTGATCCTAGACAAATCATTTATCCTCCATTTAACCTTTACCACTCTTCTGCCTTGGAACCAATACACAGTATTGATTATAAGACAGAATGTGAAGGGAAAGAAAGAAAGAAAGGAAGGAAGGAAGGAAGGAAGGAAGGAAGGAAGGAAGGAAGGAAGGAAGGAAGGAAGGAAGGAAGGAAGGAAGGAAGGAAGGAAGGAAGGAAGGGCTAAAAGGAGAAAAAGAAAGAGGAGATCTGGTGTCAGGTCCAATTCTTGGTTTTGTGGATATATATAACATAACATAACATAACATAACATAACATAACATAACATAACATAACATAACATAACATAAGAGATAAATCACATACTTGCTAATTCCAGCAGCAGAATCCCATGACTTCTGTTCTAGAAGATCACTTGGCAGTCCTGATAAGATTAGTTGAACAGAAAATGCCCAGCTAGCCATTCTAATGAAGCAATGGAGGACAGCATGTCCTCCTGTTCCTCTCCAAGAATTGATCAAGAGCCCACCATCCCATTCCTGTCTGTGGTTTTAACCTTTAAAAGCCCCCTCAAGTGGGCTGTTTCTCCTGCAAGGAGGGTCTTAGCCCAGCATGTGTGCTTAACTTTTCTCTCTGGAAAAATTCCTCTGATTTTGAGACAGATTTGCCTTCCAAATTATTTTCCCACAATAGCTGTGCAAACTTGAAGAAGTTCACTTACTTGCTTTTGGTTCCACATCTTTAAAAATGGGGAAAAAATGTGTACTACCTTCCTCATAGACTCTGAGGTACTTTATAAGCCATAAATTGTACAAAAGACATGAGCTATTTCTTCTTCCACATACATACCTATATGCTTGCAATATTCACCTGTACACATGCATTATTCCAGTCTCCTTACACCTTATTTCCCTGCAACCTTGTCCCCTTAATGCAGTGGCACTGGCCTTCTTACTGTTCCTCAAACAAAGGAAATTCAGTCATGGAATTCAAAGTATTTTCTCTGAATGTCCTCCAGGCCTAGAACTGTCTCCCTCCTCATCCTTGCCTTCTGGCTTCCTTGGCTTCCTTCACGTCTCAGCCAAGATTCCTCCTTCTGCAGGAAGTCTTTCTTGATTCTCATTAATTTCACTGCCTTCCTTCTAAGATGATCTCCAATTTATCCTGTGCATTGTTTTTTAATAGTGAGTTGCTGATCTTTTGACTCTCCACTAGAATATAAGCTCTTTAAGAGTAAGACTTCTTATTTTTAGTTTTTGGCATCCCCAGCACTTAGAACAGTGGTTGGACCATAGCAGGCATTTAATAAAAAATTTTGACGGACATCAATCTCTATACATTTAAACATAAAACCATTTACATCAGAGGCAGAACTAACTTACAAGTGGATTCAGATTGGGTCAGCTCGTCCATGTCTATCACTTTGAATTTGAAATCTATTTTCTTGGAGAAGTAATGTTATAAGTGGTAGTTAGATTCCCAGATGAATCTGTCAACACCTATTTAATTTTTAATGGACTTTTAAAAAATGGATTCCTACAAGGCAGAAAGGAGGAAAAGTGAGCTGGATGGCACATCAGATTCCAGCTGACTCGATGGTTATATGTCTCTAAACATGCTAAAAAGGGATAAAAAGCTTAACCTCCATTTATATCAGTCACTAATGAGTTTGGAGTTCTGTCTTGGAATTGTAGGGCCAAATCAGCACTCACTATTGTGTTGGTTTTCAAAGCAGACATGCTAAATGTAAGGGGGCTATGACGTCCCTGTTCTCCTTCAAGCAGAAAAAGAATGAGATGTAGATATTTGGATATAGCCAATGTGAGAATTTGTTTTCTCTGGATAACTATATTTATTATTATTTCTTATAAATTTATAACAAATCCTATGTGTTGCATCATTACTTTACATGTTATATTGTGCTATATGTACAACTAAAAATAAATGGTAACCAAAAAAGAAAGAAATATACTTGCTAACAAACTTGTTAACAAAATAAATAAAAATGCAATAAAACACAGATAATATTACCTAAAACCAAGTCAATATGTGGCCCACAGGGATTCTTAGGTCTGGATTAGTGGCTCTTGCTTGTATTTGAACTTGACATCTGGGCTAGCTTCAATCTACTGGATGGGATTTGCATGGTTGTGTGGAGGCAGCTCCAGCTGGGGATGGTGGTGAGGGTAGCAAGATGGCTGAGACACAGATCCCCAGTGGCAGACAGCAGGGGCAAGGCAGGGAGAAAAAACAGTTACTGAGATTAAGAAGGCTGAGGAAGATGAGGAATGGGATATTGAGAATTTTAGGGGGGGGAGAGGAACTAAGGAACTGCAGGATAGTGCTTTGGTGTTTTGTTGTGTTTCTCTTTTTTTATTTAACAAAACAGGGCTGACTAGCAGCGTGGTGAAAAGGGGAATTGAGTTGGAAAACAATTTGGGCAGTGCTGTTCAGACAGTCAGAGTCACCTTTAGCAGTTTGCTAGGGAATACTAGGTGTGAAAAGAGCAGCTGGGTGGTGCAGTAGATACAGCACAGGCCAGGGCTCTATCCTTCTCCACTATCCTCTAGACTCTAGCCTTAGGAGAACCTGAGTTCAAATCCAGTCTTAGACACTGACTGACTAGTCATGTCATTTAACTCTGTTTCCTTCAGTTTCCTTGTCTAAAAAAATGAGTTGGAGAAGGATATGGCAAACCATTTTGGAAAACCCTAAATGGGATCATGAAGAGTTAGATATGACTAATTGAATAGAAAAACAAACCCACCAAAGGAAATCCCCACTGCAGCACAAAGGGAAGTGAAATGTCTGCATCTGGTCCTCTATCTACCATGACACATTGTCTCAACAATTTTTTAAGATGGGACAGCTAGATGGCTCAATTGATGGAGCACCAGATGTGAAGTTGGGAGGATCTGGGTCAAAATCTAACCTCAGACACTTTCTAGCTGTGTGACTCTGGATAAGTCACTTCATCCTATTTGTTTAGCCCTTGGCCACCTTCTACCTTAGAACTGATACTAAGATAGAAGGAAAGGGCTAAAAGAAGTACTGGATATCTTTCTCTTTTGGTGCCCTGGAAATGTCAGCTTGTTAATAACTTCATAAAGGCTTTGTTTCCTCCTAGGATAATATCAATGACTTTCATCAACCGGGTGAAATCATTAGAATGCAGAGAACTCCAAGACTGTGTTTCCAAGTCACAGAAGTTTCTCCTTCCTCATGATCACAAAATTATAGAAATTTAAGGTAGAAGGAATTTAGACATCACATAGTCTAATGTAACTGAAATGTAAAGCAAAGTTAAAGGTAGGTGACAAAATTGTGCAAATGTTATTATGTCCTCCAGAGTTTATTCTACTTTTTAAACAATTTAGTAGTGCATTAAGAAATTACATGGTTTTTTTTCTATTAATTTTATGGCATTATGTCTCTTTAGAATGACTCCTGGACAGCTAGGTGGCACAGTGGATAGAGTCCCAGGCTTGGACTCAGAAAGATTCACCTCCTTAAGTTCAAATCTGACCTTAGGAACTTACTAGCTATGTGACACCAGGCAAGTCATTTAACTCTGCTTGCCTCAGTTTCCTCATCTGGAAAATGAGTTGCAGAAGGAAATCGCAAGCCACTCTAGTATCTTTTGCCAAGAAAAATGCAAATGGAGTCACAGAGTCAAACACAGCTCAAACATGTCCCGTCTCATAGTGTCTCAGGGTTTCATCTCTAAAATGAGAATGATAATTATATAGCCAATAGCTATGAGGATCAAATGAGATACAGCACACAGCATCCTTTGCACAGTTTAAATGTTACACAAACATGTTTTTAATTATTATTATGTCCTACAATCCAGACTAACTAATATATTATTCATGGCTTATTCCAGGAGCTCTGTGCCCTTCTGCCTCATTCTGTCTCTGAGTATCAAAGCTCAATTCCAAACTCAATTCACACTCACATTCTATTAGAAATCTTCCATAGTTTACCCACAGGTACACACACATAAATAGCCTGGTACGAAAAGCTTCTCCATTTGGTATTTTTATGCTTAGAATTATAAATTTGTTTTGCTGATAAATTGCTTCACAAATATGTGTTTTCCAGTGGATATGCTGATTGACCAAGGCAGATAAACTTGTACATGAACCCCAGTGAATCTAACAAACCAAATCAACTAGTCAGTTTGATGGGGGGAGGAACAGAAAAAAGGAACAGAAACTTCCTGTTCACAAACCTCTTCCTAAATGTCACTGAAATCATCTAATTATACTTGACTCCTCAACCAATTGCTTTGGAAGACTGTCAAGTAGTAATGAGTCAGATTTAAATAGAAATAAGGTATATAAAGTTCTCTAAAACTTTAGAGGTTCAAGTAAGTGTCAGTGTTACTATTTTCTGGGTCTTTTTATCTTCTTTATGGGAATCAAGGAAAAGTCACTATACTTTTATTCTTTCCTATTTAATGTTCTGTGAACTGTTAGCCAAGAGGGACAAAAATCACTGCTTTTTGTAATTGAATAAGAGAATTTGGATACAAGGTGATCTTCTACAGGCTCCCTCAAACTACTTTTGTAATATTAATACTATTAATCATTATCAACCTCATCTCATTCTCATCTTTTCCAACATAATTTAGATATAAATGGCCACAGAACAGGTTGCTATCCTGATATTATTCTTTTGTATTTAATGTTCTGAAAACTCTTGCACAGGTGAATACAATAATTGCCTTTTATCCTAGATGATGATGGGAGGAGGAGGAGGAAGATGACTAATATTGCCCCCTCCCCCATAAAAAAAACCACTCCATGGAAGATAAAGTGTTTCTACCTCTAGAAAGCTTAAGTGACTTGTCTGTAGTCTTGGAGTTAATAAGTACCAAAGTCAAGATTTTAACTTAGGTTGCTTGATTCTAAACCTGCCACCTTTTTTATTCCACTAGGAATAAAAATGCAGTCACAATTTCCAACTATCATATATAGAACATTTACTAAACTTTTCTTCTCTCCTTATTATAGCAGGACAGAACCTATATTTTTCTGACCATAAAAATATGATCCAAAATCCCTGCCACTTTCACATTTTATTTGTGTCCACATGGGAAAAAATGTAGAATCAGAGAGAATTTGAATTGGAAAGGACCTTAGAAATAATTTAGTCTCAACTTCTTTATTACAAATGGAATACTGGAACCCAGGGAGTTTAAATGATTTAGCTGAGATGAATCAGCTAGGTAATAGTACACTAGAATTGAAGTCCCACAAGTTGGGTTAGTTGGGCTCTTTCTAGTACATCACACTGTACTTTAGAGTCTCTCTAGAAAACTACCTACATGATTGAAGTTTAAAAGAAAGAACTTTTAAATATTGAATACTATGGTGAGGAGGGCAAAAAGGAAGGAAATGTTTTCCAAATTATCCAAGGAATTAAAAAAACTTCCATATTTACTCCAGACAGATCTATGATTGACATGAAGCTAGAGAAAAGATAAGCGATATAGCTTATAGGAGAAAAAAAAAAATCTGTGTTCGTTCTCTTCTCTGATTCCTTAGAAATAAAGAAGAACCAAGACATCAGGAAAGCTAAGGGATCATTATGAAGAAAATGTAGGTCAAATGAATGAAGGAAAGATAGAATGATAAACAAAGGAGAGGAAGAAGAGTTGGAAATTATATTAGTGTGAAGAAAATCTTCCAATGGAAAGAGATGAGAGAATGCATGTCCTTTCCTTTGCAGAAGTAGGGAACAATCAGTGCAACTATCACATATGCAGTTAGATTTGGTAGACATGTTTTGTTTTGCTAAACTCTCCTCTTCCTCTTCCTCTTCCTCCTTCTCCTCTTCCATGGTGGTTCCTTGGGTAGGAGTGGGAAGGGGAATACATTAAAAATGTTAAATAATTTCAAGGTTTATTTTTTGCTCCAGAAAACTAAAATGCATTTTCCTGATCTAAGACTGGCTAGGGAGAAGGAAAGATAATTGTATGGAGAAAAACTTGGAGGAAAAGGAGAAATGATGTTCCTTTGGTTCTAGAAGTGAAGAAAATCATGCTAAACTTTTTCCTTTAATTTTCTAAATACAAAAGTGATCTAAGATCTTTTATAATGCCAGAAGAAGTGTGATATTAGATAAAAATGGGTGAGAATGAATGATGACAGGCACCTGTATAAACACACACACACACACACACACACCCCCACACACACAGATACACATTTCCCAAAGCCATTCTATTTCATTTTCTTTTTATTGCACTATAAGGAAACCTGAGGAAATTTAAATATTTGAATAGGAGGAAACCAGGGAAAGATTCTAGACTTTATATGCCCATCAATCTATATATCTATCTATCACTCTATCAGGTCATTGTCATAAAAAATCAAAATAATCAGTATATTTTAAAAATAATAAATTCAGAAAAATTTCAAACAAATTTGTGGCAATGAATAGAAAGACTAGTAATTCAAGGCAATTCATATACTATGGCTGGGCTTGATATTTGAAACTGGGAAGAAGAGGTTGTACATGGACAATATATACTATTCATTTCTTTAAACCTTTATCTTCCATCTTACAATCAATACTGTGCATTGCTTCCAAGGCAGAAGAGTGTAAGGACTAAGCAATGGGGGTTAATTGACATACCCAGGGTCTCACAGTGAAGAAGTTTCTCCAGCCAAATTTGTACCTATTATCTCCCATCTATAGGATTGCCTCTCAGTACACTGAGTCATCTAAGCTATTTATTTTCCACGTTAAAAGAGAGAATGGAAAAAATGGTACCAATACTGACATTTCCATTCACTTCAACAGAGTACATATAGAAGATATTCCTGAATACTAAATAGGAAGAGAATAACTTATTGGAAATAAACTTAGGATGAATAGTACAAACATGTTCACAAATGAAGAATTAAAGAGAAAATACAAAGCAGAAAAGAAAAATGGAAATAATAAGTAGTAGGGCACAAAGGTCAGGAAGGTAAAGTACACAAGGGCATTAAGAAAAGATGCCTTCAAAATGTAAATGCTGTATAGTAAGAAGAATGCAAGACAGAGATATAAATTATATTATTTTTAGCTTTGTAAGAGGTTCTGAGACATGATTTCTGTGATGATACCAAGAGCAGGTCAAATTCAAAATTTAAGGGCTTATAAAGAGGTCTCAGATCAACCTTCAGGAAGGAGAATGAATGAGCTATATCAATCAATCAATCAACACAATACAATTGTTCATCAAGCAACTGACTTTCATCCCACTGAATTTCTTAGGCAATATAATATTCTAAGACCAGTGGAGAAGCAAAAGCATGAAGATTGAAGAGGAAATTTGTTATTAACTAAGGATATCAAGGAAAGCTTTGATATGTGAGTTGGATTTTAAAGAATAGGCAAAAGTTCAATAAGGATAAGATAGGCATTTCAGTTGTGAGAAACAGCATGGGCTAATTGGTCTTTGGTTCTATCCCATCTCTCATTCAATCCTTCCCCAACCTCCTATCCTTTTTCTCTACTATTATTCCTTCCATACTTTCTGTCATTGTGCTGCTTTCTCATTCCCTACAGTTACCTAAAAGTCCCCTGAGTTTCAAAATTATCTTTTTTCCTCCTTTACCTCCCCCAAAATGGGAGAGCATAAAGGGTGCAGGGAAACATTACCCATAACCATATTTTAGAGGTTCAGACAAAAGCCTGTCATTAAAGTAATTCACAGACAGAAAGGAGTGATAGACTTAATCTTCTCAGGGATATTTGCTTTTTTTCTCTAACAAAACTGAATCTTTAAATATTAGGCTGTTGCTGTCACTGTGAGGAAGAATCACAGATTTAGAGCTCCTGGAGAATTCTGAAGCTATCTTTTTCAAATTCTTCATTTTATAAATGAGGAAACTCAGGTCGAGGAAGGACAATAAAAACAGCCCTTGACTTACTTGGACATCCTTTTATGAATCATTTCACCACCTTCTGCCATCGCCTTCTAAGCTCCCCTTTCTTTCTGTTTCCTTTTCCCAAGGCTCCAAATTTTTTTTTTAAACTAACCATACTCAACCAAAAATACCATTTCACTACTTTTTTGCATTTGAGTCCAAGTTAACTATGTTACCATTACTTTGGAGTTACCCCAGGAGACAGGTCCTGAAAAAGATAAGGCGTCAGGGGCAATA
The DNA here is from genome assembly GCF_027887165.1 of Monodelphis domestica. NCBI lineage: Eukaryota > Metazoa > Chordata > Mammalia > Didelphimorphia > Didelphidae > Monodelphis > Monodelphis domestica. Next base: position 100,219,167 of record NC_077230.1, on the reverse strand, counting down.
TAGGTAGTTCAGTGGAAGAGTACCAGGCCTGGAAGTGGGAGGTCCTCATTTCAAATCAGGCCTCAGACACTTCCTAGCTGTGTGACCCTGAGCAAGTCACTTAACCCCAATTGCCTAGCCCTTACCTCTCTTCTGCCTTTGAGTTGATATGTCTATCAATTCCAAGACAGAAGGCATGAGTTTAAAAAAAAGATAAGAGGCCAGAAGGGGAAGGATGAGGGATTTCTTACAGAAGGTGAGACGAGGACATAGCATTATGGTTGGAGGTGAAGAGAGATGCTTAATCTTTTGAGTTTGGTTGGAGATTCAAACCCTGGGATTAGAGAAGCCACTGTCCACCTTGATTAGCTGAGCATCCCTTTTAGAGCTGGTGGTATTAATTTTAATCTCCCTCTTTGATTCCAAAATTTCCAAGACAAGCAAGATATAGGATGATACAGTAGAAAGATCACTGGCTCTGAATCAGATAACCAAGGTTCCAATCTGTCTCCTACTACTTATATTCCATGAGAACTTAAGCCCTAAGAATCTGTTTAGAACTATAAAATGGAGGAGCTGGACTCAATGTTCTCTTCCACCTCTAAATCTATGATTCAATCTGGTCTCTGGAAGAATGTAGTGGCTCCCCTTAGTAGAGGGACAAAGCACATTTGAAAACCTAGTCTCCTTCCTTTCTTCTCTTTATCTCAGGCTCCAAAGAAGCCAGGCAATCTGAACATCTGGGTTACCATGGGATGGAAGGATCCTTTAGAATTGAAGTTTTAACCTAGGGTTCATGGGACCTAGGCATACTAGGATCCTAGGGACCAAAATTCGGAGGTTGGTGAACTTAAACAAGGAAAAAAAATCTTTATTTTTACTGATTTCTTATTGATATTTAGTATTTCATTCAAGTTTGATCATTTAAAAACTATTCCAAGAAGGGGCTTCTGGGCCTCATCAGATTGTGGAAGGGATCCATGATCCAAAAAAGACTCAGATCCTCTGCTTTATAAGGTGGCCTCCTCCTCCAAGTCTCAGATCAACAGCATCTCTGATGAAGATTCTAATGTAATATATGTGGATATAAATGGGATTATTAATTATTTCATTAATTCATCATATGATAAAATGATTTTTATATTACTTTGAGCTTTGTCATTGTATTTTGCATTTCTTTATAAAAATGAAATATGATCATTGACTAGCATTCCTGTCCTCTAATTGATCTTGGTGATAATGTCTTCAGTTTTTGCCCAGTTTTTTTTTTTTTTTCAGAATATACACCACCTTTAACTCAGGCTCCACACCACACCATTATATAAACACAAATGTTAGAAGGTGTATGAAATTTGAGGTGTTATGGGCACAATGTTTTGAAAGAATAAAATGTGTCGGAGGAATGAATTGAATTCTAGAAAAGGGAAGGAAGCAGAAAATCACTCAGCCAATTCAGGTCCTCTCTCTCTCCTGAAAGGTAGTGTGGTCCTGTGGAGAGAGGGATGGATATAAAGACAAAGGACCTGGGTTCGATTCCCATTGTGAAGTATTCTGCAATTGCCTAGGTGTGTCCCAAAAGTTTTAGTGCAACTTAAGCTATTAAACCTGGAAATTGCACTAAGATTTTGGGACAGTCTATATTGCAAGGATGATAGAAATATATCCAAACAAAATGTTTTGATCATTTCCTCAGAAATCAATTTCCTCAGAATAAAACCAGGGGAAGCAAAGCAAAAAGCCAATAGAAAATATTATCCCACAAAGTCACAAGATATTTCATCTAATGACCAGCAGGCAAACATTGTTTCCATTTTTAGGTAAAGAATCTGGTTCATGGTAGATAAAAGTGATTCAACACTGCAATTCAGTGAGAAAACCATAGGATTCAGAGCCAGAAGGAATGGGATTATGCCATCCAATTTCCTCATTTTACAGACTAGGAAATTAAAGTCCAGAGAGGGGTGATGATTTGCTTAGGTCTCTCAAGCAACCTGTTGAAGGACCAGTATCTATAACCAGATTCTCTGGACTCTAAAGACCCAGTACTCTTTCCATTATAGGGTACCATCAAAAAGGAAGACATATTTGTTACTTAAAGATATCAGAAGATCACAAAAAAAGAGAGCTGGAAGAGAATTTAGACACCTTCTAATCCAACACCTTTATTTTAAAGATGAGGACTCTGAGAGGCTAGTGACTTATCAAAGGTCACACAGAAATAATAATAATAGCAGTCTTCGTAATAGAGGTGGGAATTGAACCCATGTCCTTTGACTTTATATCCACTCCTCTCTCCACAGAACCACACTAACTTTCAGGAGACAGAGGGACCTGAGTTAGCAGAGTGATTTCTGTTTCTATCCCTTTTCCAACAGAAATATTTTCATTGCTTTCTCCCCATCCCCCAAAATTTTGATAGCAGCAGACACTTTAGGAAGGGTGTGAGTACTACTATTTGCCTCTCAGGCCTCATGGATCCAGTCATCTCTGACCTTGTACCTTACATTCAAAGTCATTTTCTTTGGTGTTATGCTAAAGGAAAAAAAAAAGAATAATCCTTTGGACAAAGTTTTGGGGGCCCATCCAAGGGCCACATAAAATCAGAAAAACTTCAGAATTCCCTCAGAGCATCCATAAGAGCTATGTGAGTTGTAAATAGGTCTTGAAAGATATAGTTAATTGGGGTGATGCTGATCTGCAATTAGTCCTTATGTCTTAAATTTCAGGTTGGGGAATCCTAAACAGCACAACTTTTCTCTTTCTCATTCCCTTTTCTCGTCCCACTCCCACCAATTATCTTTCACTTACTGCAAACCCTAAATCATAGTAGCTGTAAGCCTCCAGCCAGTACTCTCTCTCCTGGATCAGAATGCCTCTCTCTAGTACAACTTGGATTTATAAAGCCATTTCTAGAATAATTTAGAACATTCCCTATCTTTGCTAACAGAATACACCTGCCAAGGGAAAATGGGAACAAATCTTCAGTCTGTTGAAGTAAAAAGTAATCAAGTAAAAAAATCCCTAAGCACATTTTAATGAGAAATCTGGTTCAGAACCAGTTTTCTTACCTAGTTAATATGGATAAAATCATAGTTGTGTTTTTTCTCTTCCACTGATTTTGAAAGAAATCAAAATTTCATCTCCCTTATGTTAATGCTGAATCAGTTTTAGATGCAGATCGAGATTTAAATCCTTTATTTTTGACTTAATTATGACTCCCCACAATAATGTCTTAGAATTTTTTGGTGGCAGAAGGATTTTTTTTGTATTAAAATGATTTCATTGCATTCAGATTCCATTACATGATTTTCATTCTTTACCATCCTGCATCTCCGTAGTGAGCTTCCATTCCTGGCAACATCTTCAGTGAGCTTCCAGGAACCAGCCAGCCAAGTGATTTTAGACTCTCCTGTCCAGTGTTGCTTTCCTGCTTCTTGGGAATTTTTTTCTTTCTGCAATGGCCATTATTTTTGGGAATGCATTCTAACGGTAAAAAACATGTCAGAAGTTTTCAGTTAATATTGTATCAAATGGAGATTGTAATTCTGTGATTAACTTGGAGTGAATACCACTCATTTAACAATCCTCTACATCTGAGCTTGGAGAATATGAAAACAACAATGGAAATAGACATTATGAATGGAAACGAGTCCATAGGTACTGAATATTAAAATATTATTTACTATCATGTTTGGATTCACATATTCAATTATATCCATATTGAATACCTATTTTGGTAAATAAGAGATTTTCATAGTAGAGAGCTGAAAATCCAGAAGGGTCCACCTCTATAGCTATTCTCAGCTCTATTTTCATTTGATAAATCTGACCTTTTTTTTAGATCTAAGAAAACTTATTTGGACTATACACATAACTATGTATGGTCTCTATATGCACATATATGTGTGTCTGCATTTATGCATGGCATAGATATGTCTAGGTTTGCAAATGTATGCATTCCATATATATACGTATAGGTTAGCACTTATAAAGGTTAGAGTATATGTATATATTGTTAAAGTATATGTAGGAGATATGTGTATATACACATATGTAGCTTATGTTCATATTAAAAAGAGTATATATCTTGTACACTTTTTAGGAAGTCATTTAAATTACCCCCATGACCTCACTTTGCCCAAGTTCCCTTCAATATTATTATTATTATTGTTATTGTTATTAATGTATACTAGATCCAGAAGTGGGATGGTGGAGAGTAACAGAGGCAGAGAAATTAGGATAGGACTAGTTTGCTTCATATCAATATTTAAATGAGGCTTCCCAGGAGATTAATAAAAAAAAAATACGGATAGTATAGCACAGTGAAGAGGAAACCAATACTGACGTTAGGAAGCCAAGAGTTCAGGTCCTAACTCTGACTACACAATCCTCGTTGGTCGCTTGACCTGACCAGCCAGCCAATGAAACTCTCTAATAGTGTGAACTGCAGAATCATCAGTACAGAGAATTCAGAGAACGCTAACATCGATTTCTTTAGGCCATGAGCTATACTATATAAGACTGAATCTGGAGCCCAAGGACCTGTGTTTGAATCTTGCTTTTGCTAGTACTACTTCCTGAGATCTACTCATCATCCATAACATGAAGGAATTGCCTAGATGACTTACCTCTAAGGCATCTTCCAGCTCTAAATCTATGACCCAAGAACTTTAGGCTTTAAAGCTTACAAAGAGCTCTCCTTGCAGCAACCCTGTGAACTAAACAATGAAAATATTACTGCTGGGGCAGCCAGGTGATTTGGTGGATTGGGTCCACCCAAATTGGTGGTCTGGAATTCAAATCTAGTCTTAAATACGTTATAGCTCTGTGACTCTAGGCAAGTCATTTAACCCCCATTGCCTAGCACTACAGAACTAATATTTAATATTGATTCTAAACCAGAAGATAAGGTATGTTTTTCCTTCCCACATTTCCCAGATGAGAAAGCTAAGATTTAAAAAGGAGATGGGACTTACCCACAATATTAAGACAATCTCTAAAATTCCATTTCCTAACTCCAACTACAGTGTTGGTTCTTTTTGTTTTTGTGTTTTTCATCCAGGTCTTTTGAGTCCAAGGCTAGCCCTCTTTCCACCACATGCTATTTTGTATTGTACTGCCCCATGCTGCTTCCAACACCTTCCCTTCAAAAATACCTGTGGGCTTGCAAGAAGGTGACCTTTCATCACTCCCCAGGGAGAAGAAATAAAAGAGGCCCTACTCACCAAATATTGGCACGAGAACCATCACACAGGCTGTCAGCAGATAGATAGGCTGGGTAGCGTGGGAAAGAAGGGAAATGGAAGTTGGCACACAGAGAGAACTTAAATTGCCTGGCATTTAGATATGCTACGTGTAGCCCCCGAAGTTACATACATTTATGACAAAAGCAAAGCTCTCAAGCAACTCTATTAACACTTCTTTTGTGTATTATTATTATGAGGTGATTTTGTTGTCCTTTGAATTTGATTCTTCTTGTCTTAAAAGCCAGTCATACCAGTTCTACAGAGTAGAATCCTGACCTAATAATATTCTTTGTTTCATAGATTCAGATATACTTCAAGTCAAAGTATATACTCTGAAACACAATGAATACAGAACCGATGGAGACCTATTAAACTACAGTTAACCTATAAACAAAGTGTTAGTACTACAGCACTGGAAAGAGAATTCATTTTATTTCTGACAATGCTGGGTTACTTTTGGGTCCAAGTGTAATATGGGCATGCATTTCTGACTCCATGAAAGCATCACAATACTATTCTATACTCTGATATATTCAAAAAGAGAGAAAAGTTAACTCACCTAGTCAAGCAGATACTCCAAAGTTTTCCAGATCTCCCTAGGGTTGGTTGGTTGGTTGTTTTTGTATCACTTGTGGGATTAAAAAAATGCAAACATCTCACTTCTAGAAGTTACAATTACAGGAAACCTTGCAAAGCACCCAAGCAGGAAGAGACAATAGTAAGAACTTCTGCATCATCTTAAAGGTGTAATGACACCTAGCTGATTGAAGTGTAATGACTGTTACCAAAAATCATCCTAAAGAATCAGAGGTGAAGCGTTTAATGGGTGACATTGTTTGAAATGTATCACTGGCCAAATTGTATCCCTGTGCCTTCTGCATCAGACTCATTTAGAAATATGACTAGAAATTAACCCATTAAGAAAATATTATCCACTTGAGGATGAAACCAAAACCAAGAGGAATCATACATGGTGAAAAATTTAACCTATAAATTAAAATAGGACCTAAGAAGAAAAAATCTTCTGATTTGCCAGCAATGTTCACATCTGGAAAAAAAAACAAAAGGATTATTTTCGGCCAAGCAAAATTTCTTCCTGTAAGAATGCATTGCTAATTTATCATAATTCTTCATTGTTTTATTAATAAGGAATGACTGTAACTTGGTTATTGTTCATTTGTTTGGGTGTGGTTTCAAAATTCCGAATACCCATTTTGGTTTCAATGGCTCCATTTCTGTATATGTTATTGAAAATGTGGGCAGTGTCCCTGTTTTGGCCTGGCTCAGTTCTTTCCCAGATGAAGATGGAGAAGGTCTCTTGTTAGTGACTACTCATGCTATACTAGTAAAGTACAGCACATTGTTAAGTGATCTTCACAACCACTTTAAAGCCAATAATTCCAGCTGCTTCTTTAGTTACTTTTCTCAATTGATGCAAAGTTTTTCATGTAATGGTTTTAATCAGGTAATATTAAAATTCACAGCTTTAAAAGGAGGAACGTCATTTCCAAATATAAACTCAAGAATTTGTAGACACTGCAACACAGTAACTTGTCTGTTTAAGGAAATGATATATTACTAGTCCATTTAGCTGCCTTGTGCATAAACCATTCATCCATCCTCCTTTTAGAAAAAAAAGGTTTTTAACTCAATAGACTTTTCATTGCACACCTTGAATAGAAGAATATATACGTATGTATACATACACATATTTTGTGGTTTTAACTTTAAAATAGGTGAGCAACCAACCAAACTGTAGCAAGAATTTTAGAGTGTAACACTTGAAATTTTGCTTTTAAAAATCATAATGTTTAATTCTCAGAACAACAAAAAAAGTCCTCTCTTTACCTACCTCATCTCAATCTCATATTATTTTAAAGAAAGGAAACTTCATTCCATATTCTAGAAAAGTATATTGGTAGGGTAAGGTTTAACAGAGCCAGAGAGAATGTGCAAGGAGTGAGAAAGTGAATTGATGGATGGATGGTTAAATGAATATAAATGAACTGACACCTTTACAGGAAAATAACATTTCTTTTCTTTTTTTATTCTATAGATCAGTGGGTTTTGTATCTGTAATTCTTTCATATCAGCAAAGAGGAAATAAACTCTCATGTAAATCATTTTCCCCCCATCTGGAAGCATATTAAAACCATGCAGTTTTTTTTTTTCTTTTAAGCAGAGTCTTTTTTCCCTATTTGCTTATCAGTTCATCCACCATTACATTTTAAATGAAATTGCAAGACCCTCCTCCCTCCCCCAAATTCCAGCCTGATGTAGAAAAGTGGGAAGCAGACTTTTCCTGCTTTAGAATAGTGACCTAGATTCAATTACAGATAGACCCAGAAGAGAGAAATGACACCTCACAATTTTCTTAGAGGTCTTGAAAAATTAGAAATCCCAAAACAATACCTAATAGAAAAGGATCTGTTTATTTTTCCATCCTTCTGCCTTACCCTTTCTCTCCCTAAATTACATTTCTTTGGCCTATTTAATTGTTCCTGATATACCATCACAATAGCTTTCCCAAGGGATTTTTGGAATCATTTTTAAAAAAACCCTTAATTTTCCAAGAAATTACTCTCAGAGTTTTAGCTTTTGTGAGAAGGTATATATCTTTTGTGTTATACACAGCCTAGATGAAACCAGTAGTCTAATTCCAGACAATATAAAATGTAAATGAAAAACCCCCACATCTTTCATAGTGTCACAGCAAAAAATAATATATCAAACTAATTACATTATAAAAGCACCTATTACAATTATGATGTGGTCAAATAAAGCATTGAACAGGCCAGTATATTTTACTATGTTTTCCCAATTACTCTGAAATATTTAATCAAAAGAAATGGGAAGAGGGGAGAATCCTCTGATACTTGCCTATTGACTTTTATCACTAAATTAAGCATATAAATGACCTGAAAGGATGGCTTGCTGTATTAAATTAAAAAGAAGAAGAAGACAATTATTCTCTCTTCTTTTCCCCTCCCTTTCTGATCTCAGCCTGAAAGGAGTCTCAGCGAGATAAGAAAGATGGGATTCAGTTCTGGTGCAGCTCTACCGGCTGTCCTGCTTATATGAATTCAACTAGGAAACAGTAGCAGTCAACTGCCTTTCTCTGTACTATTTCCATTTTGTCTTAACTGACCAACCTCCCTCAAACTTCAGCTACCTTTCTGTCTTCTCCAATATCCCAAATCAGAGCTTTGATGTTTGGGACGTTTTTGAACACTGTAAGTGAGAGAGAGGCAGGATGCAACCCAGGCTGGTCCGAATATATTTAACCCTTTCTGATAACCTCGGAAAGAGTCCAGCGTACAAAGAAGGCACAGATGGGCATGCGTTTCCGTGGCTCTTCGGAATCATAAAGCGTTGACTTTTTGCTAGATCGAGCTGGAGAATCATCGTACATAATGCAGGCTATAGCTGTTTCAACTTTATCCGGAGGCAAAAGGGAAATACAACACAGGCTCTGGGCGATTTTTATGTTGTAAGGGGCTTCTGGGTGGGTGCTTATGGGGACTCCCAGCGGGAATTGGATCAGGGTAATTCGTTGTCCTCTCTACCAAGTGCAGGAGTGGGGGGTGGGGGGGGGTGAGAGAATGCCCCTCCTTTATTGGAGGAAAAAAGTCTCTACTCTGCTGGCTAGTAAAGAAGTCAGTTAAGGAAGCGAAGTACGGGAACTGGTGGTTCTATTTCAAAGTGAAAATCTCCAAGCTTTGGGAACCGATATTCAAAAAATATATATAATCTTCATATGCAGTTCAATGGAGGATCCTTATAATTTACAGCACTAGATAAGGCTAGAGGATGTAATAAAAAAAAATTCTGAAGCAATCCTCCACCCCCTCTACTCGTATCTCTCTCCCCCCCCCCCCACCCCACCTCAACCTCCTATATTGAATTGCACCTTGGGCAACGGTGCAGAATCCAGAATCTTAACTTCTCTCAACATATGTTTCTAGTAGATAAGTAAACAATCTGGACGTGAAATGAAAATTTTAATTAATGCAGTAATGCTATTACACCTCAAGTGTGCAAATCCCATTGACTTGCCCTGCGACAACTGGGGGGGGGGGGGAGCAGAGGGGAAAAGCGGACAAGCAACCACCACAAATTCTAATCTGCGCTTGCTTTTCACCCAGTCCCAATTGTTTTCATAGTTTGCTTCCTTTGAATTAATCTCATCTTATATTTCAATAATTACCAGCTACTCATCTCCCCTTTCTCATACACTCAAAGGCTGACTCCCTCTTCTCCCCCTCCCCCTTTTCCTTCTCTCTCCTTTTCCTTTTATTAAAAAAAAAATACAACAGTCTCATTTTTTAGGTTGACATCGACCTATATTTAATTTCTTAGTTGTTTGGGGTTTTTTGTCCTTGTACAAATGTGAGAGTTGTTGTTGGAATGCGATAGCTTGAGATGCAGCGCGTTATTTCTTGTTTAACCATTCAGATGTGGTATGTTCAGCAACAGCGAAGTATTTAGTTATGTGCCCTAATAAAAACACTTTTGAACAGGCTTAAATTCTTTCATGTTTCTCAGTTTAACCAGAAGTGAAGGCAGGGGAATGATGGTAAATCAAAATTAAGAACCAAGAGAGAGAAGGAGGTTAAGGGAGGAGGTGAGGAGAGAATTGAGACACAGATAGAATAGGGGAGTTCTAAAGCATCTTTTTTGTCTGCATCGGAACTTACTAAGATCGCACTTCCAGTTGGTTCAACGGAGACATCTAACTCTTACTCGGAGCTAGAGTCCTTTTTCATATTCTCTTCTCTTCTTTTAGAGTATCTGATTCCTTGCTTTCTTCAGGAACTTTTACTTCTCCCCAGTGTTTACCTCTTCCTCCTCCGCTTTCCGCTCCCACAATCTTTGTCTATCTTTCTTTCTATCTTCCCCCCTCCCCCTCTCCTGGGAGTACTCATCCCACCAGTTCATTTATTCTGTTCATCTCCAGGTTTTTTTTCTCGAGTGACTCTAACTCTTCCAAACAAACATAGGGTCTATAAAACCAATCGCCACACCCTTTCCTTATCTCCCACACCCACCTCCAGCCCAATTCCCAGTTTGGGTCTTTTATAGTACCCTCCCTTCCCCCTTGGCTATTTCCAGGTGGAAGAGGAGGTTGTCCTGGATTGCTTTTCGCATCTGCTGGATGTAAAAGTTCCTGAATTGACATTAATTTTTCTGCCACCCAGACCCCACCTCTGAAGGTTCACTGGAGTCAATTCCACTCCGCTTTAAGAAGAGGAGATAAAACAAACAAACAAACAAAAAAAAAACCTCTCCCTTTTCTTTCTGCCTCCAGCTATGGGCATCATTTTAAACTTCTAACTTTCAAATTTACCCTAGATCCAGCTCCTTGGCTTTGTTGTCTTGAAAGGAAAGAATGAAGTTGGAGCGGGGATGGGAGGAGGCATGGAACCCAGAGCCGGGTGGAAAGAGACCAGGAGAAGCCACTATGAAAATGGTAAGAAAGATGGCAAACAGTCCAAATGGAGGCAAGCCTATCTCTTTCTGGAACTGGGAAAAGTTCTGGGAAAAGTCTCTTCTGGAAGTTCGATCAGTTGTTTGTGGAGAGTTCGAGATGTCTTTCGCTAGGCTACCTGCCATCTCTAAAGAGGCTGCAAAGGGAAGGAAAGTGGAGGAGAGGTGAAAGTGGCCCGGAGATTTCCTCTTTTATTCTCTCTTTCAACTTGATTGCTGGCGGACCTACTTACCTGCCCACAGGAACACTAGACCTTTGAAGTTGTATCTACTAACCAACCAGGTTGCCAGATCTCTACCTATTTGGGCAATGGCAACCCGAGTGGAACTCACTGTCTACAAAGAGGCTGGCTCCACGCTTCGAAGGAACAGCTGATTTGGGGATTTGCTCCTAGTTTTGTTGTGTTTTTTAATTATTCAATATTTTGAAAACGGAGAGAAAAATGTTTCTGACCATAAGCTGTTTTATTTGCTTATTTTCCCAAACGAGCAACTAAGGACAGTGGAAAGATGAAATAAACCCCGGAAAAATCATATAGCTATTTACTTGAAATCCCAAAAAAGGTCTCTGACAAGACTATGTTCCAATTTCAGGAAGAAAGCCCTCAATATATGTGTTTTTCTCTTGGCGGAACTGGACCCTGATTATCAGTAACAAAAAGCTAATGGGGAGAAAGCTGTTTATAACTTCGGGAACATTTAAATACGGTCTTGAATAAAACTGATAGAATTGATAATGCCACTTATATTCTTTTTAAAGGCTTGTTCTCCCTTTCACTCTCCGTTTTCCAGCTCTCCCTCCCAGAGCAAATAGTGAGATTAAAATTCTCTACTTTTATGAATTACTTGATATTCACATTCAAATCAGCAAAAATTCTTTCACCAAGGGAACAAGAATGACAAAGCTGAAAAGTGAACTATGAAGGGAAGAGAATGACAATGTTTTCCTAATTCTATTTAGCTGCTGGCTAAAAGGAGAAAGAATGATTTCACTGTTTGCTGCACCAAAGAAAAATCTCTGCTGTCAATGAATTACTTCTTCAGTAGCCTTATACAAGTTTTGTCAAAGAAGAAAGACAGTAGGGATCCACAATCCCCACAGTGAGAAACTGGAATAAAGAATGATATCTAAAGTGACGTTATTCGAGGAGAAGGGAGACCTCCCTGCCTTCATATATTTCCTTCATCTGGCCTGAAATACTTCCTTTCATCGCAATTTCAACAATTACTGTTTCATTTGTGTTAAATGGCTAGCTCTTATTAAATGTAAATTACCCTATGGTTAAGGCACATCTAGTCACTCACCCTTTAGTATGAATTATTCTAAACGCATTGTTTGACTCCCTCTAGAAAACTAACATCAAGGACACTGATCTAATGAGAGTTTTGATGAGGGACTAGTCACAAGAAAAATTCTTGAAGTGTGAAATATCAAAAGGGAAAGCAGTTCGGAATAAAAGGTGCAAAGTTACAGAGGACACTGAAGGCCCTGGGCTACTGGGAGTGAAGGGGCAGGACAGAGGAGATGGGGAAGGAGCGCGAGGGGTGGGGGGGGGGGGGGAGGCGAGGGGAAGGGGCGGAGCGCCAAAGTTCAAAGTTCGGCTACTTCTTGATTTCCCGTGGCATCTAAAAATAATTCAAACAGAAACTCCCCTCCCGCCTCTTCTCCACTTTCCAAGTTCCAAGGAAGTGACCTGGGGATAAAGAGAAAAGAAGCTCTCTTCATTCAACTTCACTGCACTCTTTTCCTTCTAGCAAGAAGACAAAGAGCACATGACCTCTCGACTTTTCTATTTTAAAGCTATTTTAAGCTAAAAAGAGGCAGGATGCTCAAAACCTTTTATTCTACAGGAATGACCCAAAATCTTAGTCGGCAAATCAGAATCATTTCCTCCCAACCTTCTGCTTAGTCTCGCCGCTGGGGAAGGGATGGAGACTTCAATGAACATCGCCTGGGCAAGCGCAAGTGCGCAAGCAAACCCACAACCCACAAGTTACTACTTTCTTGTGGATGAAAGCTAATAGGTCGGAGGCAACTCTTTTCTGCAATGTGGTCTCTGAAAGCGCCAGATTCCAGACTGCAGGCGGGGTTGTTGGTTATCCCTACAGGCATTGTTTAATGATTTTATTGAAAAGAAGAGACAGTTGTGAGAAAACAGGTTTGACAAGGAGCCGCGTTTTCCCCCATCTCGAGGGAATTTCTTTTTTGTCTGTTTCTGACATCAAAGTCAGTAATCGGTTCATTTCAATGTCATGATGATTATTTAATGTATTTATCTGTGCTGAGTAACTTGCTCCGCACACTGGAGGGAGGGCGGGCGGGCAGGCGGGGGACTCAGGGAAAGCAAAGACTGAAATGCCTTAAAAGGTACATGCAGCTATAGTAAGAACAGGTTAAAGGCAGAAGTCAGTAAACGCAGGAGAAAGGAAGAAAAGGAGGAAGGGGGTGGGAATAGAAAGGAAAAAACGATTTGAATAAAATCCCAGTATCCCAGGGATGTTGAACACCCAGCTCTCCATACAGAATATTACTGGATATTGGTGTCAGCATTCAATATTTTTTTTTCTCAGCACTATCTCTCTCTCTCTCTCTCTCTCTCTCTCTCTCTCTCTCTCTCTCTCTCTCTCTCTCTCTCTCTCTCTCTCACACACACACACACACACACACACACACACACACACACACACACACACCAACTCAACTTTGATGCCATTATAACCAAAGTATCCGCCCAGGGAATGAAAAGAGTTTCGAGGTCCGTAGGGAGGGGGTGGGGGTTCTATTGTGCTTAAAGCCAGACTAAGAAGCTTGTCCTCCAGACTCAAGACGATTCTATTGATCCACTGGTCAAATATTAACCACTGGGCCTTGGAATCTTTCCCTGAAAGACTCCCATCCTAGGGCACTCAGCTCCCTTGAGGCTGATACCTCCTGGGTAACACGGTCCTTTAGTTTCCAGTGGATACCAGGTACACACTTCCTCCTGAACCCCAGTGCTCCTCTCCAGCAGGGTCTTCTCTGAGACTGCTTCTCAACTGAGCTCTTCCTGAAGACCGACCCCTGTAAGCCTAATCTAGGGAGATGTTAAGGGACACTGAGCTATGCAGAAGATCAGAGAGGCTGACAGCTACTGTCAGTTGGGGTTAAATCAGAGACCACACTACCTCACCTGAAGTTCCCATTTGCAGGCTTACTTCCATTTCTGCATTTGGGGAGGAAGAGACTTTCCCAGAGTGTCCCAAGTCTCCCTCCCTGATTGCAGCCTCAGTCAAGCCAGTCCCTAATTGTCTTGATTTGTAAGAGGGTTTTTGTGATGCTAAATAAGCGTGGTTCAGCCATTCTACCATCCCCTTTCATACCTCCCCCCCTTACTCGGCCCTTTGTTTACCCTAGCCTGATCTCTCTTTTATTTATCTATCTATTATTTATACGCTTCCCCTCCTATTCAGGCCCCGTGTATGTTAATTGTGTTATACCATTTAATCCTAACATTGGTCTCAAAAGAGCACTTAATGAGAAAAGCATATCCAACACGGATCGCTCTGCTATTCAGCTCAGCCAGATGGACAACTGCTAACTTTTTTTTTTTTAATGAAAATCCCCTTTTAACAAAGGGGTTCCTATGAATAGGCTTCAAATAGTACCTCAAACATTGCTAATTGTTTTTAGGACAATATGCTAATCCACTAGTTTTGACTTCAAATTCGGTTTATAATTCCTCCCTCTCCAATCCACCTCCAGATATCAACCCCCTTGGAAACACACACATAACATAACAACAACACAAAGAAAAAACCTAAACAAGAACCCCCACCCCCATCACCAAACACACACACACACACACACACACACACACACACACACACACACACACACACACACACTTTCTTCCTTCTCTCCTGGCTTTCCTAGATTAAATGCCATGCAAAAGACTTACATCCTGGTTGGGGGTGGGGGGTGGGATTGATAATGTTGCTACAGTTATGGTGATGGAAAAGCCTAGGAGTGTGTGTGGAGCAAAAGGAGGTTCAGGTTCCTGTTTAAGTAGACCGGAAGGTAGGGATGTGGAATCATCCCCCTTTCCTCTAAATATTGCTAGAAAACAGTCACCTTGGGATAAAGACCCAAGGGGAAATAAAAAGCATTTGCACAGAAACTGCTTCAATCTCTCTCTCTCTCTCTCTCTCTCTCTCTCTCTCTCTCTCTCTCTCTCTCTCTCTCTCTCTCTCTCCATCCTTCCTTCCTTTTTCCTTCTTTTTTTCCCTTCCTTCCTTTTTTCCTTCTTTTTTCTTTCCTTCCTTCCTTCCTTCCTTCCTTCCTTCCTTCCTTCCTTCCTTCCTTCCTTCCTTCCTTCCTTCCTTCCTTCCTTCCTTCCTTCCTTCCTTCCTTCCTTCCTTCCTTCCTTCCTTCCTTCCTTCCTTGTCTTTGCTTTTTTTTACACTCAAGAACTTCTTAGGTTGTCTCCCTAAAGGACATGCCACATGATTCTGTAAAGATGGTATCAGGCCATTGGTGGGGTCCATCAGACTTTTTACTCAGATGCTCAAGACAAGTGAAAATTCCAAGGAAGAAGAGTCATGGTGAAATTTTTAAATGGTACAGAAAGTTCTTTAATCCTTTTCTTTTGCCATGCACATTAAACTTAAATCCCACTGTCACTGAAAAGATGCCAGGAATATTTTCCCCCCAGAAGTGTGTTTTTCTTCTACTTTCCCCATTGATTTATTGTGGCAACCAACTCTTGACTTTGACTTTTTAAAAATATATACACATCCCTTGACCAGAGCTTTAGAACCACTCTTAGGTAAAGCCCATCCCAGATGCATATAGGGAAGAGCAGAGATCTTTTTCTACCATGACCATGAAAGAGAAGACAATTCCAAATGTATAGGGAGTCCCTATGAGAAAGAAAAACAAAACAAAACAAAAACTATAATGTTTGATACTTGCTACCTTTCTTTCCACTAAGTTTATAAACATGTGAATACACTTTCCATATATAGACATATACATAGAGAGATTATCTAAGATACTAGACCTGAGCATCCCTCAGTCTAAATCTACTTAGTCTCTAAATTTTAGACTCTAAGGTTGTGGAGGACAGGGAGGGTCTGGGCAAACACTACATCTCAGACTGTATGAACACCACAGGTTATTTTTTGAGGACAGATTGTCTTTATTCAAAATGTCTTTGTTCAACAAATGAACAGAGTAACGAGGTAAAATCCTTCTGGGTACATTTTCTTTTCCAAGACATCGTCAAAAACATATTTCAATGACCACTTAGGATTTTTTTTTTTGCTTTTAAAAAAATCTTTATGATTCTACATCCTGACTTCATAACCCAACGTTCTGTCTAAAGTAAACTTAGGTCTAGCTGCACTGGTTCACACAAATTTAAAGACTATGTGGGTTCTTTTAATTTTCATTTAAAGAAGCAAACACTATCATATCATGGTTTGAAATAGAAATATTTCCTTCTTGTGTAGTTTTAAACTTTTAAGCCGTTTAAAATTCTGACATGGAAAGCAAATGGCGCCTAGTCCTGTCTGATGGCAAACACAGCTATGACACGGCTAATTTCTGTCTTTAGTGTGCAAAAGAAAAAAAAAATATATGTATATTTCTATATATATAATACCAGGGCCTGGAAGATTAAAGTCCAAAGCACATCCGAGAATATAGAAGAGAACATAAATAAAAGCGAAATTGCCTACTCTTTTGTCCAAAGGGGGTCCAGTCAAAGGTTTGTTTTTGTTTGTTTGGGGGTTGGGGGTGCGTGGTTGTCAAAACACTTTCAAGTTTCTGGCACCTGTCTGAGCCTTGAATCTTGGGAGGAATCCCTCCCCCCCCCTTTCCCTTCCTCCTTTCACACTCAGGTGAAGAAAGAAAAAGTTGTAAGGGGGGGCCCGGCTGGTGTTTGGATCCGCCAAATTTCTGTGGTTACAGAGGAGTCCTCGCCCTTGAAACAGAGTTGGCAGCGGGCGCCAGTGGCTCAGGTGGACTGGAAGGGCAAGGGGGCATAGGGCGGATAATACATGCAACCCCCAGCCACCCCATCCCTGCCCCCGAATCCCAAAGTGGTCCGACTGCTTTTCGGCAGGGATAGGTCCGGGGAGGGGGACGAAGATGGGAGCAGGGTGGGGATCAAGGGGGTTACATAGCCGTTGCGTGGGCTGAAGAATAAGGGTCTATTCCAGTCTTGGTCATGCCGGGAAAGAGGATGTAGGCAACAGGGGGCTGCAAACTGGACGCCGACCAGGCAGTACAGTTACAGGGCACCACATAGCCCGGGTTGGTAGGGGACGGGTGGGTATGGGTGTGCTGGCTGGGGCAGCTGAGACTGCCAAAAGCCCCATTTTGGTAGCCCAAGGTGGACGCGTACGGCAGCGTGCTGGTCGCCAAGGTGTGAGGGACCTCAGTCATCTTCTGGATGGCGCTGGAACTAAACTGACTGGGGTCCAGGAGGGAGTAAGGTGCCGAAGTGGGGGGCAGGAACGCCCTGGCTTTCTCGGGAGAGCCGAGGAGACTGTCCGTGGTCCCCACGGGCAGGCCGGCTGCCTTGAGGGGATCAGTTTCTCCGAGGTAAGGTAAAGGGAAGACGTACCTGTCCTTCTTGAGCAGGTTCTTGGGTTTACGTCGCGGCCGATACTTGTAGTCCGGGTGTTCCTTCATGTGCTGAGCGCGAAGCCTCTTGGCCTCGTCAATGTAGGGGCGCTTCTCCGCTTCTGAGAGCAGTTTCCACTCGGCCCCTAGACGTTTGCTGATCTCCGAGTTGTGCATCTTAGGGTTCTCCTGGGCCATCTTCCGTCTTTGGCCCCGGGACCATACCATGAATGCATTCATGGGTCTCTTGATATGGTCGGTGGGTTTAGACATGGTCCCGTAGGCTGGGGAAAAGGGGAAATAGGAGTTTCTTGAGTGATCAGAAATAGTCTCTCAGTCTTTCTCTCCTCTCACTCTCTTCCTCTCTCTCCTTTCTCCTAACGTCCTCTTGCCTTCTTGAATCGAGGGAGGGGGAGGGGGGTCAAAGGAAGCCCCCAAAATACTCCCCCAAAATGCTCAGCTAATCATACCAGTTCTTCAGCAAATCCAGTCCTTTCAGAAGCGTCCTTCTCTGGGGGTGGGGGTAGGGATGGGAGGCCGGGTGGGGGGTGGAAGAGGGAGGAGAATGTAAACAGAGTGTGAAGAGAGGGGTGAGGGGGAAAAAAGCAAAAAGATCCAGAAGTATTTGAGGTCTCAGTGATTAAGCTTTCAAGTATTTGTATATGTGAGCCTGAGGAAGCTCCCCTTCTCTCTCTTTTCTTTCTTTCTTTTTTCTTTTCTTTTCTTTTCCTGGAGATGTCTAGCCTTGCAAAGCACCTGGCTGAGAATGAGGGAAGTCTGATGAATACGAGCCAAAAGCGGTGAAGTTCAAAGGCGAGGTTGCTTGGGACTGCACGCAATCTGACATAATCGTGGGGCGTTGACTCCCTAACCTGAACACCCAATCAGCATGAGAGAGGCAGAGAGAGAATACCTTAAAAGAAAGAATATAGGAGAAAAGCGAGAAGCAGAGGGAGGGAGGAGGAATGAGGATGGGCAAAAGACAGAGGAGGGGGGGGGGAGAGAGAGAGAGAGAGAGGGAGGGAGAGAGAGAGAGAGAGAGAGAGAGAGAGAGAGAGAGAGAGAGAGAGAGAGAGAGAGAGAGAGAGAGAGAGAGAGAGAGAGAGAGAGAATTAAGTACAGAGGATTAAAGGGAAGACTTGGTAGACATTGCACTATTGCGCTATTAGCAGCAAATATGACTCTTCGCGCCTTCTTGCTTTATTTCCAGGGTATAGGGAATAAATACTACTTAAAATACAAAGAATAGGAGGGTGGGACAAAAGCGGGGGAGGAGTAGCAGGAGGTTGATATATGCTTATAAATTGGACAGCATCTCAAATGAAAAGAGCATTCCTCTCACCTCCCTCCTACAACACACACACACACACACACACACACACACACACACACACACACACACACACACCTGTCAACGACCCCTTCTAAGTTAAAATGAGAGTAAGATTTGAAATCAACTTGTTGTAGCTTCTACTCAATCTTAACCCTACAGTCCCCTTCTCCTGTCCCAGTTCCTCATTATTCTTTCCGCACTCCTTTCGCCTCTCCGCGCCACCTGTACCCCCCCCAGCTGAAGAGCTGAGTAGGAACCCAGCAAAAAAGTGGCCCAAATCTCAGAGCTGGGGCACAGGAGATTTCGTTTCCACATAGACACCTGGTGGACCATCAGAAGCCAGATTCAGTGTAAAGCTTAAAAAAAAAAAAGCCCCGAAGCTATGACTATTTGCTAAAGATGAAAACAATCTGTTATTAACTGAGAAGAAGGTTTGACTTTACAATACTAGTTTTCTCCAGCTTGAGTTTTAAAAAAAGAAAACTGGTTTCCCCTCTCTACCCCTTCTAAATTGGAACAAAATATTGAAACCCAACACTACCCTTTGATTAATTTGATGGGGTTTAAGCCAGCAACAGAGAGCCTTTTACCTTCATAATCTTTTCTGAGCAATGGTACTTTGTACTTGGCTTTTATGCCACACAACCCTTCATAAGGTTGCGCTCCTACTGTCAGACGTCTTTGAACCAAAGGGTGACTGTTATTATTATTATTTTTTCAATAGATGGTAATTCTCTGGGTAAAAAGCACTAAATAACCCTGAAGAATCAACCTGCCTGCCTGTTTCCTTTGAATAATTGCCTGCCTAATGTGAAATGCCCTTGGGGAAAATATTTATTAAATGGAAACAATTGTCTTGGGTCCGGTGGGACCTCAGTTGGTTAAGGGTTTACTGGCTTTTTGCACCAGGCTGCTTAAAAAGAGATTGGTCCACCCGCTTCGCATACCTTGGAATGTTTTTCCTTTTGAGAGGTTTTCTTTTTACATTAAAAACCGCATTTAGGGCAACAACGTATAGGGGGAAACTTTGCATTTCCTCCTCTGCCACCAGAAAACCCCGATTCGGAATTTGTCCCGACTTTGAATTAGTAAGGAACGGTCAGTCTCTCGGAAGATGAGGAGACAGTTACACGGATAGAAAGAGTGGATGAGAGATTTCTGTGAGTTTGATGTGTGCTGTAGCAAAATAGGAAATCTCAGACGCGAATAGGGAAGCCTTAAAGACTGTGCAGTGTAGATAAGATGCCCATTTTTGGCTCTATTAGGTAAGGTCTATTTATTTCCCAGGCGCTCTAGCTCAGAGAAGGCATTTTCTGCTCTCGATTCTCTACTTGCCCACACCTAGGCATTTTCTGCTATGCATACATATATACGCCTAGGGAGCAGATGTACAGCCTTTGTATTCCTCTTCACCCACATTATTTCCCCAGATGCCTTAGCTTCCCTTCCCCATCCTTTGCGTTTCCGTGCAATAAGTTCGTTCATTTGGCGTCAGGGCAAAAGGGGAAAGGAGAAATGATTTAAGGTCCATTCACCTGTATAGCTTTCAAAGTGCTTCAGGCACCACCTGCTACTTATGTTGTACTCACGCACTCGGAGGGATGTGAACAGATTATCTGTTATACACAGATATGGTGGGTGAGCTCATTATTCTAGGTGTAATTGGCAAGCTTTAATAAAGGGCAGTGATCCCGCAAATATTGGGAAGAAACAGATTAGTCTCTAATATCGCTTTAAAAATGCTATTCTAGATTAATTTACACACCACAAGAACGGGAGCACTGTGCCACTAAACATTTGCAGCCCTTTATATAGCATCATCAGAAACTCTTCGGGGTGTTGATAGAGATCAATGCTACAAAACCTGTGTGTTAGAGTGCACTTTGCATCCCCACCTACATTTCCCCTCACCCCCACTCCCCCACTCCGCCCCAATCTTGGAGTCCAGTATGCCCTGATTTTATAAGGATTCTGGGGAGGAAGGTACCTTCTCTGGGTGTTTTATTCCCCCCCCCCCCCCTTTGATGCTTTCTCTGACCCTTCGCAGGAGTGAGCTTTTAAGTTACCTCTGAACTCCACCCTTGTGTCTCTGGTGACCTCCATCCTCCCCAAGCTGATAGTGCCAGCTTAATTTTGGTCAAGGAGTTGAAGACACAACCTTTTTGTCACAGATCCTACAGGGAATTAATGATTCCCACACTTTCCAGTGAACTCCTCTACCCCCCTCCCCCTTCCGCAGTGGCACTTACCCCTAGCCAGCGTAGGGTGATGTCACAGTCATTCTTGGATTGGGTCCACTTCAGCTACTCTTTGACAATTAGTTTCAATATCGCAACCAGGGCTGTTCCTGGGAGCGCAGAAGGTCTTGGAGGGAGGAGAATGGGGGTGGGGGGTGGGGGTGGATATGACCGATAAGATTGATTTACGACAGATGCAAGACTGATAACAGCATCCCTATCCGCCGCCTCGCCCCGCCCCACCCCCCACCCCACCAACTCCACTCCCCCGGCCCAGTATAAACTGGCTGTAGTCTTCCTAACGGCAGAGCTCAGTTGCTTCCCTTGGGCGGTTTTCTGGGCTAGGGGAGGGGGGGGCAGGGAGGATGAGACAGGGAGGATGAGACAGGGATGGAGGGGGAGGCAAGGGAAGAGGGAAGGAGGGAAATCCTGAGCGAAGCCTACTGCAACTTTCTTGGTCGCCTTTCCGACCGCCAACCAGCGCGAAGGGGGTCCTGAACGCTAGGAAGAGACTTTACTTCAAGTGAAGCCTTCTCTATTTAGAACCTGTTTCTCTGAGCATTGTCACTTCCACTCTTCTCTCTTGTTTACCCCCATATCCAAGCTTGCGCTCTTCCTCTCTCTTCTGGCCCCATAATGCACCCAACTTTTCCATCTGTGCTCCTGTTTCCCCGTTGCTGTTTTCTGGGATTGGCAGTTACCTAGGAGTAGGGAACGCTTCTCCAGCCCCCAGGAAGTTTGGAGAACAGGTCCCTTCGGCACATTTATACTAACGACCGGAAAACATGCTGCTCCCTCCCACCCCCCCGAACGTAAGTCATCTTGCACTCAATTCTCAAAGGTGTCCTGGGGAAACTGTCTCGGAGTACTTGAGCTCCTTTCGGAGAGTCAGTGCGAATTGTCCAATCCTACCAGACTTTGCTCAGGACCAAAGTCTACTTTGCCTCAGTTGATCCAAACCAAATTAGTACTGGGTCACGGAAGAGTCTCGACATTGGATACTAGTCCCATTTCTGCTCTTTTACTAGAGATGCGACCTTGGGTGAACTCAAACAATCTTTAGCGAACTCAGTTCCTTCACAAATGAAGTGGGGATAACAACGTTGTGGAGACCATATGTGTTCATGAATCTGAAAGTTTTCACCGGCAACAGTCTTGAGCAGGATCTTTGTCATCATTACGCCTGCCAGTGAGTCTTGAAAATCTTGTTCTGATCATTAGCTCTTTCCAATAACAGGACGAATTTTCTTTGTCCCCACTCTCTTCTTGGCCCCCCTCTCCTTTTCCCTCCTCTCCTAGGTTGCTTCAAATGTACTTTTCCCAATCCTCATGTTTAAATTAAAATACACTTACTTTCACAATAATTTTCAAACACTGCAATGTTTCTGATTGGAGCAAGAGCGACATGTAGAATACAGACTAAGAAGCCAATAAGTAAGGAGCCAGTGAAGTGATTTTCTCGTCCCGTTCCTACCCCACCACAGGCGGAAACACCAGCTCCCTGGCTTTTCTAGCTGCTAGAGCTTCACGACACTGTCTGGAGAGCTGTTTTCTCCCACGGCCTAAGGCTGATTTCCTGCTCCCGGACATCTTTCTCAATTGGGAAAGCAATCTCTCGAGGATCTCAACTAAGCAAGGGAAACCGGAGCAGAAAAACAGTCAAGTCCACGAGTGGAAAAGGGGAACCTTAAAGAACGGATACTCGAAACTTCCAAATCTGAAGTCATGACGCCACTTTGGGGCGTCCTAAAGCAAATTCTTAAAGTGATTGAAAAGACTCCCCAGGGGAAAGGAAAGGCTAGGAAAGATTTCTGAACGGTGGGTAGCGAAACACATTCATGCCCTTAGGCTAGAGAATTACAGATGGGAGCAGCCCGGGCAGTGTTTAGGGTTGTATAAACTTTGCCCTCTGGGTAAAGGAGTTGTAGTGGTCCTTTCTCTGGGACTGAACAAATTTCAGAGGGCAGGAAGAGCCAATCGTTTCTCTCTCTTTTCCTTTTCGAGTTCCAGAATCAGACACCCAGAAAGAGACCAGTTAAATCTACAGGAAGTGTGTAAAGGCGATGAGACCCCAGGGGCAAATATTTGGGAAGGGAGGTTAAGAGGCAAAAAGTCTGATCCAATAAGTACCAGAAAACTGCGACTGCTGTCCATGATGCTGTGATGGCAGGAGAAGCTAAAGGGAATTGACCTCTTTTCCTTTCTCAGGTCTCAGATCCCTGCCCGAGTCTTCAATAAATCTTGAGTTTATCAAATCTCTCCACTTAGAAGTCTGTAAAAGTATGGAAGTGGGACCTCCAGAAGTCTGGTTGCTCTAGAAAATGCTAGGCTTAGTCTCTTTCCTGGAACATGTTATGATCATCATCATAGTCATTACCAAAAATTAATAACATTATCAAAAACACAGTCCTGATTGATGTCTATTACTGTTCCCTGGCAAAATTAAGGGTGTTATTAGTAGTAATAACTTTGTTTGATTTATTGATTTATAAACCTTGCCTTCTGTCTTGGAATCAATATTGTGTATTGGTTCCAAGGCAGAAGAGTGCTAAGGGCTAGGCAATGAGGCTTATGTGACTTGCCCATATGGTCACACAGGTAGGAAGTATCTGAGGTTACATTTGAACCCAGAACCTCCTGTCTCTGGGCCTGACTCTCAATTCACAGAGCCACCCAGCTGCCCCAATAATAACTTTTTAATCAAATAATCCTGAATTCCCCTTTCTAAGCAGAGGGAAAATGCATATCCTGCTGACATTTTTGCATTTTCTCTTTTATAGTTATTTAAAGAGAAAATACCCTCAGATCATAAAATCCTATAATGAGAGCTGGAAAGGACCTTAGAGACCATCTTGTTGAATACTCTCATTTTACAGATGAGGAACTCAGGCCAAAAGAAGTTAAATGATTTGCCCTGGGTCACACAGAAGTGACTGAGACTGGATTTGAACCCAGATATTTCCTGCTCTTTGCTCAGTATTTTGTACATTTTGCCCCTCAAATATAAGGTTATAAAATGCTTTCTTTCTTTCTTTCTTTTTTTCACTGCATGCACAGTCCTACTTGCCTCCAATGCTTTTCTTGGTCTACTTGAAGTTTGTTTGGTTTTTTTTTTCTGTACTTTTGTGGTGGTTTTCAGTGTTCCTTTTGTTATTTTGTATATTATGAAACGATTTAAAAACACTATATGCAGCCAAGATAGCACAACAGGGATCTATGGCATCTATTTTGTGAAAAGTCCATCCCAGGACTTGGACTTTGGAGAGTTTTCCCTCTGAGTCAGGTCAATGTTGTTTATAGCTGGATGGGAAAGGATACGAGGGTGCAGTACTTTGTATTTCTTGAATGACACGTCTGTATTAATCTGCTATCTGTTTACCAATAAGGATACTTTCTGATACTTTAAATTGCCTTTACTGTAGTTTTTAGCTTCTTTGGGAAGCAGGAATTCTGTAAGGGGTCAGCAGGACAATGATTTGACACAAGGAGTGGAGAAGCTCAACAACATTTGATTCAGCTATTCCTCCAGAATGATTTGTCATATGAATGTGGGAATGGGAAGGGAAAGCCAAGGGACTCTGTTTTGAAACTTCCTAGCTATACCTGAATGCCAGTCAGCAAACAAAATACAATTCTAGTGATAAGAGATTTTGTGGTTTTGTTGATGAGTGGCCTGCTCTTTGACAAAGGCAAAGGATAACGAGATGCTACCTTAACTGCCCTAGGGTGGTATAAAGAAAAAGGTCACTGACCTTGGTGTCAAGAGGCCTGTCTTAGAATCCTGTCTCAAACACCAGCTATTTGATGAGTGACCAAGCCATTTAACCTCTTTGAATCCATTTCCTTTTATATGCGACCTCTAAATTTCCAGCTATAATCTATGATCCTTCAGTTTTAAAAATTGGTACAATGACTGTAGTAACTATCTCACAGACTTGTTGTGAAATACTCTTTGTGAAAACCTTATGAGACTATATAAGTATGAGATAGTAACATGTTTCTGGGAATTTCCAAATTCCAGTCTAGAAGACTGAGTTATTCTTTCTATTTTTATCAGTGAACTATAGAATGGCAAACTTTACCTTATGATGGGGAGATATGAGGGGGTGGTTTGGAATCACCTAGTTTCCAGTAGGTATGTCCTTAATGTCAACTTCTGCAAGGCCAGATTTTGGGAAAGAATAGCAAGGCTGGCTGTTTTAAGTGACTGAACATTTTCCGCAGAAAAATTCAAGCAGATCCAAGAATAGTGGCGTGTAAGTTTATTTCATATAGTGGAGCCAAAGAATTGTCCACACAGAATACCTTTTTTCTTCAGGTGTAGTTTTTGAATGATCATATGCTTCTTTAATTTTCTTTGTGGTAGCTAGAGCATAGGACTTCAAGTCAGGAAAAATATCATTAAAATTGGTCTTAGGACAATTGCAGTCAGAGCCAAAATACTTGTAAGTGAAGTCAAGATGGAAGAGTAAAGGTAGTATTCAGTAGAACTCTATCAAGATTTCCCTCTAAACAACTTTAAAATAACACTTCAGATCAAATTATGGCATAGTAGAGCCAACAAAAGGTAAGGGTGAAACTTTTTGCTGCCCAATTCAACTTAAGACCTGAGTAGGAGAGGTCTGTGACACTGAAATGGGGTCCCTCTAAAGCCCAACACTGGGAGTAAGTCTCAGAAGCAGCTGTGACAGCTACAATAGCAGTTTCTGGAGCTCTCAATCCAAAGGTAACAACAGGATAAGGTACTGGTCAGAAAAAGGTTACAGGAGACCTAGATCTGACACTGGGAGCAGGATATGAACAACTCTATTGCTCATATGCAGTTTTGGGTCACAGTTCCAGGACTACAAAGGAACACCCTATTGGTTGTAGGGAAACAGGACTCCTCCTTGGATAAAGACCACAAAATAGACCAAGAGAACAGTGACCACATCTCTCCTCAAATCTCACCACTTATGGAAGCAATGAAGACCCCTAGAACTAGTTTGGAAAACAACAGGATTAAAAAAACTAAAGTTTGGAACAGTACCTCCTCACCACAAGGTGAGCAGAGTCCAACTTGAACATGAAGTTCAAAATCAATAAATGAGCAAACAACAACAACAACAACAAAAGAAGTTGACCATAAATATCTTCTGTGGTAACCTGGAAGAAAAAGACAAACTCAGTAGAAGATGACAATGTGAAAAGAGCTACAAGTTAAACATCAAAGAAAAAAAATACAAAGTGGAACAAGATCAACAAGAATTCCTGGAAGAGTTCAAGAAAAAGATGACTGGTAGCACAAAAATGGGGGAAAGAAATGAGTAATGCAAAAAATAATGAAACTAGCATAAAATAACTCAAAAACCAGAATTGACCAAATAATAAAAGGAGGCACAAAAACTTAATAAAGGAAATTACTTTTAAAAAAAGCATATTTGGCCAAATGGAAAGAGAGGTACAAAAATTCTTTGAAGAATATAATAAAAAAAATAGAAATAGACAAGTGGAAGCTAAAGACTCCACAAGTCATCAAGAAACAATAAAAACAAAGTAAAAAGAATGGTAAAAAATAGAAAAGGCAATACATCTCTTTGGAAAAACAATTTACCTGAAAAACTTTGAGAAGAGATAATGTAAGCATTTCTGGATTACTTTAGAGCCATGATAAAAAAATCATAGACATCATCTTTCAAAAAATTATAAAAGAAAACTTCCCTGATATCTCAGAACCAAAGAAACTGAAAGAATGTGCTAAGCAAATAGACCAAGGACAAAATATAGCATGCAGCCAGAAAGAAACAATACAAATACTGTAGAGCCACAGTCTGATAACAGAAGGTGTAGCAGTTTTCACATTAAAGGAGTAGAAGACTTGGGATATAATATTCTATAAGGCAAAGGATCTAGGATTACAACAAAGAATAATCTACCCAGAACCACTGAGTGTAATATTTTGGTGGGGGTTGGGATGGGAATTGTAATTTAATGAAATAGAGAACTTTCAAGCTTTCTTGATGAAAAGTCTAGAAGTGAATAGGAAATATGTCATTCAAACACAAGACTCAACAGAAGCATAAAAAGTCAAATGTGAAAAACAAAACTTGATGAGCTCAATAAGGTTAAATAGTTTACATTTCCAATAAGAAGCTGATGCACGTGACTCTTAAGGACTTTAATATTATTAGTCAGGACAAAAAACTCTGCATGGACAAAGGGCATAGAGTCATTTATGCTATGATGATCTTAAAAAAATGAAGAGGTGGCAAAGAGGAATGCACTGGGAGAAGACAGAATGAAGAAGATGGAAATCTCATATAAAAGAGGTACACAAGGAATAAATTTTAACAGAGAAGGGGGAAATAAGTATGATGAGCAAAGCTTGAACATCACTCTCACCTGAATTAGTTCCAAGAGGGATCAATCTCTCCCTCTTTTTCATATAGATATGAGAAATATATATATATATTTCTATTTCTAGTATATATATATGGATGTATGCACATACACAGTAAGAGGAGAAAGGGATGATAGAAGGAGAGGATGATAAAAAGTAGGGAAGATTAAGGAAGGCAGTTGTCAAAAGCAAAACAGACTTTTGAGGAAGGACAATGTAAAAAGAGAAAGGGAAAAAGGAGAAGGATAACCAGGAGGAAATAAGGTAAAGTGAAATATATAATTAACAATCTTAATTGCAATTGTGAATAGGTCAACTCACCTTAAGTGGAAATGGATAGCAGAATGGATTAGAAACAATAATCTAACTATTTGTTGCTTACAAGATATACACTTAAAACAGAAAGACATACATATAGATTTAAGAGAATGAAGCAGAATCTATTTTGTTTCAACTTAAGTGAAAAAAAGGCAAGGATATCAATTATGACCTCGGACAAAGAAAAATAAAAAACAGATCTAATTAAAACAGATAACCAGGGAAACTACATTTTGCTAAAAGGTACCATAGATGAAGAAATAATAATAAAAAAGCAAGTTTCTCTGACAAAGGCAATATTCCCAACATAGAGGGAATTGAGTCAAAACTACAAAAATGAGTTTTTCCCAATTAGTAAATGGTCAAAGGGCATGAAGAGTTTTCAAAATAAAAAATAAAAGTTATTTGTAGTCATATAAAAAAGCTTGAAATCATTAGTGTTTGGAGAAATGTATATTAAAACAACTCTAAAGTACCATCTAACACCTATCAGCTAACATAACAAAAAAAAAGGAAAATAATAAATTCTGGAGAGGATGGGGGAAAATGGGGACACATGCATTGCTCATGGAGTTATGAAGTGGTCCAACCATTCTAGAGAACATTTGGAACTTTGCCTAAGGGGCTATAAAACTATGCATATTCTTTGACCCAGCAATACAGAATTCCAAAAAGATAAAAGAAAAAGGACTTACATGTACAAAACAGTTTATAGCAGCTATTTTTCATGGTAGTAAAGAATTGTAAATCAAGGAGATCCTCATCAACTGGGAAATGGCTAAGCAATTTGTGATGTATGAATGTGATAGAATACAATTGTGCTATAAGAAAAAATGAGGAATGAGTTTTTTAAAGACTTGGAAAGAACTGTGTGAACTGATGCAGAGTGAAATGAGTATAACTAAGAGATCATTATACATAGCAATATGGAAATGATGGTCAACTAAAAGACTTAAGACACTCAGACCAGTACACTGATCCAGGACAATTCTGAAGGCTCCCAATGAAAAATGGTATCTACCTCCAGAGAGAGAACTGATAAACTCTGGATACAAATTGAAAGATAAAATTTTTGGCTCTCTTTATTTTTATTTTTTGTTTTTTGGTGACATGGCTAATATAGAAATATGTTCTTTATGATTTTATATATGTAATTGCTATAATATTGCTCACTTTCTCAATGATGGTATAGGAGTAAGAGGGAAGGAGAGAATTTAGAACTCAAAATTTTTTTTAAATGCTAAAAATGAACAAATAAGATAAAATTTTAGAAAATAAATAGAGTTGGTCTTAGATATTAACTGAATGATCCCAAGCTTCACTTTCCTTATCTGTAAAACAAAAGAATTAAGCACAATGACCTTAAAGTTTCTCTTCCCAAATCTCTGACCTCTGAATGCAAAAATCCTTGGTCAATTTATTTCAGAAACATGGCTCCTTAATTAAATCTCTCTCTCTAACTCTTTACAAGAAACTAAGCTATTAGATAACTAATACTCTTCTTTCTTATTTGATCTAGAATTAACCATGATAGATAGGGATGGGAGATAGTCATGCAAAAGCTAATTAATTGTCAGTCAGCTCCAAAAAAAGTTAAGATGATCCACTAGCCCTTGACTTGGGTGATTTGCTCAAACTAATGATTTGCTAAATGAAAAAAAATAAATATTAGAATTTTTAGAACATAAAAGTTAGCCAATTATATTTATGATTTTTAGCTCCCATTTTAAGCCATTGTTTTGATAAACCAACACCCCAGAAATACCAATTTCCCTTATTATTTATTTATTTTAAATCCTTATTTTGGTATCAGTTCTAACATAGAAGAGGCTAATGGGTAGGCAATCAGGGTTAAGTGACTCGTTCAGGGTCACGCATCTAGGATGTGTATGAGGCAAGATTTGAACACAAATCCTCACAACTTCCCTCCTGACACTCTATCCTCTGTGCTACCCAACTGCCTCCTTATTCTTTCTTTGCCAATAAGCAAATAATTTGTTCCTTTTGCTTCTTGCTGGATAATTTGGACTACCTCAGAGGGAACCACACTCTTTCTTAGGTCATTTTTGCACAAATACTCTTCTTATGCTCTATGCTTTGTCTCCACTGTTCTGAGCAATGTTATCTAATAACGGACTGAAGGTACCACTCTTCTAAGGGATGTGTCTATTTAAAAGGGGATTCTGTCAGTTTGAAAAGTCTTCCAACTTTAAAGTGGCAGCTTGGAGTAGAAGAATCAGCTCATTTCGCTTTGCAGCCAAGGATATGAACCTCAATTTAAAGCTAGAAGAAAGGACCTTAGAGGTCATCTACTTAGTCCTTCATTTTAAACAATAAGGAAAAAGAGACAGAAAAAGGTTGTGAAAAGCCAAAGGTTTGATAGTAAGTGGCAGATCCCCTGTTCAATTTGAGGTCTGTTGACTCCCTTTCAGGAATTCTTCCCAGCTTTACACAATGCTGCCTTTCTAACTCAAATACTAACTTTACTAACTCTATGATCTAGAGTTAGTCACAGTGCCTATGGACCTCGGTTTCCTTTTATGGACAGACTCTAGCAATATTTAATAATGAAAAATGTGTTTGGAGCTTTAAGGCATATTGCCCCCAAATTAGTAACCTTTAAAACTGTCATTTCCACAAGTATCTATTCCTAACAATAAAAAAGAATTATACCTTTCAGTTTTGCTCATTAATGCCATCCTTTCTTTTACTTTGAGGATCTGAATGACTATGTAAGATGAATAAATAACTTAGATTATTGTTGTCCACACTTGAAGGGAACCAAAATGGCATCACTATGTTAGGGCCAATGTCCAGTGTGTTCAACTATGCCTGATTGGTATGAGATCAGAAAGTTCTACTACAGGTTGAGCACAAATAGCCCATATGGACATTTGGGATGGAAATGTCTCTATATTTGCAGATCTTATATTCCTTTTGAGTTACTGAAATACTGCATTGTTCATAGGACACAGTGCCTTCTTTGATGTGGGTATGCCACACAAGATGGACCCCTGTAAGTGCTTTCCATGCCTCACAGTTGATACCAAAGTTCTTCAGAGAGAACTTTAGAATGTCCTTGTATCACTTCAGACCTTGGTGTAAGCAACTGCTTTATATGAGTTTTCTGTAAAATGATCTTTTAGGCAAACATATATTTGGCATTTGAACAACAAATGGGACCATTGCAATTGCACTTTCTATAACAGAGTTTGAATTCTTGGCCCTTAAGTTAAGAAAGTATGCCAGTGTCTGGGATCTTATCTTGCCAGGTAATTTTTAGAATATTCCTAAAACAATTCAGTAAGAAAACATTGAGTCTCCTGGCATGGCCCTGGTATACTGTCCAAGTTTCACAGGCACACAACAATGAAGCCAGCACAAAGATGCTGTAGACTTTCAATTTAGTAGGCATTCTTCTTTCCCATGTTTTCTTTCTGAGCCTCCCAAACACTGAGCTAACTCTGGCAATGTGGGTATCAACTTCATCATCTATTTGTATATCCCTGGAAAGCATACTGCCAAGAAAAATGAATTTATCTACAGCATTTACAATTTCTCTATTTGCTGTAAATGATGGTTCCACATATGGATGATGCAATGCTGGTTGGTAGGGAATCTCTGTTTTCTTAGCATTAATTTTCAGGCCAAAATTAGCACAAATGGCAGAGATTTGATTCATGTTTTATGCCATCTCAGGCTGAAAGACTACACTAAATGCATAGCCATCTTTAAATTGAAAGTTTTGCACCAACTCCTTCCACTTTAGTCTTGACTTTTAGCCTTTTCAAGTTAAATAAAGAATTTACAGTTAGTGTGGTAGCTGATCTGGATTCCCTTTGTGTCCTTATTGAAGGCATCTAACATCACTGCAAACATTTTGCTAAAAAGTGTAGGAGTGAGCACAGAGGCTTGCTTTCTCCATTGGTGCCTGGGAAAGCTCAAGAGCTTCATCTATATATCTATGTAAGTGTGCCATTGT
Source organism: Monodelphis domestica (assembly GCF_027887165.1). Classification (NCBI taxonomy): domain Eukaryota; kingdom Metazoa; phylum Chordata; class Mammalia; order Didelphimorphia; family Didelphidae; genus Monodelphis; species Monodelphis domestica. The sequence goes on along the minus strand of NC_077230.1, from coordinate 100,187,599 downwards.
GGAGTTAGCAAACAATACTAAGGAACTTGTACAGGGAAGACTAGCATCTCTGGTATGAAGGCTTGCCAAACTCTTTTCAGGTCTGCTTTCTTCCCTTGGAGTCCATCTGCTCATAAGTAACTCTACCCTAGTTTTGGACAGAAAAGACAGAAAAGTTTCTTATGGAGTCCTAGGAAAAAAGGAATGGACATGGATAGGGAGGTTGCAGATAGAAGCCAGTACTAGTAACCCTAGTTATCTCATAAAATAAAATTTTCATAGATATACTATTTTTTGTCCATAACCATGCCTGCATCTATTCTTCTAAAATGGAATTTCTCAAAAATTTTTTGGCCTCAGGATCCCTTTAGACTCTTAAAAATTTTTCCAGAACAACAGAATTAATGTTGTTTGTATAGGTTTTACTTATCAACATTTACTGTATTAGAAACTAAAACAAAATTACAAAATACTTATTCATTTAAAAATAGTAATGAAAACCCCATTACATGTTATCATAATTAGAATTTTTAGTGAAAAGTAACATTTCCCAAAAAAATTCAGCAACATATTTTTACAAATCTCTCTAATGTCTAGATTAAAAGAAGATAGTTGAATTTTCATATCTGCTTCTACATTCAATATATTGAGATATATTATTTTGGTTGAAGTCTATGAAGAAATTTGGACACATATATGTAGTTGGAAAATGGAGAGATAGTTTAATAATCAGTCAATCAATAGATATTTATTAAATACCATGCCCTGGGGATACAAAAAGAGGCAAAAGATAGTCTCTGCCATCAAGAAGCCAATATTCTATAGGCTAGGCAAATAAAAAATCTTATTTTGAAGCTAATTTTGACATCACAACAGGGTCTCAGGGGAACCCTAAGGGTCTACAGACCATATTTGGAGGACTACTGTTCTAAAGTATATCCTTTGATGGTGCATTAGGAGACTGGTGAAAGTGACTCCTGTTACTTCCAAGATTAGAGAAGTTGGCCCAACTAATCCAGGAACAAATAGGGTCAAGAGCTGAGAAAGATGGGATAAATGTGGACAAGGACTTGACATGACAAGTTTCATTTGATGTTATACATTTTATTCTTCTTGTCTTTGGGATTAGGAGAGTAAATAAGACTGGACCCAGGCAAAATCCAAAAGTTAGTTCTGCACTTCTCTACTCTTGTGCCTTCTTTCTCTGTGTCAGAATTCCTTCAAGGCACAAGTTCTCTTAAACACCCCTTTGGCTGCCCAAAGCCCTTCCCTTTGCTCTTCCACCAGGCCTCTTCTTTTGTAATAATGGCGTTGAAATTAGAGTACCTGTACTCAACATCTGAATCCTAACCCTAATAGTCATGTGATAATAGTCAAGTCATTTAGCCTCTCTCAGCTATACAATGAAGGTAATGTTGGTATTTTTGCCTCAGAAAACTGTTAGGAAAAATATTTTTTATTAAATGCTACATGAAAGTTAGTTATTCCATTCAATTCAACAAATACTTATCAGGAATCTGTATGTATAGAGTATAGTAAAAAACCATAGGGTTATAAATTTAGATCTGGAAGCCGTCTAGTCAAAGCTCCTCATTTACAGATGAAGAAACTGAGACCCACATCATGCAAACGGTAAGTAGCAGAGCTGAAATTTAAACCAATGCCTTCTACAATTATATGTGAGAGATGGAATTTGGACTAGACAAGTCACTATTTCCTGGAATTTATAGTTTAATAGAGACATAACAGAGAGATAAATTTAAAACAATATTTCATGAGGGAAGGCAATTATCAATAGCTAAGCGATAAGGGAACTCTTTGAAAAAAGGTAGTAGGGCAGCTGGACTCAATGGACTGAGAGTCAGGCCTAGAGACAGGAGATCCTAGGTTCAAATCTGGCCTCAGAAATATCCTAGCTGTGTGATCTTGAGCAAGTCACTTAACCCCCATTGCTCAGCCCTTACTTCTCTTCTCAGTTCTAAGGCAGAAGGTAAAGGTTAAAAAATAAAAAAAAGGATGTATCATTGGAATATGATGTTAAGAGATGAATAGTACTTGAAGACAGGGAGATGAAAATTACATACATGGGTTCTTGTGTGAATAGGAAATTATAGAAGCAAGAAATCACAGGATATGCTCAAGGAGTAAAGTGTAGTCTAATTTAGCTGGAACATAGCATGTATCCTTGAAAATTGTCTTAGATGAATCTGAAAGGTAGAGTACCACCATAGAACCTCAGAGAGTTGACTATCTAGTCAGAGGATATCTTATTACTCTGAGAAGTATTTATATAGTTTCTGCTTGAAGATTTCTTGTGAGGTGACCATATTATGAGGAATTCATTTAATATATTTTATAAATCACTGAAGATTTTAAACTAAGAATTGTTGTAACAAGATCTATGCAAAAGAAAAAAAAATCATCCTATAGGGAGAGAAAGGATGGATTGAAGGTAAAGATTGAAGGTAAGACAATAAAGGCAGGATGACCTTTTCTGAAGTTGTTGAAATTGCCATAACAAGTGCTAATGAGTCCTTGTACTAGAGTAGTGGTAATGGGAATAGGGATCAGGGGCCTGATGGAAGAGATGGAATCAAGAGAACTTGGTAACTGATTTGACAACCCCAAGATTTAATACATGCGAGGTAATTTTTGGTCCCAATGATAAGAACTGTGAATTCAGAAGAAATTGGTATAGAGGGGAAAATAATAAGATGCCTTTGGGACATTTTGAATAGAAGATACCAGTAAACTGGCTAAATGAAGATATTCTGTATGTATTTAGAGTTTGGGGTATTGAGAGAGTTTAATCAGGTATAAAAGTATATGCAAAAGAGGAATATAGCTCCGCATATCTTCTGGTATATTTTCCCATATATTTTCTTTGAGTTTTTTCTTTTACAGTGTGATATGTCAATATGCAGCCTCTTTCAACATAATGTAATCACCTTGAAATTTTGGACTCAGGATTAAAGATAGAGTCCTGCTGTTATGAACTTTATAGACTATACAGAGATAAGACAACTGAAGTGTACAGCAGCACTTGAAGAGAAACTATCAACTGGAGTGTTGAAGAAAGTCTTTATGAAGGATATGGCAACTCCATTGACTATCATTTCACTGTTCCAGGTTTATTACTTTGTATAGGATCATGGAATTTTGAGTGAGAAGGGAATTTAAAGGTCATCTAATCTAAGTCTTTTATTTTACAGATGAGGAAACTGAGACAGTTTAAGTGACTTGCTGAAAGTCAGACGGGCATTAACAAGGTCTGGGATTGAAGATAGAGTGACAGAATTTTGTAGTAAAAAAGAGTGTTGGATTCAAAATTTCTCTTTTTGTATATGTATCCCCATCATCTTGCAATAAGAGTGGGTAGTGAGTGATTGGCCAGGTCAGAAGGAGAACCAAGAGAGAAAACAGTAATCATAAAAACCCAGAGAGGAAAGGATATGTGGGAATGTATATCTAGTTGGTATAATTTACCCTGTGTAGTAGAAAAAATTTTGGTGGTGTAGAGGCCAGGAAGGAAATTAGTTTTTTGGATAGCCAACATACTTCTTAATAAAAATTGAACTTATAGTCAATTTAAGCCCCTATGTCGTTTCCTTTTAAAATATTGATACTTTTTTATCGCCTAAATTTCCCCCTCTAGCTTTTCCTCATGTGCCTCCCAGAGAGCCATGCTGTATAAAAATAATTTTCTCTAAGTGTTTTTTCATAAATTTCCAAATTAGCAAGAGTGAGTATTCAGTAACTTTGCTGCAATTTCCCCAAAACCTTTTTTTTTCATAATTACTTAAAAAAATCAGCCAAACCAAGTTCTGAATATGAAAGTCAAGAAAAAGTTGCATAGCAGGTTAGGAAAATAGAGAATGCTCGAGACAGTGAGATAAGGACTGGCTAGTAGTATACTACAATAGAGTGGTAATGGTGCCAGGCTATGGCACAAGCAGCAGTGGCATAGTGCAACCTGGTGTCCAGGGATAGTAAGAGAACTTAATATCTGGGAGAAAGAGATCTCTCTCTACTACCATTGGTGGCAAGAACAGATGCCAGCTGGAAGCTCCATTGTTCATTATCAAGTTTTGGGTCACAGCTCCCTGGGGGCAAAGAGTGAGTAAAGTCACAAGGGATCTGGGGCTCTATCTATGTAAGGAGATTAGGAGGGTATTGAAGAGATCTTTTCTCAGATCACACCACTTTAGAAGCTCTAAAAGTGTATAGGTTCCCAGACTGAGCAGTAGCAGAAGTTAGAAGACTGTTATAATAGAATAAACTCAGGGGAAATGTCCTTTCCATCTCATTCTGTGAGTGGAGTCCAACTCTAATATAAAGTTCAAAGGCAAGAAGTAGGATGAAAAAAATAAGAAACAACTAAAAAATAATTTGAGCATAAAAACTGTGATGGTAATAAGGAAGTTCAAGTCACAGGCTCAGAAGAAAAATATACAAAACAAACTCTCAAAGAAAAATTCAGTTTGAACACAAGCCCAGTAAAATTTCCTAGAATGAGTAAAGAAAGAGATAAAAAAGCATAAAAAATTTAGTGGAATAAGAGTGAGAGGAAAACCTTGGAAAAGAAATTAGAACTATACAAGGTAATTTTAAAAGGAAAACTATTAACATTATGAGGCAAAAAATACTGAAGAAAATAGCTTCTTAAGAAACAGAATTGGCCAGTTGAAAGCCATAAGATATAAAAACAAAGCAATAAAAAGAAATTCAAAAGAGTTAGAATAAAGGAAAATCTAAAATATCTCATTTAAGAAAAACTGACCTATGAAACAGATTAAGGAAAGATCATTTAAGTCACTAAATTTGCCACAAATAAAGATGAAAGACAATATTTTTCAAAAAAATTATAAAAGAAAACTGCCCAGATATCTCAGAACCAGAGGTTCTATATACCAAAGTGAGCATGTCCTGAAAGAACCTCAAAAATTAAAACTTCCAAGAATATTATAGACAAAATCTAAAGAGCCTAGGTCAAAGAGAAACTATTACAAGGGTCTAGAAAGCAAATACAAATATTAAGAAGTCATAGTTAGGATCATGTAAGATTTTTATAGCTATCACTAAAAATGAATAGAGGACATAGAATATGACATTCTGGAACACTGAAGAGCTAGGACCTAAACAAAGAATAACCTACCAAGCAAAACTGAGTATGATCCTAGAGAGGTAAAAATGGATATTTAATGAAATGGTGAACTTTCAAGCATTCACAATTGAAAAGAAATATGACATTCAAACACAAGAATTAAGAGAAAATAAACAGGCAAACAGGGTTGAGAAATCATTAGTGAGTAAAGAAGATTAAATTGTTTATATTGCTATATGGGAATATGACATATGTTACCCCTAAGAACTATATCATCATGTGTGATATGAAGTAGTTAAAAACAGTCTTCATAGAGAGATGACTTGATTGTGGAGTTTATTAAATTATAATGGTCTTAAAAGAGAGGAATAAAGGATGAGAAAGTAGGATGCATTGGGAAAAGGAAGGAGAGAAGAATGGATAAAATTATCTCAAATAAATGAGGTGCACAAGGAAGAGTTTGTACAATGGGGAGAAGAGAAAGAGTGGGAAAATGCTTGAACTTCACTTTCATTTGACTTGATTCAAGAAAGGAAGAATATACATGTACACAGTTGGGTGCAGACAATAAGAGGGAAAGAGACAAAAAGAAAGAGGAGGATAAGATTAAGAGAGAGTGTTTGAAAGCAAAATAGACTTGATGACAGTATAGAGGTAAAAAGAAAAGGAAACAAAAGAATACAGTGGAGGAGGGTACACAACATTAGTTGTGAATGTGAATGGAATGAATGCACTCATAAAATGGAAGAGAATAGCAGAAGGCATTAAAAATCAGAATCTAACAATATGCTATTTATACTTGAAACAGAGAGATACACAGAGAATTAAAATAAGGAACTGGAGGAGAATCAATTATGCTTCAGCAGAAGTGAAAAAGACTGGGGGTTTCTATCAAGATCTCAGTCAAAGTAAAAGCTAAAATAGGTTTAATTAAAAGTGATAACCAGGGAACTTTATTTTTCTATTAGGTACTATAGACAATGAATTAATATTAATAGTGAATATATATGCACCATATGGCATAGCATTTAGATTTTTGAAGGACAAGTTAATTGAGTTACTTGAGCAAATTAAGAGTAAAACTACAATGAGGGAACTTCAGTTTACAGTCTTAGATCTGAATAAATCTAACCACAAAATAAAGGAATAGAATTTTAGAAAATTGCAGACCTCTGGAGAATATTGAATGGGAATAGAAAGGTGTATATCTATTTCTTAGTTGTACAATGTACCTTCAAAAAAACTGACTATAGGTTAGGATATAAAAACCTCACAAACAAATTCAGAAAAGCAGAAATCTTAAATGTACCCTTTTTGGGATCACAATACAATGAAAGTTACATTCAATAAAAATTTACATCTATCCAAGTTAATTTTCATCTTTTGAATTTTGATATATGATTTTAGCCTATTGAGTCTTGATTTTACTATCTAAGATATCAATCAATCCTCCCAGATTTGGGTCATTTACAAGTGTGATAAAAATGCAGACTTAATTTTCTGACATCATCTAAGTTGTTGTTAAAATAGTTAATCAAAGGAAAGCCCTGGGGCATGATACTAGAAATATCCTCCAGTCTGAAATTGACCTATTTATTAATCAGTAAAATTACTTAGAATTAAAGCATCTAGAATTAGAAGCCTAGAGGTTGTCTAGTCCAACCCATTCCTGAACCTTTTACATTATACAAAATTGGTCTTCTAGCTTTCTCTTGAAGATTTCCTATGATGGGGAGCTCACTATTATTCTATTTTAATTTAGCTTTAATTGTAGGAAACTTAATTGTATTGCCCCCTGGAGACAATTTCTATAATTTTTTCCCCCTTCAAGGCTATTATTAGAGATTGGGTTAGATTCATTGGTGGAATATCATCTTAGTATAATGTCATTGACTTCCATATTTTGAGGTATTACTTCTATGAAGATGACTGTCAAATCTATCTCTTTAGAGTGACATCTTTTCCAAGGGTCAAAGTCATTTTTCCAAATAATAATTGTTAAATTTTACATAATAATTTTAAAAATGCTCTCTCTGCATTTCAGTTCTATATGGATTTTGGTACTCTCCTATTTTTAAAAATTGTTTCATCAAAAGATTGTCACTGGGGGGAGCTGGGTGGCTCAGTGGATTGAGAGTCAGGCCTAGAGACGGGAGGTCCTAGGTTCAAATCTGGCCTCAGACACTTCCCAGTTGTGTGACCCTGGGCAAGTCACTTGACCCCCATTGCCTAGCCCTTACCACTCTTCTGCCTTGGAGCCAATACACAGTATTGACTCCAAGACGGAAGGTAAGGGTTTAAAAAAAAAAAGATTGTCACCAAATATTAATAAAGCTAACTTCTTAATATTTAAATTTACAAACATTTTAGTTACTCTCTTTAAGTTCTCATAAAAATTTTCTGTCCAATCTTTCTTTTTCTAGTGTATAGTCTATTCCTTTCCTTTTGAGTCTTTTTTACAGATTTTTTGTATGATTCCTAGTTATTATTTTAAAATTCATTGTAATAATCCATTATGTTGATGCACTACAATATCTTTCACCATTTTCCTATTTGTTGGATCAGTAGGTTACTCCCAGAATTGTGGTGCTTGTCTTCCCCCTTCAATTCGATAATCCTACAATGAAAATATTTTTTACACATAATTAAAAAATATATTCAGAGCATATTCTGGTCAGTAGAGTGATTGGGTTAAAGGATATTTTGGGGGGTGGTGGTAATTTTTGCTGTGCTTTGATAAGCTTCTCCCCTCAAAAATATTACTTAAATTTGCTATTCCAGCAGCAATAGGCAAGTGTGACTGACCCCTTAAAATCTCACAAGTATTGCCTTTTGTTGCTTTTAATCATTTTGACTCATTTTATGAGTGTGAAATAGAACCTCAGAGTTGTCTTAATTTGAATCTTTTGATTATTCATCAATCTGAATGATTTTTAAATGTGATGATTAAAAATTTGTTTCTGCTTTTAAAAATTGTCTATCATTTGACTAGCCATTGTGGACTAGGACTTATCACTGTGACTTTAATATTTGTGTATTTTAAAGACTTTTAGTTATGTTGCTATAAAACTCTTTTCTATTTTTTCTTTTTTTTGTGGTGGATATGATTTCATTAATGAGTATTGTGAAAAAAAATCTCTTTCCTAATGTAGATCTATAACTACTCTGTAATTTATTAGCTTAGAGCATTGCCTGGGGGGCAATGAAATCATAAATAGCTTGTCTAGAGTTACAGATTTGGTATGCCTATAGACCTTTTGTCTACTCATGCCCCTCTTTCGCTTTTTTAAAATAAAAAATTAACATTTTTAATGTAAAGAACACTTATATGGTCCCTAATAAGTTCTATTTTTGAATTAAAGGGGGAAAATTTTCTTTTCTTCCACAACTGAGATTGTTCTAATTGATGATACTGAGATACAGAGAAGTGACTTGATTTGCCCATGATCTGAGAGCTGGCAAATAGAGCTGAGACTTGAGCCTACTTTCTGACTCCAAGTCTAGTGTTTTCCTTTGTCATGCTGCCTCTAACCCCCCATCTCTTGTCATGTTCTCAAACTCAGCAGGGCCTTTACTGTGGATTTGGTCTGATTTAGGATCTCAAGAAACAGAATGTCACTGCTCTCCAATCTAACTATATGGTTAATAACATACAGAGGGCTACCAACTCACCAAAAAATGGAGATAAGATGTCTTTTTGCCTCACTGCTTGTAGTTTTGGGTCCTGGCTGTGTTCTACTTTTAGGAAATGAATTGAAATACATATCAGCACCCCAAGAAATCAGTTTAGTCCAGTGATGTAGAATATTTTAGGGGGGATAACGGGGACCTGCATGATTTTTATACTGAGGTCGACAAAAGGAGGATGCAGCCTTTTACAAATTTACAGAATAGGATAACCCCAGTTTGAGTACTCTTGTTATGTTGCTAGAATTCCTTTGATGGCAGGTCTGTTCTTATAGACGCATCAATTATTTTAGCTGTTTCTGCCTATGTGTTCTCTTTTCCCTCTGGGGAGAAAGAGGCCTAATCTGGCCAGACTTTATGACTGATGCCTGACCATTCTTCTCAACTACTCTCATCTGTTTTCTATATCCCTCTCCCCAACAACTATTCCTGAACTTGTCATCTCTTCTCAAACCCTCAGCCACAGTTCCACTCCTTACTCTACCCTCCCAGCAATTTACTCCAGGAGCTTCCACTTTCTACAGGGCAGATTTTACTAAGCAGATTGAGATCATCAATCACTCAGACTATGTGGCTGACTTTATGCAAGGTGCTGGGAATACAAAGACACAAGAAGTTCCAGTTCTGAAGGAACTTGCACTGTAACAAGAGAAACAGCATATATATATATATGTATATATATATATGTATAGTATAGTATATAGTGGTAGTCTCTCGGTGACCGAGAATGACAATTGTCTTTGTGCAGTTTCATCTACGGTGTACCCTCATGTGGCTTTGGAGTCCAAAGACTAAGGCGCACAGTTTGTGGCACATGGGGCCTGGGACGCCAGTTGTTACGGGAGGTGCGGTTGTGGCCTGGTGTCGGCGTTCACGCGCAGCGGCAAGACATCGCCGTCACTCATCTTCAAAGGTGGCGGCGGCGTGGTGATGTGGGTTCGCCAGCTGCTTCTGTGAGAGGCAGCGAGTTCTAGTTGCTTTGGTGTAATGCCAGCCCACTTCAAGTTGGACTTTAGCTGATCCTTGAATCTTTTCTTTGGTCGGCCTTGTTTCCTGAGTCCAGCTGACAGCTCACCATAGAATACCTGTCTTGGTATTCGCTGTGGGTCCATGCGGATGACGTATCCAGACCATCGTAGCTGGGCTTTGAGGACCAGGACTTCGATGCTGGCGGAGTTGGCTCTGTCGAGGACTTCCTGGTTGGTGATTCGGTCCTGCCATTGGATCCTCATGATTGACCGGAGGGAGCGTTGGTGGAATTGCTCCAGCTGTTTCATGTGCTTCCAGTACAGTGTCCATGTCTCACAACCGTACAGGAGCGAGCTGAGGACCACTGCGTTGTACGCTTTGAGCTTCGTCGCAGTGCTTACACCGCTGTGTTGGAGGACTTTGCAGCGCAACCGCCCGAGTGCCTGGCTGGCCTTTTGGATCCTGGCATTGATCTCATGGTTTAGGGACCCGTCATTGGCGATGGTGCTGCCCAGGTACTTGAAAGTGTTGACGTTAGAAAGCTGCGTGCCATTGATTGTAATGCACAGCTGGTTCGTTGGCCTCCCTGGTGCAGGTTGGAACAGCACCTCTGTTTTGCTGAGGCTGATAGTCAGGCCAAACAGTTTTGTTGCGGTGGAGAACCTGTCCACAATGGTTTGGAGATGATTTTCTTGGTGGGCCATGAGAGCCCAGTCATCTGCAAAGAGAGCTTCCAGGATGAGTCTCTCTGTTGTCTTTGTTTTTGCAGTCAGGTGGCGAAGGTCGAATAGTGAGCCATCCAGTCAGTATTTGATGTAGACGCCCAGGTCTAGATCCATCACAGCATGTCGTAATACTTGGGTGAAAAATAGGTTGAATAGTACCAGAGCGAGGACACAGCCTTGTTTCATGCCATTGGAGATGTTGAAGCGATCGGAAGTCTCTCCACCAGATAGGACTTCCCCTGTCATGTTGACATGAAAGAGCTATATATATATATGTATATATGTAAAAGTACAGAGTAAATATGACACAACTTTGAGAGAGGCTAGTAGCTGAGGAAAAGCAACAGCTGGAACTGGAAGAGAACTTTCATGGTAGAGATTCTCATACCGACAGGAGAGGAGGGAATACATTTCCAGCATGGGGGACAGCCCGGGACAAGGGACTCCTATTGGAGAATGAATGGCACAGGTTAAGATCAGCTAGACCAGTTTGGATGGAGAGTTGAGTTTAAGAAGAATGAATGGATGAAAAGGCATTTATTTAATAAATATTTACTGTCTAGTAGATACTGTAGAACTGGGAATACAAATAAAAGTAAGACAGTACTTGCCCTCAAGGAACTTCCATTCTACTGAGAGAAGACTAAGCAAGCTGTAGTTGGAAAGGAGATGGATGGGTTGTCTAAGGTTGCCTTCCTGTCTTGTTTCTAGACATTCACAATAAGGTGAAAACTGACCTATTAGAGCTCCAGTGGCATGAATTTGAATTCTAGTGGGAAGCAGAAGAGGAAGAAAGTGACAGCAAAATGGCTGCGAGCTGGCCAATGGGAGACAGAAAGATTTAGGGCTATGTAGAGTTTTAACTGACAAATAGGAGTTTTTAAATTTAATCTCATAGGCAATTGATAGCCATATGAGTTTACTGAGCAGAGAAGTGACATGATCGAAGTGACATGGTCTGTGTTTTAGAAATAGAGATATAGCAGTTCTGTGGAAAATGGACTGGAATACTTGTGATAGGGAAACAACTGGGGGATGATTTTAATGGATCTGATGAGAAGTCTTAAGACCTTGAACTAACATGGTGGCTATGTGAATAGAAAGAAAAAGATTTAATAAAATGATAAGAAAGGAAGAAAGGAAGAAAGAAATGAAGAAAGAAATGAAGAAAGAAAGAAAGGAAGGAAGGAAGGAAGGAAGGAAGGAAGGAAGGAAGGAAGGAAGGAAGGAAGGAAGGAAGGAAGGAAGGAAGGAAGGAAGAAAGAAAGAAAGAAAGAAAGAAAGAAAGAAAGAAAGAAAGAAAGAAAGAAAGAAAGAAAGAAAGAAAGAAAGAAAGAAAGAAAGAAAGAAAGAAAGAAAGAAAGAAAGAAAGAAAGAAAGAAAGAAAGAAAGAAAGAAAGAAAGAAAGAAAGAAAGAAAGAAAGAAAGAAAGAAAGAAAGAAAGAAAGAAAGAAAGAAAGAAAGAAAGAAAGAAAGAAAGAAAGAAAGAAAGAAAAAGAAAGAAAGAAAGAAATATTTGAGAGGTAGAATCCTGAGAAGATAGGGAAATAAATAGGGTCCAAACTTTGGATGACTTTGAGTGTTTGCCCAAGTAGTGTGTATTTTATCTTGTATACAATAAGAAAGGTAGGGGCAGCATCAAAAATTTTTTGACCTGGAGATGTGTACAAGGTGATATTGTAAAAGAAATTGCTTTATTTGCAAGAGTACAAACTTCTGAGCTAGATTAAGGCCTTAGGAGGGCCTATACAATACACTTCTATTTTCCAGACTTTGGGTTTTGATTTTTTTTTTAAAATATATTTTATTTGATCATTTCCAAGCATTATTCGTTAAAGACATAGATCATTTTCTTTTCCTCCCCCCCACCCCCCATAGCCGACGCGTAAGTCCACTGGGCATTAGATGTTTTCTTGATTTGAACCCATTGCTTTGTTGATAGTATTTGCATTAGAGTGTTCATTTAGAGTCTATCCTCTGTCATGTCCCCTCAATGGGTTTTGATTTTTAAATGTATTAATTTCTTTAAAGGCCATATGGGGATAATAGAATTCAAGGCTTAGAGTGAGAAAAACCTGTTTGGAAATGCCCCTTCTGACATATTCTAGCTTTGAGACCCTGGGCAAATCACTTAACCACTCAGTGCCTCAGGCAACTACCTAAGATTTAGTTATTTTGTCATTGAAGGGCTATGATTCCACAGTGGGAGGTTGTATAAACTGGCAGAATTATAGATTTTTTGTGATTCTTCAATTGATTTTCATGAGTAGGTGGGTGATCAAAATTGTTTTCTCTATATATTTATTCAAGTAGCTATCCATATATAAGCAAATCATGACTAAAAAGAATGAAAATTATTTTTTGAGTACCTGGAAATTGGTTTTAAAGACACCTTTATAATACAAATTCAAAAAGCAGTTTTGAGCAATAAAAGCACCCCTAGAATTTTGTATGGCATCCTTCTACTACTGTATTGAAGGACAGCTCCTCTCATTTAGCTGCATGAATTCTGGATTATTTTCATATCTTAAATCCGTGATTTAATCAATGCAATTATCCCTTCCACTAATCCAGAATATAACCTCTTTATGACTTGATCGATTTAATTTTAGGGGGTTGTTTTGGTCAAAAAATTCTTTACCCTCTCATATCCTGGTGATAAGCATTTCACAATAGTCAGGCTACTCTTCAGATAACAAATATTTGTGTGTCCATCATCAGAACTATAAGAGATGCTAGATTTATTAAAAACCAAAACTGTTTCATTACTTCATATGAACTCTTTAGAGAGTATAACCCAGAGAATTAATGCTCAGAGAGAAAGTGAATAAGTTGGACAAGATGCTGTCTAAGATCCTTTCAAGTCTCCCCCCCTCCATTATTTTTTAATGTAATGCTTTTTATGGGAGTAGTTCATGGAACAAAGTTCCATAAGTAATACACTTTAATGACTGTCCTTATATGAATACTATTTACTGTGAACCTAAAAACTTGTGTTAATATGACTTATAAATTTAATAAGGAACTTGCCAATGAAGGCCCAGTCCTGGCCCCAGTTCCTACTTTACAGATATGTAGATTCTTAGTGAGCCTGTTGCTGGAAGTTCAGCATCATATGAATTGGAGGGACCTGACTCCCCACTTCAAGGCCATGTACCATAGGAAAGACTAGTGCTAGTCTTAGGCTAAGAACAATATTGTTGTTGTTCAGTCATTTCAGTAGTGTCTGACTTTTCATGACTTCATTTGGTATTTTCTTGGCAAAGATACTGGGATGGTTTGCCATTTCCTTCTCTAGATCATTTTACAGATACGGAAACTGAGGCAAATAAAGATTAAATGACTTGTTCTGGACCACATAGCTATTAAGTGTCTGTGGCCAGATTTGAATTCTGGAAGATGTGTCTTCTTAGCACTCTATCCACTGCATCACCTAGCTGCCCAAGAATGATTATAGGGACAAGAATGAGATCCCACATCAAAAAACAAAACAAAACAAAGTGCAACCTTTCCCCTCCCCTCCAAAATACAAACTACATCAAACCTTAAGCTCCCCCCACAAATGTCAGCAACATATACACATAAAGTCTGTCCATGTTTTCATTGATGCCTAGAATTCCTTTAACTTTAAAGAAAGCAATCTATTCCATAATTAGAGATAAAAGTTTTTCAAATACTAATATGAGCAGGATTAACACATGGGTCTGAATATCTCAATCTCAGTGTAAATACTTACTTGATGCATACCCTTTCTTGTTTTGATAGGAGAAGGCATCAGAAAGCAAAGGGAATGAAGTACTTTTGGGGGGGTTGTGAAGGGAAGAGAGGAATTTGTGCTGAAAAAGAGAGAAAGAGCAGAAAGCCAAGGCTAAAAATATTGAAGGAAATTCTTAGTTTGCAACTTTACTACTGGCAGCCAATTAGTAGTTACTACATCCTTGGGAAAAAAAGTATAGGAAAGAAATTGAAGAGGAAGAAGGGGGGGCAATTATCAGGATATTAGGTTTCTGTATACAAATATTGGTATCGTGTGTCTTGATACTGGATGCACTTCCAAATTGTGCCTAATTACTCTGTTTCCTGGAGGTATGGCCAGTGAATTTGGGTACTGAAGAAAACAGTTATAGTCAGATATCTCTGTTAAGATTAGGCATGTGATGATACTTTGAAGGGTCCAGGATTTCATTCCAGGAGTGGGTACTCCATTCATTGATGAACCCGACAACCTCTTTGTTTTTTATCTTGCTTAATTCTTCCTATACTTTGCCATATACCTTCCACAGAGGGCTGGAGGTCTTTCATTTGTTTTTTAGGACAGGATGGGGTAGTGGGAAACAAAGGGGAGGGAGTATGAAAGCATCATTTGGACCATTCACCTGCCATTACAAATTCTATATGACCAGCCCACTTCTTGTTCCAATGATACATATAGAACTCAGTCCAAAAGTAAATTATTTTGAACAGCTTTCCTTTTAAATAAGAAAGAGATTTTGGTTATTGTATCCATCAAGGACCCCACGTGATCAGAAGAAGCTAGGTTCTGATATGTGTGAGTGTTGGGACATCACAGGTTTCTACTCTGATCTGGATACTATCATTTTCCTTTTATTTTATAGGGATTTTGATTCTAGAACAGGAATTCTGATTTTTTTTTTTTTTTTTGCAGTCTGGTGAAAACTATGGGTCCCTTTTTATAATAATGTTTCTAAAGGCAAAAAATACACAGAGTTCCAGGTCTAGAGTTAGGAAATGAGTACAAATCTGGATTTAGATATTTACTAGCTATGTGATATTAAACAAGAGTCATTTAACCTTTGTTTGGCTCAATTTCTTCCTCTAAAAATGTGGAATAATAAGTTTTGTTGTAAGAATCAAATGAGAAAATAACTATAAAGCACTCAGCACAGTGCCTGGCAGTTAGTATCTGCTTTATAAATATTAGTTATTGTTATTATAAAGGATTATAAAAGGAATTATATTGATTTCTATTAAAATAGTGACTTACTCAGGGTAACACAGTCACTATGGTTTAGAGATGGAGCTCAAATCCAGATCTTCCTCTCTGATAAGTCATATTACCTCTCATTTCTGCTTTATTATGATGGAATATACCATAGCTAAAGAAACAGGGGAAGTTGAAAGAGGGATAATAAAACCCACCATCTATCATTACAGCTTTCAAATTCAACTGACATTTTAATAATAAGCTGAATAAGGTCATTTGTTTACTTTGCCTTCCCCCTGCAGTCTGGTTCCTGTCATATTAAACCAAAACACTCAATTACTTCTACCAATCCAAGGAAGATATGGGGGGAAAAAAGGAGCACAAGTTGGAGCAGCTGTTGCCAGGTTGGTTATCAGTACCCGAGGCAGTGTAGTATAGTAGAAAGACTATTCAACGTGAAGTAGAGGATCTTGGTTTAAATCTTGGCTCTGCTAACTAATACCTAACTTAAGATAGGAGGGGGTTGTAATTCTCATTTTTAGAGGATAAATATATATTTTTATATATAATGTACAAATAATATATTTAATATATATAACATTATATTATATATTATAATAGAAAATAATATATTTAATAATATTAATACAAAAATAAAAAATATATTTTTATATATAATGATCACTGGGTCCTGATGTGAAATAAGTATCATTTAGTTGTGTCATAAATAAGGATTGATGTTAACCAAAATGCCACTTGCCTTTATATGCCCTCTCATGACTCACGGCATTGTCTTTCAGAATTCTTATAAATCTAGTGACCTGAGGAGGTCCTTTGACTGCCAAAAATCAACTTTTCAGTGTTCTCTTTGATTCTATTCTCATCATTTGATTCAATGTTTCAAAATTCCTACTTTCTCCTTGCTTGCTGCTTATGTTCAGTTGTTTCAGTTGTGTCTAGCTCTTCATGATGCTATTTGGGGTTTTCTTTGCAAAAATACTGTGATTGTTTGCCATTTTCTACAATTCATTTTACAGGTGAGAAAATAGAAGTAAACAGAGTTAAGTGACTTGCCCAGGGTCACATAGCTAGTAAGTGTCTGAGGCTAGATTTGAACTCAGGGAGAGGAGTCTTTTGACTTCAGGCCTGGTGCTCTATCCATTAAGCCAACTAGCTTCCCCTTGCCCCTACTGTTCCCCATTAAAACCCTCATACCTTCAATATTATAGAACTCAGATGTTAATAAGAAAGTAGTCATGTTAAACGTATTTATACTATGGTTGAGATCATGACCTTTCTAGCCCAGAAGTATTTGGTCTTTATAAAATAGAAATTAATCCAAGTGAATCTCTCTAATTAGTCATGTCAGACAGCACAAATGATAATAAGAATTAATATTTTGTTGATGCTTTCCAGAGTGTTTTAGTTTATTGCCTTAAAATATATTACTTTGCAATCTCTATCTTATCTCACTGGATCCATACAAGAATCCTATGAAATAAGTCCTGCCATTATCGCCATTTTAAAGATGAGAAAATCATAGCTGAAAGAGGATAATTATTTGTGCAGGGTCACACTGCTAGAAAGTGTCCAAGAAAGGATTTTGAAATCTGACCTTCCTCACTTCAAGGCCAGTTTTCTATATACTAAGCATCACTGCCTTCTAATAAAAAAAATGAAGAATTGAAGCAATAGTGGAGGAAATAGTTATATGAGCCTCTCCACCCTTAAATTACCCCGTGTAGGAATCTGCTTACTATTCCTGTTTCCAGTCAACTCATACATAGTCTAATATCGTAGATGAAGGAGAGAACCTTGGAGATGATCTAATCCAACCAAGGACTTCCTTTTACAGGCAAGGAAACAGGACAAGGAAAAGATGGTGGATGTGGAATAAGATTTTCCATCTGTCAACTCTCAGCTCTGCTACTTTCTATGTATATTACCTTGGGAAATTCACTTGATTTCCTTAGATCACAGTTTCCATATGTGTAAAATGAGTCAAGGGAATCAGTGACCTCTAAGGTTACTTAATCAATCAATATTTATTAAGCACTGGGGATACAAAAAGAAGCTCTAGGACTAGGATTTTATGATCCTAAACTGAAGTTTGTAAACATGAAGTAAATTCTTGGTCCAAGTTTATACAGATAGTTAATGGTAGCAAAACTTAAAAAAATTTTTAGAAAGGACACAACAATATAACCATCTGTCTCCTTCCTATATTGTCCTTGACTGCATCTATTCCATGAATACTTCCTCCCAGCAGTCAGTTATCATTCTAATTCAACACCATCCCATGTGTACTAGAGGATGAATAATATCTTTCATTTAGACAAGGAGAAAAGTAACAGGAGTCAGTGTAGTCCTGGGTTCTGTTAAGGTCCTCATAAGCCCTAGGCACTTCTGTTTGTAGGCTTTTGGTGCTTACATTTTTATAAGGGTATCTGATTTTGCAAAAAAAATATTGGAGAGGTTATCTCATGTTAATTTCTTTACTTTATAAAAATGACATTCATATAACTTTTATCTCTTTGAGTATATTCTGTGCCTAGCTTTGATTGTATACACACATGCACATTTACATATATGTGTGCTTACACACATATACATATATTATATATATATAGTTTAGACACCCACATAGACATACACAATATAACATAGAGGCAATATTTTGTGGTGAATAAAGAACTATCTTTGGATTCAGGAAGAATTGAATACAAGACCTGCTTCTCACATATGTTAGTTATGAGTCCCTGGGCAAGTCACTTAATTGCTCAGTATATTAAGACTAGAAATTTCAGAGCAAGAATGTGTCACTATATCTGTGGATAGAGGCATTCCCTATTCCAAAAAAATCCATGGCTCTTAAAAATGTAAATGTGAACTTATATATTTATGTAGTCAGGAAAATATACATGTTCAAGAAGTGATCTTTATAAAAGTTTTTATCACACACATTTTTAAAAAGTCATCTGTCAATTGGAAAATGAGGGGTTGTACCTCTATTGGGGAATGACTGAACAAACTGTGGTATATAATGGTGATGGAATACTATTGTACTACAAGTAATGATGAACCACTTGATTTCTGTATGAATTGGAAAGACCCCCACAAACTGATGTGGAGTGAAATGAGCAGAACCAGGAGAACACTGTACACAGAAAGTGAAACATTGTGGAATGATCAAATGTAATCAACTTTGATACTAGTAGCAATGCAATGATCTAGGACAATCCCAAGAGACAAATGAGAAAGAATGCTATCCACACCCAGAGAAAGAACTGTGGGAGTAGAAATGCAGAAGAAAAACACATGATTCATTACTTGTATATATGACCATATGATTTTATATTTTGGTTTTAAAAGATTTGTCTATTACAATGAATAATATGGAAATAGGTATCAAGTGATACATGAATTGAATAGTGGAATTGCTTGTCAGCTCTGGGAAGGGGGAGGGAAGAGGGAAGGGAGAGAACATGAATTATGGAACCTTGGGAAGATATTTAAAAATTAAATAAAAAATTAAAAGTCATCTGTCCTGGACACAATATTTTCTAAGTCTTTGGATAATATAGAATTAATGTTATTCTACACAAATCATGTGACCTTTCTAAAGTCAGATACATAGTTAAGGGGCAGATCAGAGATTTGAGTCCTGTTCCTGTTCCTCCAGATCTAGTACTCTTTCTATGATACTATATTTCTTCATCTAGAAGAAGAGGGTGTTCGTTGGATTGGGTTTTATGTAAGTTCCTTTCTATGATACCTTCCTTGTTCCAGCAGACTGGGAATCCTTGACTGTGAGTGCCTGTCATTTCTTTTGCTCAGTGAATTACCTTAGCTATATATTCATTTTCCTGATCCATTGTCTCCCTGTTAATATAATAAAAGTATTAGACCATATTTACCCAGAACAAGAATATCTGGTCAGTTTATTCAGTTCTGTCAAAAGTCCAAGTCAGTAATCTAGATATTTTGTCAAAACAGAGTCAAATTGTAGTACTGATGAACTTTTGACTGAAATGACCTTTAGCATTTTAGCATTTTTTTTAAATGCTTACCTTCCATCTTGGAGTCAATACTGTGTATTGGCTCCAAGGCAGAAGAGTGGTAAGGGCTAGGCAATGGGGGTCAAGTGACTTGCCCAGGGTCACACAACTGGGAAGTATCTGAGGCCAGATTTGAACCTAGGACCTCCCGTCTCTAGGCCTGACTCTCAATCCACTGAGCTACCCAACTGCCCCCATCCCTTTAGCATTTTTTAAGTGCAACTCAGTCCCTAACTTGTTCACAAGGATAACTGAAAAAATTATCATGGAAAACTCTTGAACCATTTTTCAGTGACCCTATAGGGTATGTGAATTTTTCTGGTAGTCTTGTTCCTTGAAGGGGCCAAAAAGGGCTATGATGTTATGAACACATGATAAACGTTTATATGTTGGTGCCTTTATTATGTATATGGGGTACCTTTAAAAACAAATTTGGTTTAATTAAATCTTATATTCAGTTACATTCTCTAAAGTGTTCACCTCCACTTTGTCTTTGATTCTTTGTGCTGTTCTAAATCCCAATCCTGTCTACTTAATATAACATTCAGACCTGGCATTCAAATTCTCTGACCTCTTTTAGCTGATGAGTTTAATGTGAACATCCATTTCTCATTTCTTTAGTGTGGCCTGATGTTTTATACTTTGTCCCTTGACTTTATCCCATTTCATTTTTCTTTATTTTCTCCTGGCTTCCAATAACCAGTTCTGATCTATAACTTCCAATTTTAACTGCACATTCTTTTAAAATTTAATTAGTTAAAAAAAAACCTTCCATCTCAGAATGAATACTGTGTATTGGTTCTAAGGCAGAAGAGTAGTAAGGGCTAGGCAATGGGGGTTAAGTGACTTGCCCAGGGTCATACAGCTAAGAAGTGTCTGGGGTCAGATTTGAACCTACCACCTCCCATCTCTTGGCGTGGTTCTCAATCCACTGAGCCACCCAATTGCCCCCTTAACTTCTGCTTCTTGCTAGCTAGAAGCTAAACTTATTTGTTTCTACACTGAGGAAGGAATATAAGTGTCTCTAAATTTTCATGACTTGGGGCAAAGATCTGTCTGCCAATTCTTGGTTATGATTCTGCAAAACTCTTTTTAGATGTGTTTATAATATATAAATGAAATGTACACATAACTATATTGTGTATATTATACATAATATGTTTTTATCTGTAGATAGATGAGACCTTACATGTATGCACATATGATATATTGTAGACATCACACAATACACGCTTTATGTACATATATACATACATGTACACACATGTATATATGCACACCCATACCACTGAAGAAAAAGCTTCACACAAATATAATTAAAAAGTGGCAACCAGATATTTGCCCCATGTGTGTATCATATGAGATAAGAACTATCATAGTTTTCAAAAATCCATTAAATAACCATTTATATATATATGTATATATATATATATATAACACAATATTGCTGAATTATGAAATCTACCTGGAAGTTCAACAAACTGATACGTTTTAAAACAAAATGAAAATAGCAATAAAAAACATTGTTTCTTATTAGACAATGGCCAGTCATGGTTTAATTGACAGGGGTAGGAATTTGAGAGGAAGCCTCTAAGCAACTGTATATGTATGCATACATACATATATATGTATATACACACATTTCTAGATACAGAATTGTTATATATAGTCATATATGAAACATATAGTTATTACATATCTACATGTATGTATAAATACAGAAACATAATACATGCATGTATATGATAATTTATAGTTTTCTCCTCTGCTCTTTATCCATCTCCTGCCATATCTCCCCCTTCCTAAGAAATCTTTACTATTTCACCATGACTGACCATTATTTATCCATATACATTTTAAAAAATGAAATTGTCAGCTTTAAACTCATACGCATGTTCTTGTGTCACTTCGGTATATTACTAAATAAATTTCATAATATATATTGTTGCTGGGGGCCATCAAGTTATGATATTTTGACACATTCACTTGTGGAAACCAGGAGATCACACAGTGGCTCCTTGGAAGGATGGAGACATCCACTTAGCCCCCCTCTGTGTGTCTTCTCTCACTATCATCCCCTTATTATTGGAATTGCTCTTACTTAGCCCCAGGAAAAATAGATGAGAGCAACATGCTTGCAAAGTTAATACAGATGTCCTACTCTCTCCCCCCAAAATATCACCAGGAGATCCCACTTACAAAATTAAAGGATTCTTATATACCCACTTAGATAGGACCCTCTTTTCTAGGCATAAACCTTCTGACAAATCTATGCTCAGAATTCCCCAACCTAAAACTTGGCCATGTTGATTCTACCCTCTGATCCTGAACTTAGCAACAATATTTTGTTGCCTATATCCTTAGGCTTTATGTCTGTTGTTAGGATCTATGGAAACATGTATGTTGAAAATGAAACTGTGTGCCAAGTAGATATGTGACCATGAAGATATAAAATAAAGCCAAGCCTCAGCCAACTTGGAGCAGTTTTTTTCTGCAAAACCCGTGCTGCAGGTTGAATATGAAAGCTGCTCTGTAATTCATGATTATCTGCCTTCACTGCCACACCTAGCTGAGGACCCCCAAAGCCGTGGACAGGGCAGGTCCAGGGAACCTTGGCATATTGGGATAGATATCTAATATCTGAAAATATTATTTAATGGGTTTTTGGCCAAATGTAATAAATAGATATTCTAGCTTCATAAAATGTCCAACAGGTATGCATGAAATCACCCTAATTGCTACCGTTGTTCCATAAATTGTATATTTGTTTTTATTTTATTTGTTTTATTTTATATATGAGTAAAAATATGGAGAGATGTACCTAACTGGTCAGGGGATAGAACACTGCACCTAGAGTCAGGGTACACAACTTCCATTGTTGGGAATTAACTAGCTTTGTTTTGAGTTCCAGGGATAAACCTGAGGTGATGGTGAGTGTTCTCTCATTCTTTTGCTCTTGGGCCCTTGTTGATACACTCCCCAATGATTCCCAACTAGCTCAATTTAATTAACTTTTAAACATGGGTATTTACCAAGGTAGTATAAGATGACTAGTTCATAAAAAACATGGCTCCCAACCTGGAGCTCATGCTCACATAAATACAAGTAGCACCCAGGGAAAAATGAGCTCAAACTTAAAGAGCTGGATTTAACCCATAGCCCTGAAGTTTTTCTTCCCTTTTGCAGATCCCTCCTATAAGTTTTCCTTAGCTATTGTTTTCTGTGAGGCACTGTCTCAGCATTCTTAGAGAAGCTGCATTTCTACAATCTGAAAAAGTCATATTTCCTGAGACTCTCTTTCCTCAAGTTGTCCAAGTTTGTATTTTTCTTAATTACCACTGCATGTATAATTTGTTGCTGATTCCATCTTTCTGGTGATAGGGTAAATTCAGGTGAGGGGGAAGAGAGTTCATCATTCCTTCTGAACTCACTCAGCTCACTATGCACTTCCTAAACTTTCCTTCCTCAGAGCTCTGGTTACAGGCAAAGGAGTCTGATTTCTCAGACTGCTCCAAAAGCTTAACTTTTGAAGCAATTTCTGCTCTGATATCCATAGGTCCATGGGTGTGTTCTTTCAATTCCACTCCATTTCATTGGATCTCATCCAGTGGCTTGACACACTCTACTTCTCCCCAACTTATTACCCCTAGTTGATGACTTTGGTTACTTGCTTCAATAAAGATGTTTAGGAATTATGTACACCCTAGTTTATACATTTTGTTGATTCCATTTAAAAAGGAACAAAACTATCAGGCTATAGAGAGCATCTTACTAATACAGTATATTCATCCCACTTGGGCATGTGTGAGAACATCACATTTATAGTAGCCATTGTATCTACCATTTTTCTGTTTCTTTCATTTCTCTGTGTCAGTTGATACAACCTTTCCCATGGTTTTATGAATTCTTATTAATAATTTTTGATGATACAATAATATAATATTATTTTCAAGTATCACAAAGTATTCATCTGTTCCTGAATTAATGAATATATGCATCTATTTGTGGATATGCATATATACACATACATTTATATATATATATATCATTTTGTTTTTACTACTATAATAAGTATATGGGATTTTTTTTGTCTATTTTTGATTTTCTTGAACTACATTTCTTATAGTGAGATCTTGGATTAATGTCGTTTAGTGTTTCCAAATTGTTTCTAGGATGGTCACATCAATTCAGAAATCCACTAACAGTATATTAGTGTCCTTCTTCCTGTAGTCTAAATGTTTTATTGGTTACTTTTAATTTTTATAATCATTTGCTAGGATCAAGATTTTTACTATATTTCTCTCATTATTACAGTTTTGGACATGACAGTCATTTTAGTTTCTTTTTCTGAAAAGTGTTCAAGTCATTTGCTACTTAATTAGTGGGAAATGACTCTGGGTCTCAAATATTTTTGCTAATATCTTATTTTTTTTTGGATACTTGCCTTTTATCAGAGGTTGTTAGAGGTTGTCTGATGTGCAATTTTTTATCCAATTGATAGTTTTCCTTCTTAAATTAATTACATTGTCTTTGTCCCTGCATTGTGCTATTTGTTTTCATTTCCCAATATTATGAAAGTTTTAGCTCAAGTGTCACTTCCTTAGGAAGACATTTCCCCATTCCCTTCCTTATTTTCATTTCTTCCTATTACTTTGTATTTATTTTCCATATATTCTGGATAGACTTATGAATATTGTTTTTCCCTAGTAGAGATTAAGTTTCCTGAGGCCATGCTTCCATTTTCATTTTTATTTTTGTATTCACAACACTCAGTTTGATGCATAGCACACTGTACATGTTTATTAGATTGGACCAAATTGCTGAGAACTGTATAGTTTCCTAGCACTGTAATGTGGAGGAAACTGTATTTTTTTCTAGTGAATATTTATGTTCTTGATGACTTTATTACTGGGAATGACTCTTGATCTTAAATATTTATTTCCTATATTTTATTATATATTGGACTTTTATCTGGTGGCATAGATGTTTCTTGGAGGATTAACTGATTATATTATTTTCCTATTTCTGCTTACATACTTCTGAATCAGTTCTCTCTTTTTAAAAATCTTTACCGTCCATCTTAGGACAATACTATGTATTGGTTCCAAGGCAGAAGAGTGGGAAGGGCTGGGCTATGGGGATTAAGTGACTTGCCCAGGGTCACACAGCTAGGAAGTGTCTATGGCCAGATTTGAACCCAGGAGTTCCCATCTTTGGGCCTGACTCTCAACCTATTAAGCCACCACTGAGCTGCTCCTTACTCAGTTCTTGAGTCACTGATTGATTTTCTTGGAATTCTTCATATTCATAACTTTTTATGATACAATAGTGTTCCATTTCCTTCATTTCTACATTTTGATTTGTTTAGTCATTGTCCAATTGATTAGTACTTATTTTATTTCTAGGCTTTTTTTTTTTTTGGTTGTTTGTTTGTTTCATTTTGTTTTGCCATCATCAAGAGTTAGGCTATGAATATTTTGATATCTCAAGGGTCTTTGGTTGATCTTACCTCTCTTTGGGGTATGAGGCAATAAGGAAATCATATCAATTATGCTGAATCCATCAATTATGTATTGCTTTATGATTACAAAGTGTTTTGATACTTTAGATCTCATTTGATCCACACAGCAACCTTGCTGAAGAAGAGAGATGAAGCATTTATCCTCATTTTGTAGATGAGGAAAGTAAGGCTTGGCGAAATTGTGACTTGCCTAAATCCATAGAGTTAATAAATAGTAGAACTAGAACTTGAATCTAGATCATCTGTCTCAAATGAAATTGTTCTCTCTGATGTATCACACACATTATATATCTTTATGTAAATGTATAAATGTGTATATGTATGTGTGTGCATATATATGCATACATATACTTACACAATATAGACATAATAAATTCTTATTATGATGTATCATCATGGCATGGACTTGCTGCTGGGTTCTCAGAGGCTATGCCAGAGCAGCACAAGCTCTGACTAATCCTTTCAAGCTTCAAAGGCTTTGAATATCACTCTTTTTATAGACTATTTGTTGGTTGGCAGAGGTCTAGCCTAGCTAAGTTTAGAGAAGATCATTGTCTTCTTGGTTACAAGGCAACATGCTTTTTTTGGAGGAGGTCCCAACAACCAAGAGATGGATATATAGGGGTTGTGAATATCATTAGGGGAAAAAGCATCCACCTCCAGGAAATTATGGATCCTTGAAGTATGGAAATAAGGCATATCCATATAAAAAATAGAGAGAATAAGGCAGCACAAAACCAAATGCTAGTCCATATACCATATGTGGTCCATCTAGATCAGGGGTCCCCAAACTTTTTACACAGGGGGCTAGTTCACTGTTCCTCAGACCATTGGAGGGCCATACTATTAAAAAAAAAAACCCTATGAATAAATCCCTATGCAATCTGCATGTCTTATTTTAAAGTAAAAACAAAAACAGGAACAAATACAATATTTAAAATAAAGAACAAGTGAATTTTTTAAAGGAAGCTGGGAATCATATTTATTTATCTTTTATACAATTCAACTCTTATATTTTACAAAAAAGGATATAACCATGCCCATAAAATTGTAATCCATGGCACCTGAAAGCAAATAGTTTTTGTAATTATATAAAAGGGCCTTCTTTAAAAATTAAAATACAAAGGTCTGTGCTATAGAAGCAGTCCCCCACTGTGCATTATAACAATAAGGCTTACTTTGAATACAAAGACTAATTACACTTTCCACATTATGAACCACAGGACTTAACAAACATCATTTTATAATTGCTCTTTGTAACCTTCTTAGCTTTGAAGTCCTTCACTTCCTCTGGCTGTTCAGTAGCAGGTAGGTCTTCAGCAAATTCCTCTTTCTCAGACTCTGAATCACTTTCAGAGTCCTCTGGACTTTCAGGGTCAGGTGAGACATCATCATAGTCATCGTCATCTTCATCATTTCCAGCAGCATCACCTTCCCCATCAGGATCCACTGAAGCCAAGTCCACAATGTCGCTGGTATCTCCCTGATAATTTACTGTCCATACTCTGTTGATTCTGAGACTCCAGGTCTTCATTCATTTGCTTATCTTCTTCCCTTGTTCTAAAGTGAGATGTTGACCTGTGATCTCCTATAACAAAACGGTAAGTGTGCTCTTTCTTTCCAGCTCCCATTAGTCTTAAGAACTTTTGTTTTCTTTCTTCATTGCCTAAGTTGGCTGCCTCCCAGTTGCTAGATCCAATATCATTGTCAGGAGAGGCTGAGCACTTCACCCCATGTGGGTGGGACTCTCAGGCCACACTCATCCTCCCACCGACCCTGTCAAGGGGAGCGCTGAGGCCCACTGCTTTCCTCCTTCGCAGCCATGGGCACCCACAGGCAGCAGCAGCAGCTCAGCTCAGCGCAGCTCAGGCTCAAGAACAAGTAAATTTAAATCAACAAACTAACCAGTATTTCAATGGGCACTATAGGCCTGCTTTTGGCTAATGAGATGGTCAATGTACGATTCCATATTTGTTACTGCTAGCTGTAACAAGTGATGCAAGTGTACATCAGCTAGTCTAGATATGGTGGGAGATTTCAGATGTTTCATTCTGGAAAAACTCTGTTCACAGACACAAGTGCTGCCAAAGATGGTTGCCATTTTGAGTGCATGGCTCCTGAGATTCGGATATGACTCAGAGGGGAGAGATGTATAGAAATTAGGCAAGCTGCTTGACTTGAATGTGTCTTTCAGAGAGTCACAATTCTGCAGTTCAGCCAGTTCCATTTGGTGAATTGTATCCACATTTTCAATGTCAATAGAAAATGGGTTATGGAAAAGCTGTATGTCCTGTTCATGGAGATGAAACTCTTTAAATCTGAATTGGAACTCCTTTTGCAACTTTCCCAGTGAATCCACACATGTTTCTTTTGGGAATGCAATCAAGGGTTTTTCCGCTAACAGATTTTGAGTTAAGGGGAGATGGTAGAAATTTTCCTCCTTCACTTGTTTGATAAGGAGGCCTAATTTTACTTCAAATGCTTTCAGATGTGATTGCATATCACAGATGAGCTTCCCCTTTCCTTGAAGTTGCACATTGAAACTGTTGAATAACTCTGTTACATCTGTCAGGAAGGCAAGGTACCATTTCCATTCTGTTTCATTGAGCTCTGATACTTCTTTGTTTTTTGAAAGCACAAAAGCTATAATCTGTGGGAATAAGTCATAGAAATGTCTCAAAACTTTCCCTCAACTCAGCCAATGGACTTCTGTGTGTTACAGAACATTTTCATAGGCAACATTTAGCTCAGACAGAAATTCCTGAAATTGTCTGTGGTTTAGTGCATTAGCTCTAATGAAGTCAACATAAGATAACCACAATTTTCATAACAGAGTCCCACTTCAGTGATTTACTATATAGCAGCACTTGTTGGTGGATGAAGTAGTGTATGGCTACTGGATAAGAATGCTTACATTTGTCCACTTCTTGGTTAATGTGAGAAATTACTCCTTTCTTAGACCCCACCATGCTAGGAGCACCATCAATTGTCACACTGGCTAATTTAGCCCAATTCAGCTCCAAATCCTTCATGGTTTGGGAAACCTTTTCATAGATATCCTCTCCTGTAGTTGTTCCTTTGATGCTTTGCTCTTCTGTGACTTCAAAATTGTCATTTGTCCCATGAATAAAACTTAGAAGTTGTGCAGAATCACAAACATCATTGTTCTCATTGAATGAAACATAGGAAAAATAGTAAAGTTTTCTTGCAGAGTTTTGCAAATGTTGATGCAAATTGTCTCCCATTTCTTCAATCCTTTGTGTAATTTTAGATCCTGAAAGACTAACTGTACTAAATAAGTCTGCCTTTTCTGGACACATCTCTTTGGCAACAGAAAGAAGACACTCTTTAACAAATTCTCCTTCCATGAATGGTCTTCCAGTGCACACTATTAGCTTGGCAACTTGAAAACTTGCTTGCAGTGATGAAATATTTAGCTGCTTCTGCTTCACAAAAGTATTTTCCTGAGTTGTCAATGTATTTTTCAGTTTTAATATTTTATCTTTTCTCACATCTCCCACCAAACAATCATATTTATTTTTATGTTGAATTTGATAGTGTTGATGCAAATTGTATTCTTTGAACACAGACACTATATTTTGGCATATCAAACACACAAGTCTTTCCTAGTCCTGCATGAAAAAGTAATCATAAGTCCACTGTTCTTTGAATATCTTGCACTCCAGTCAATTTTTCTCTTTCTGGTCATCATTGTTTCCTAGGGATTCCAAATTGCTATTAGTAAAATACAAATATATGTATACACATACATACATACACACACATACACACACACACACACACACACACACACACACACACACACACACATATATATATATACAGCCCTACAAAAGCAATATACCAACAATAATTTTGCCCACACAGAGGCATACAGACTGCACTGACTATCAATGTAGTCTGATCTGTATCCATCAATGCAGTCTTTCCAGTCCACATCATTTCAGCCTCACCAGTGACCATATTGGTGGAACTCCACTTTTACCTCAGGCTTACACTGGTGTGGTGAGGGAACCGGCATGATTTTTACAGAACCGGTTCCTCCACCACCTTTTCGGTTCACACTACCCTGTACAAACCGCTCTGAGAACTATGAACTCACACAGGAATCTGATTGGATGGGTAAGACCCATAGGGCCATAGGGGCCATTATGTTGTGCATCTGTGGGAATATGGGGGCCATTGTACTACTGTGTTTCCCCCAAATAAGACACTACCTTATATTAATTTGACCCCAAAACTGGGGGTGTCTTATAAAACACCCAGTGGCAGTGGTGGGCTTCTCACAGTAGAGGCCCACCGCTGATGCCACAGGCCAGATCACTGCTATTCAATGTCTATATTCAGTACTTTAGGTGGTGCTGGGCCTGTGACACTGTGTACTGCTGTCTGGGATAGCGGAGGCTGCAGAGCTGGCTGTGATGGACTTGTCACATCTTGCACAGGCCCATCACTGCCACCACTTTACCAGGCAGCAGTAAACACAGTGTGGAATCCCCTCCCCCAGATCGCTGCTCACCATGCTGACATCTTCCATTGTGCAACCACATGATCCTTTGTGTGGCACCTCATTCTCATTCAGTTACTCTCAGAACAAGGCACCACGCAAAGGATTATGTCACCGGAAGTAGTACTGTACTGAGTGACGCCGCGCTTTGCAGTGCCGCCACATATAGTGCTCCTCTCACTGACCACCAATGAAAGAGGTGCCCCTTCCGGAAGTGTGGTGGGGGCCATATAAATGGCCTCAGGGGGCCACATGTGGCCCGTGGGCCATAGTTTGGGGACTCCTGATCTAGACAATAGATACATGCTTTAAAAAGCATTAAAAATACATTGTTTCATTTGTGACAGAAAAAGGGTTTCATTGTGCAAATTGTGGTTTCATCAAGCCAAGTTGCATAGAAGAAGAAAGTCTTTATCATAGCCATCAAACATGAGTAGAATTTAGATAGGCATCAGAGATACAGGAAGGGATTACAGGTGAAATAAGTAGCTTATTTAATAGAATAGAGATAGAGATGAGCATGGTATGAGCCAGTCAGTCAATGAACATTTGTTGTTCAATTACTTTAGTCATATCTGATTCTTTGTGACCTCATTTGGGGTTTTCTTGGTAAAGACAATGAAATGGTTTGCCTTTTCCTTCTCAAGATCATTTTTCATATGAGGAAACTGAGGCAATCAAGGTTAAATGACTTGCCCAGGGTCACACAACTAGTAAGTATTTGAGACTAGAGTCGAACTAAGGAAGATGGGTTTTCCTAACTCCAGGCCTAGTGTTTTCTATCTACTGTGCCACCTACACTTATTAAGCACCTACTATGTGTCAAGTATCCTGCTAAGCACTGTGTAATCAGAAGACAATTTGGACTAGATATGCGATTGTATTTGTGTAGGAATTCACACTTGCTTTGTAACTTATGGTCTTAGAATGTTTTCTGTATTACTGAAAAGTTAAGTGACTTGGTCATAGTGATTTATGCCAGCTCTGAGACAGATGTGTGATTTGAACCCAGGTCTTCTTGCCTCTAAGGCCAATTCACTGCTTTGTATGGAGGAAAATAAGAAGATAATAACACTAAAAATAATCATTTTATGTTTACATTATGCTATTGGATTTAAAAAGCATTGAATATAAATCGTTTCATTTGAGTTTCAAAGAAACTCTATAAGAGATATAACATAAGTATTAGTTCCCTTACTTGTATAATAGGACCCTGAAGTTCAGAGAAATGAAATATTTGACCCAAGGTGACATAACAAGGTGACGGATGGTATCTGGATTTGAACCCAGGTCTTTTGACTCCAAGTTTAGAGAAATTTTTGTTTGTTTGTTATTGGGGAGCTGTGTAATATAAGGTTGAAAAGGTAAGATAAGGCCAAAATAGAAAGCATATTAAATTCGAACACAAAGCACCTGTAATTCATATGAAAGGCAAAATAGAGCTTTTGCGTGTTGAGTGGGATTAATAAAGCAACGAAAGCATGTTTTGAGGAGACTGGCTTGATAATTACATAACACAGTAGAACAGAAATGGGAAGGGGCTGGAGGCAATCCATTAGACTTAGGCATACGGCACTTTTCCCATTTTTTTTTCTATTTAGGTTTTTTCCATGGCTCAAACCATTTATATCACCAAATTCTGCCATGTTGTTAATTTTTTTTCAACTAGAAAATATCTAGTCTGTTGGTGAGGATTATTTTGGTCTGTTATTATAACTTTAACCTAATACGTCTTATAGCATTTCCTTTCCAAATATTTTTAGGTTTGCCTTTAAAGAAGTAATGTATGTTATTTCTATTATCAGTTCACATTTGAGACTTGAATTCAGGCATATAAACTTTACAGAGATGTGAGGCTCTTGGTGAGTGACAGCAACAAATGTAAAGGAATAAATTCAACAATTCTGGTTATAATTTCAGGGGTGACTGCATGCTATTTACACCTGCCTTTATTTTATGGCTATTTTCAAAAGAAAAATCCTATCCTGAATTCTCTAACTTCTCATAGTTACTCTTGTAGTCTTTGCCAGATAATGCACCTTACTCTGACTAAAAAAATAAACTTAATTTATATGATCCTGACTAAGCCGATTTCTTGCTCTAACATTCTGGGGAGGACAATGACAAGGCTGAACACGCTCAGAAAAGAATGATCTGATAATTGCAATGGAATAGTATTGTGGTTTAAGAAATAATGAACAGGATGGTGTCAGAAAAGCCTGAGTAACTCATATGAACTTATGCAAAGTGAAGTGAGCAGAACCAAGAAACATTGTAAAGAGTAAAAGCAATATTGTAATGTTGTATTAAAAGTAACATTAGTGACAAGAAATAACGATCTGGATCATAAAAGTTGCAGAGGCTTGCTATACATCGCCCTCTTGCAGGATTTGGGATTATTCAGCCAGGAGAAGAGTAGACAGGTTACTACATGATGGCTGTCTTCAAGTATCTGAAAGGCTTCCAGATGGAAGAGGGGAAAGACTTTTCTTGGTCCCAGGGAAAAGCAATCTATGGACATTGAGGATTTCTATCTCATATAAGAATAGAGGTGGGGTGATTATTATTTAGGTGAAAATTGGACTAAATAGTCTTTGAGGTCCCTTCTGACCTAGAGTTTATTCAGTTATTACATGCTGCAGTACTATAGCTTTTGTACTTACATCATATTATAATTGCATATTCATTGTTCTCTATATAATGCTAGATTATATATCCTTTGTGAATCTTACTTCATATGCCAAATATTACCAACAATCATTTTTGAGTACCTACTATGTGCCAGAAGCTGTGTTAACCAATGGAATACAAAACCAAAAAAATGGACAATTTTTTCACTCAAAGAGATTATATTCTTATTATGATAATTTAAATGATCACTTTCAGAGACCAGTTTATATAGGATGAAATTGGCCAGTATAGAAACAATCTTGGAGTTTTACAATCTTGGAGAAGAGAAGACTGTAGAGAATGCTGGATTTCTTCTAGCCATAGCACCTGTATTCAAATGATGTTGCTTCTGTTTGCACCTGGATGATCTTGAATGATCCATTTAACCTATTTAGCCCTCAGATTTTTTTTTTATTATTTGTAAAATGAGGACCCTGGACTATCTGTCCTTTAAAGACACTTTCAGCTCTAAATAAACCTATACACTTGGGAAACTGTTCACCTTTGTGGTAGGAGCAATATAGTATCCCTCCATTTCCCATCCCATGGAAATGAGGATAGTTTTTTTTTCCTTAAAAAGGTTTTGAAACTGTCTTTGACATTGGATTAGCCATAGGACTAAAGCTCAGGCCACAGATATGGCTTCCTGGTGACCTGGGTACAAATACCTAGGACTTGAGTATCTTAGCATTCAGACCAAAGACCATTAGCGTGAGCAATACAGAAGGTTGTGCTCAAATGAATGAATGTCTTATCTCGGATGAACTAACTTCTTCTGTCCTGAGTGTCCTTCCCCTGCTATGATTACCTGGGTCATTTCCTTCTTGTTAACTTTTAAATAGATTATGAGTATCTTGTCTCAATCATTTTTTGGTCTAAAGCTATTAGGGAACTGGTGTGAGGCAGGCTCAGCCCATTATAAGTCTTTACAAGGCACAGTCATTCCTTGGTAGAATGATATTTTCAATGAGAGCTCTGGCAGGATGGAACTGGTATCACATGTGCCGACTTCTAGGTTTGTATTGGCACTCTTGATTTTAGCCCCATTGATGGTTCTCTGATCTTGCTATTTCCAATTCATAAATGTTGGCAGAGAGTCACAGAAAAAACTTCAATGTTTTCCCACACTCTGTAGGACAAAGTGCAAACAGGCTGGTCCTCAAGATCCAAACACAGGTTGATTCTAAGCCTTTCTACTTTAATCTCTCTCAATGTTCCACACAAATCTTATACTCTATCCTCATCTCTGTTCAATGAATATTCCTTAGGTTTTCCTGATTGATCTTTTATCCATGCCATTTCTACTTAATAGAATGCCCCTTCCTGATACTTTCCATCTATTTGGATCTTACTTATTCTTTAAGCCAAAATTTAATTCTCATCTTTTGTGAACTACTACCCTTCTTCATCATTCTAATAGATAAAGCTTTCTCCTTGCTCTCACCTCCAATAACACCATCTGTAAAATGGGCACAATGAGAGCACCTACTTCCCAGGGTCTTTACGATTATCAAATGAGAAAAGATAGGGAAATCACTTTACAAACATTAAAGTGCCATATGAATGGTAATTATCATTGTTAATTGTTATCAAACTTACTCCTTAAAAGAAGCATTTACAGTCTTGAGTTGTTAATCATCTTTATTTGTTATAAAGACTGTCTTCCCAATTACAATTCTAACTCTGAGATCTAGGACCATGTCTGATTAATCCTTGTTTCCCCTAGAGTGCTCTGCACATAGAAGGTACTCAATAAATACTGGGTAGTTACTTGATAATACAAATGAACATTAAGATTTTGATTTCATATTCATTTATTGCCTAAAATTGTTGACTGTATTAAGCCATTTTGATATTTCCTTCACATAGAGAAGGAGCATTTTCTGCTTTTCTTTAATTGTTGCATGGTTAATCCCTCTCAATTGCAAGAAGCCAAGATATGCTGATGTTTCCCTTGGCACTCAATCTTCAATAATTTGATCTTTACTGAGAATGAATCCATCTGTCATATTGTCTTGTTATCTATGAATGCCTCTTGAGTCAAAATCATAACATTCTCCACATGTTAAAGAGTATCCTTTACTCCACGGTACTCCCTTTCCCAATTTTCCCTACAGAAACTTACATTCTAGTGGAAGATATGAAGGAAGCTCAGGCCCCAATGAGAATACAAAGTCTTTCCTTTATCAGTTGTATTATCTCATGCATTTCAAGTCACTAAAGACTATCGCCAAGCAGCAAGGAAGAAAATCCTGCTGGGCATCCAAAAATAGGAGACCTTCTGAGTGAGAGGGGAATTGTTCCAAAGTTAACATCTTTTTGCTTTGGCATGTGTGATAAAGCTTCCCTCTGAATAACCATTTGCAAAGTCAGGCTTGACTCAAACAGAAGCTGTGAGACTTGTCACCAGTGAAAAGTAGTAGGGGTAACTTCTCTTTGTTGGAATTTCTGAGCTCTGATTTGAGAGCCAAGTACTCTCTTTCTGCTTCGTAAACCCACAGAAAGGAAACAGCACTCATGAAACTCAGTGGTTTTTTTACAGGATTTTCAGTTTGTAGAGTGCTTCCATATCCATAATTATATCAAGGCCATCATTTTGTGAACTGCCTACGCCAAGATCACTTCATTACTTGCTTCAAACCTCACCTCTGGACTTCACTCCATTGCAAGACTTGTCACCCTAGCTTTGTTTCTGACCTGAGATTCTCTTTCTTCATTGAAGAAGGGTCCCTGTCCCAGCCATAAGAACTCTCCTCATCCCTCTTTCTCAAAGTCAAATACTAGAAAGTGACAGAGATGGCAGAGCTATGATTTAAACTCTGAGCGGTGACTCCAGAATCCATCTTGTCATTTCTCAAAGCTGTAGGTATCACTTTAATTTTCATTCCTCCAAAAAATAGAGGGTTATACGAACATTTTTGGAGAAGTCTAAAACGGTTCCTCTACTCCTGCTACTAGATCCACCTTATGCCTTATTATTATTTTATGATGGAAATTAGAGGCATCAAAAGGGCCTATATTCCATAACAGCACAGCAGAGAATTTATAATAAGAATTGTGGAGAACTTGCCAGAATTCCTGCAAAGTTTCCATTATGTTTGTGTCGATAGTGTTATATTTTCTGACAGTTTAAAAACTGAACATATGCTTCATTTTGTTTGTATAGAA
The DNA here is from genome assembly GCF_027887165.1 of Monodelphis domestica. Taxonomy (NCBI): domain Eukaryota; kingdom Metazoa; phylum Chordata; class Mammalia; order Didelphimorphia; family Didelphidae; genus Monodelphis; species Monodelphis domestica. The sequence goes on along the minus strand of NC_077230.1, from coordinate 100,152,245 downwards.
AGAGTTGGTATGCTGCTCTTTGTAAGGCTAGCTTTCTATTACACAAAAATGATGCATCCCTAAGTAAACTCAAGTTCTGATTACAATTTGTAGCTGTCCTTAATACATATGTAAATATAAATGTATATGTGCAAATGAAAATGTGCATTTATATATCTGTGTATACACACATATACACACATCCACACAAACATACTAGGTCTGCCACTTCTCAAACCCTTTCAATGGCATTCTACTTACTACTGATTGCAGTTCAAATTACCTAACCAACATTTTACTTGCCCTAGCTTCCTGTTTCAAGATATGGGCAAGGATTGGGGATATTTTTTAGATGGCACAATCTGTCTACTTATAGAAGAATCTAGTCAAGAAATTTGGGTGACAGATAAGTATAAAATTATATAATATCATAGAATCAAAGAATTCTATTGTTTAAAGGGACTTTAGAGGCCATCTAATCTAGGTCTGAACAGAAATCCCTTCTGTGGAAAGGAAAACTGAATCAAGGTCTGGATTTTCTGCTACTGAGGTGGAGCAAACAGCAGTTGGAATGTGGGAGTAAAGATATTGACAATGATGACAGTTGGTGGGGGGAGGGGCAACTGGGAGAATGACAGTTGCTCTCCAGGACTCTCTTTCCTGGCACTCAGACTGGAAGGAGCGCTCTCTCCCTGTCTCTGGATAGAAGTACCTCTATTCCTGGATCTTTCCCAACTGTGTACTCTACCTGGAATCCAGTGATCATATCATTGAACAAAAGGATTTAAGAGGAGCAGTTTGAACTGTAAGGCAGGTCTTTAGGGGCACTAGCCCAAAAAGACAGGCCCAAACAGCTCTAAAGGTCAGAATATTTTCTTCCTATTGCTGTCTACTGCTAAGACTTTAAACTTAAGAAAGCTAGCACAGATTAGCCTAGACAGGAATAAAGAAACCTTCCACCAGCCTGTGAGGCCTGGCCTCAGCTCAAAAGCTGAGACTCAAACCCAATCTAGTTAATCCTCATCCCCTCTTCCCTGATATCTTCCCAATCCAAACTTGTTATTAAATTCATCTTGAGTTAAACAACCCTCAGTCAGATAAGAGGACTATCATTTCAGGGGGACACAAAGGGAGCTGAACCTAAGGACAGCCATTCAACCATAAATGGTCCTTATAGGACCCCTACTGGGAGACCTTGGAAAGGGGATTGAGGCTTATCCCTCAGGAGGGTCCACGCTTGCCTGCCCTGGGGTATCTTCAACATCAATCAATAGAGAAGACATCCCTTCAAGTTATCATAGTTGGCCCATTTCTCAGGAACCCCATTTTTCAAAGACAGCCTCTTAGCATGATTATCTATCCTTTTACCTCACCAGCATCCATATTCCCTCTATCCCTTCAACTCCTCCATTCCCTGTTATAAAACCTTCCTTATCCCCTGTACCTCTTCAATTCTCTACAATTCCTTTAACTACTACACTTCATAAAACCCTCTGTGCTTGGTTTGTATTATATTTCAATTTATGATCTATTTCTTCCTTCTGATCTTGTGGTCTATAACATTTTCCCCTCAACCTTCCCACCTCTATCCCTCATTAACACTAATATTTCTACCTCTATTGATCCTCATACAAATGCTTTTCATTCTGTTCTCTTCCAATGCATATATTTTTCTCACATGAGTATAACTTCCCTTGACTCTTTTCCATTGCCTTTTAAAAAATCTGTTCCTTTTTTAATAAAGTATACTCATTCCAGGTCATTTTTGAGTAATGGTACCTCCCATCAAATCTCATTGAGACTATAGAGACTTAATTTACCTCCTTATATTAGAATTTTACTTTACCTTGTTTGTTAGCTATAATATAGGCATCTGTCTATGCACATATTAAGCTTGCATTTCTCTTATTCTCTTTCTTTTGAGATTTTGGTTCCTTTAAATTTTTTGTCCTTGCCACTTTTATTTTTCATTACATTGCTTTGAGATATATAGCTTGGATACATGTGATTAATTTTCTCCTCCTTTATTAAGTTTTTTTGAAAAATTTCCATTTCCAGGAAAAGTAAAGTAAAAATAATAATAATATATGCTATAATATATTATATGGTATATAATATATATAAATAATAAATAAATAAAAGTAAAAATACTGGCCCTTGTTGTATCTACACCAACTCTGGATAAGGATCTACATTCTATTCTCATTCCCATATCTCATTCTGTGGCTCAGATCCAAATCCCATGTTCAGACACTATGTTTAAAAAATAATTGTTGGTCAACTACCATTCCAAGCATTAGTAATTTTCTTGCAAAAGATACTGGAGAAGTTTGCCAATTCCTTCTCCAGTCTAAGCATATTAGAGAGATACAAAACAAAATTATACATATTTACATATATAATATCTATTTAATAAGTCAGTGGTCTCCAAACTTTTTTGGTCAGCAAAATATTTTTGAGAGTGAATTCTTTAATACAATAGTATACATAGATATGCACACACATATATGCATATATATGTATGTATATATATGTATATATATATATATATATATATACATGCACATATAGCTGGGTTGGCACAGTGAATAGAGTGCCAGGGTCTGGAGCCAAGAAGGGAGAAATGGCAAAATCAATGCAATATGTTTGCCAAGAGAACCTCAAAATGGGGACATGAAGACTGAACAATGACTGAACATTAACAATAATAAAATATATTTTTATATCATAAAATATTTGTTATAAAACATATATAAAATAGAAATGTTAGAAGGGTGAGACAAAAATTAAAATAAAATTTGATCCTAAAGTAAATGAAAACTACTGGATTTTTGATGTGTAGGAGAATAGCATGGTCAGATTTGTTCCTTTGAAAAATCACTTTGATCAGTTTATGAAGGATGGATTGGATTGGATAGGATAGAGAACTGAGGCTATCTGAGTTGCCTAGGTGAGAAGTAATAAGAGCTTGAATTAAGGTGGTGGCTATGGACATAGAAAGAAGGGAATATGCATGAGGGATGTAGTAGAGAGAAATGACAAAGTTTGGAAACTGATTGGATGTGTTGGGAGAATATAAGCCAGAAGTCAAGGGTGACACCTACCTTGCAAACCTGGTAAATGAAAGTAGGTTGGTATCTTCAAAAGAAATGAGCAATAGAGAAGAGGGGTGAATTTAGGTGAAATAAGTTTAGTTTTACATATATGGAGCTTGAGATATCAAATCTGAAATGTTCAAAAGGCAGTTGGTGATATAGAACTGAAGTTCAGGAGAAAAATTAGAAATGATACTTAAATCAATGGGATATGATAAAATCATCAAGTGAGAGCATACAGAAAGGAGTACTTGGAAGAGCCTTAGCTAATGGCCAATTATACAGTAGGGTATAGATGACAAATCAGCAAAGGAGACAGAAAAGGAATAGTAAAACTGGTAGGAAAAGAAGCAGTATCATGAAAACCAAGGAGAAAGAGTAAACTTCTGGAAAGAGAAAGTGTTCAACAATAACAATGAGGAGTGAGGAAAAAGTCTTTATAATTGACAAACTGATTATAGTTTACTATGAAATGTATAGTTTAAGTTAAGTGAGATGTCAAGCAAAAAGGGACATGGAGAACTGGGATACTGGAAGGATGGTGGTGCCTTTGAGGGAAATAAAGAAGTCCGAAAAGGGGAATGGGTTTGGGGAGAAGAAAAAGGGATAGGATTTGGGGATACCATGTATGATAGTGGTGAGAGATCCTATTAGCCACTGTCTTGTAGTACAGACCTGACCTACTGTGGAGGACTTGCAGAAACCTTAAGGTTTTGGGAGAATTTTTTGCCAGCAGATGATTTTCATGATGTTCAGCTTATATAGCCAAACAGAGGGACCCAGGCCAGAAGGGGCAGAACAATGATGGGAAGGAGTAGCGTGAAAGGGTTTTGAAGTAAGGTAGTGTACTTTTGTTGGGACAAGCTCAAGTTTGACTATGAGGAAAGAGAGAAGGTAGGATGTTGACTACCTTACCTATGTCTGATAAGTTAATCATACACACCCTTGTGACCAATCCATCACCTCTTTTTGAAGGCTATCATAATAGACCATAAATAGAACAAAACAGAAATGTTATATTATCTAATTTTTAATCCCCAACATCTAGCAAAGTAATAATTTAATAAATGTTCATCACATTTAATTTCTGAACATTGACTCACACTTTTTATTCTACATTTTAATTTTTCTGTCATTTTGAATAATTGGCATGTTCTGTCACAATGTAACAAATATCTTTCTATATAGAAGCTTTGGTTAGGCACTAAGTATATGAAAATGCATTATACTCTCTGTCTTGAAAAACCTAATAGAGGATATGATATATGAATATAAATAATTACAAAACAAAGTAGAGCATGAAAAGTACATGAAGTACAAGGTTCCATGGGAAGTCTAGGAAAGGAGATATCACTCATGACTTAGGGGAGCAGTGAAGGTTTCATGGAAAAAGATAGCATTCTTCAAATGCTAGATAGAATTTGACGAAGATAGCTTTGAAGGGCAGGTAGGATTTCCACAAAGAGGAAAAAAGGGAACATCGGGCAATGGCTCGGAGAAAGGACACAGAGATCTGTATTGAGGAATCCTAGGTAGTACAGTTTGGATGGAGAGAGATAAAAGTAAAGGAGAATAGAGTTATACCAAGTTATAAAAGGGTGAGACAAGGTCAGAACATCGAAATATCTGATAAAATAAATTCCAACTATGATGTTCATAATATAGGGATTTAATGTATTAAATTTCCTTGGAGTATTAGAATTTATTTATTTATTTATTTATTTATTTTAAAATAGAATTTATTCTGAGATATCTTAGCCCTGCCATCTTCTTCCTGGACCATAGAAGATACCACAAAAGATACATAGATGTGTATGTATGTATCTTTATATACACACACACACACACACACACACACACACATATATATATATATACATACATACATATATAGAGAGTCATGTTTTATTTTTTTTTTTAGTTCATTCTCTAGAAGTAGGCATTCACAGGTAATTCTTTTAATTTTGTAGCAGCATATAATGTTCTGTTTTGGGTTTTTTTAAATTTAACTCTTCATTATTTCATGGAAGTCTTTCCAATTTTTAAAAATTATCCTGTTCATCACTTCTTACAGTGCAAGAGTATTCCATCAAAATCATATTACATAATTTGTTCTGCCATTCTGCAATTGATGGACATCTTCTCAATTTTCAGGTTTTTGCTACCACAAAAAGAACTGTTATAAATATTTTAGAATATATAGATTCTTTTCCTTTTTCCCTGATCTCCTTGGGAAACAGATTCAACAATGGTATTTCTGGATCTAAGGGTATATACACTTTTATACCTCTCTGGGTGTAATTCCAAATTGCTTTCCAGAATGGTTGGATCAGTTCACAATTCCCCCAATAGTGTGTTAGTGACCCCACTTTTCTATATCTCCTCCAACATTTGTCATTTTGTCCTTTTATTGTTTTAACTAATCTGATAGATGTAAGATAGGCGTTTCTCTGATCAGTAGTAATTTAGAACATTGTACTTTTTTCTTTCAATATTTTATTTTCCCAATTTTACATGTAATAATCTCTTAAATATAAAAATTACAATATCCAAACTGTCTCTACCCCCTTCACTGAGGTGGTAAGTAATTATTCATGTGTGATCTTGCAAAACATATTTCCATATTGGTCATGTTGTGGGGAATGTTCATATATTAAACCAAAATTAAAAAAAAACACTGAAATAAAGTAAAAAATAATATCTTTTTATCTGCATTCAGACTATCAAAATATTGCTATCATGTACAATGTTCTTCTAGTTCTGCTAACCTCACTCTACATCTGTTATGTATGTCTTTCGAGGATTTTCTGAGACCATCCTGCTAATCATTTCTTATAGTGCAATATCACCATCATAAAACATAATTTGTTCAGCCATCACTAAATTGAGGGACATCCCTTTAATTTCCATATTTTTACCACCACAAAAAGCACAGCTATAAATATTTTTCTACAAACAGGTTCTTTCCCATTAAAAAAAATCTCTTTGGGGTATAGACCTAGTAGTGGTATTCCTGGATCAAAAGGTATGCATTTTTTAAAGCCCTGTGGGCATAATGCCATTTGGGGTTTTCTTGGCAAAGATACTGGAGTCATTTGCCATTTCCTTCTGCAGCTCATTTTATAGAGGAGCAAATAGGATTAAATGACTTGCCCATGGTCATCTAGCTAGTAAATATCTGAGACTGGATTCAAACTCAGGTCTTCCTTATTTTAGACCTTGGACTCTATCTACTATGATACCTCATTGCCTATTCCAGTAAGTTGACAATTAGCTTGGGGGACATTTCTAGTTCGTCAGTCATATCACTTGGCCAATGCCTTTTTCACCTATGTGTAAAGTCAGTTCTTACCATGGGAACAGTAGCCAATGTACATCTTTTAAGACTCCTTTGTACAGAGGGAAATCTATAAACTTTTTTCTTGCAATTCCTCAACTGTAAAGCTTTTTCCTTTCAGATTCCTAACGAGTTTTCTAATCTCTCCTGAAGTAGAATCTCAGAAACTGTGATTCAAAGACATTTCACTGTAGAAGAACAAGGTGCCCTGTGATCATAGGCCATTACAGTCACAAAAAGCATTTGGATTATGTGTGTATGCACTCAATATGCATACTTTTCAATGGGAGAAAAAGAAAACCAAAGAAAACCTTTACTAAGAGATCTTTTTTGTTCTACTCAGGACTGGGTTGTTATTTAGGAGCAAACAACCTTTAGTGCATATAGTCTGTTCCTGCTTTATCTCCCTACTCTTCTTTCTTCCTTCCTTAATTTCAGGCATGCCTATTACTTTTCAGCTTAGCATGAAAGAATAATGGCTGACATTTGTATAGTTCTTTAGAATCAACCAAGCAATTAAAAAAAAATCCCAACAATCTTGTGAAGTAGGAAGACCAAGTATTACTATCTTCAGTTTATGAAGTTGAGGAAATTGAAGCTCAGAGAGATTAGTGAAAATTACTTGTCCACAGTCACATGGACAACAAGTAATAGTTCCCTAGTCAATAAACTTTTATGTGGCTGTGACATCAGCCTCTTTGTTAAATACTGATGATACAAAAGGAGGCAAAAGATTGTTCAGGCCCTCAAGGGGCTCACAATCTCTTGGGGGAGATAACAAAGCAAACAAATATTTGTAGCTATCTGTATAAAGGTTAAATAATAAAATAGTTGAGCAGCTAGATGACAAAGTGGATAGGTGTTGAAATGAGTCAGGAAGATTCATCTTCCTGAGTTCAAATCTAGCCCCAGGCATTTGGTAGCTATGTGATTCTGGAGAAGTCACTTAACCTTATTTGCCTTGGTTTCCTCAACTGTAAGATAATATGGAGAAGGAAGTAGCAAATTACTCCTTTATCTCTAATAAGAAAACTCCAAATGAGGTCACAAAGAGATGTCTGAAAATGACTGAATAACGATAACAATAGTCTTGAAGAACAAGTTCATAAAAAGTTGGATATATCAAATAACAAGAGGTAAGAGTGGGAATTTCAGAGTTTGAAGGAGAGATGGAGCAGTTCAAAGTGACTGGGCAACAGTTATTATATATGACTATTGAAGAAACAAATGCAACCTTATGTTGCATTGTTTTAAGTAGAATATCCAGATAGCTATGTTCTATAGTACTAATAAGACCTCATTTTTAATATTGTTTTCAGGTATGAGTATTACATGTTTACAATGACAGAGATGGATTAGAAAACACTGAAAGCAATAAGGATACTAAGAAATCTGGAAATCATTTTATTTGAAAAGTTATATACTAAGTTTAAAGTTCATATTTCTAATAGTCAGCATTGGTGACCATCTTGGACAAGGACACAAACCCGGCATATACTCTAAAAGTTCCTGAAATAGTTCTGCCAATATGATTATTTCCTGGGTTTTCTCAAAGTGTGGGGAAGAGGAATTAGAGAAAAAAAGAATTTGGAGCTAAATTTTAAAAATATATATTAAAAAAGTTTAATGTAATTGAGAAATTTTTATCAATTTTTATAACACATTAAAAACTCACCAAGACTTGGAAGTAAAGATGGAAATTGAGGATCAATAGATTCAACTTTAGTCTCATTTATACTAGTCAACAAAACTGTCTATGGTCCTTAAAAAGAAAAATAAATTCTTGGGTTATTGCATGAGCCTTCATCCCTGAAAACTTTGGGAATTCCTACTATAAATTACTATGGAAATATCTTCTTTCTGTGCCTGTTCCTGATATTCCTCAACACAGGTGCTTATAGGATGGAGTGTACTTCAGGGTAGGGGTGGGGTATATTATATGATGTTTAAATTTCTTTCCAAATCCAAGATTCTGCTTTTATCAGTCTCTTTTTTTTTAAATATATTTTATTTGATCATTTCCAAGCATTATTCGTTAAAGACATAGATCATTTTCTTTTCCTCCCCCCCACCCCCCATAGCCGACGCGTAAGTCCACTGGGCATTAGATGTTTTCTTGATTTGAACCCATTGCTTTGTTGATAGTATTTGCATTAGAGTGTTCATTTAAAGTCTATCCTCTGTCATGTCCCCTCAACCTCTGTATTCAGGCAGTTGCTTTTTCTCGGTGTTTCCACTCCCATAGTTTATCCTTTGCTTATGAATGGTGTTTTTTTTTCTCCTGGATCCCTGAAAGTTGTTCAGGGACATTACACCGCCACTAATGGAGAAGTCCATTACGTTCGATGATACCACAGTGTATTAGTCTCTGTGTACAATGTTCTCCTGGTTCTGCTCCTCTCGCTCTGCATCACTTCCTGGAGGTTGTTCCAGTCTCCATGGAACTTCTCCACTTTATTATTCCTTTGAGCACAATAGTATTCCATCACCAACATATACCACAGTTTGTTCAGCCATTCCCCAATTGATGGGCATCCCCTCGTTTTCCAGTTTTGGGCCACCACAAAGAGCGCAGCTATGAATATTTTTGTACAAGTCTTTGTGTCCATTATCTCTTTGGGGTACAGACCCAGCAGTGCTATGGCTGGATCAAAGGGTAGATATTCTTTTGTCGCCCTTTGGGCATAGTTCCAAATTGCCCTCCAGAATGGTTGGATCAGTTCACAACTCCACCAGCAATGAATTAATGTCCCTACTTTGCCACATCCCCTCCAGCATTCATTACTTTCCTTTGCTGTTATGTTAGCCAATCTGCTAGGTGTGAGGTGATACCTCAGAGTTGTTTTGATTTGCATCTCTCTGATTATAAGAGATATAGAACACTTCTTCATGTGCTTGTTAATAGTTTTGATTTCTTTATCTGAGAACTGCCTATCCATTTCCCTTGCCCATTTATCAATTGGAGAATGGCTTGATTTTTTGTACAATTGATTTAGCTCATTATAAATATGAGTAATTAAACCTTTGTCAGAGGTTTCTATGAAGATTTTTTCCCAATTTGTTGTTTCCCTTCTGATTTTAGTTATATTGGTTTTGTTTGTACAAAAGCTTTTTAGTTTGATGTAGTCAAAATTATTTATTTTACATTTTGTGATTCTTTCTATATCTTGCTTGGTTTTAAAGCCTTTCCCCTCCCAAAGGTCTGACATGTATACTATTCTGTGTTTACCCAATTTACTTATGGTTTCCTTCTTTATGTTTAAGTCACTCACCCATTTTGAATTTATCTTGGTGTAGGGTGTGAGGTGTTGATCTATTCCTAGTCTCTCCCACACTGTCTTCCAATTTTCCCAGCAGTTTTTATCGAATAGTGGATTTTTGTCCCAAAAGCTGGGATCTTTGGGTTTATCGTATACTGTCTTGCTGAGGTCGTTTTCCCCCAGTCTATTCCACTGATCTTCCTTTCTGTTTCTTAGCCAGTACCAAATTGTTTTGATGACTGCTGCTTTGTAATATAGTTTGAGGTCTGGGACTGCAAGGCCCCCATCATATGTGTTTTTTTTCATTATTTCCCTGGATATCCTTGATCTTTTGTTCTTCCAAATGAACTTTGTTATGGTTTTTTCTAAATCAGTGAAGAAGTATTTTGGTAGTTCAATGGGTATGGCACTAAATAGATAAATAAGTTTGGGTAGGATGGTCATTTTTATTATATTGGCTCGTCCTATCCATGAGCAGTTAATGTTTTTCCAATTGTTCAAGTCTAGTTTTAGTTGTGTGGCGAGTGTTTTGTAGTTGTGTTCATATAGTTCCTGTGTTTGTCTTGGGAGATAGATTCCTAGGTATTTTATTTTGTCTAAGGTGATTTTGAATGGGATTTCTCTTTCTAGTTCTTGCTGCTGAGCTGTGTTGGAGATATATAGAAAAGCTGATGATTTATGTGGGTTTATTTTGTATCCTGCAACTTTGCTAAAGTTGTTGATTATTTCAATTAGCTTTTTGGTTGAATCTCTAGGATTCTTTAAGTAGACCATCATGTCATCCGCAAAGAGTGATAACTTGGTCTCCTCCTTGCCTATTCTGATGCCTTCAATTTCTTTATCTTCTCTAATTGCTACTGCTAGTGTTTCTAGTACAATGTCAAATAGTAGAGGTGATAATGGGCATCCTTGTTTCACTCCTGATCTTATTGGGAATGCATCTAGTTTATCCCCATTGCAGATGATATTAGCTGTTGGTTTTAGATATATACTGTTTATTATTTTTAGGAATGACCCTTCTATTCCTATGCTTTCTAGTGTTTTTAATAGGAATGGGTGTTGTATTTTATCAAAGGCTTTTTCTGCATCTATTGAGATAATCATGTGGTTCTTGCTAGTTTGCTTGTTGATGTGGTCAATTATGTGGATGGTTTTCCTAATGGATGGTTTTCCTAATGTTGAACCAGCCCTGCATCCCTGGTATGAATCCTACTTGATCATGGTGAATGATCCTTCTGATCACTTGCTGGAGTCTTTTTGCTAGTATCCTATTTAAAATTTTTGCATCTATATTCATTAGGGAGATTGGTCTATAGTTTTCTTTCTCTGTTTTTGACCTGCCTGGTTTTGGAATCAGTACCATGTTTGTGTCGTAAAAGGAGTTTGGTAGAACTCCCTCTTTGCTTATTATGTCAAATAGTTTGTATAGTATTGGGGTTAACTGTTCTCTGAATGTTTGATAGAATTCACAGGTGAATCCATCAGGCCCTGGGGATTTTTTCTTAGGAAGTTCTTTGATGGCTTGATGGATTTCAATTTCTGATATGGGATTATTTAAGAATTCTATTTCTTCTTCTGTTAGTCTAGGCAGTTTGTATTTTTGTATATATTCATCCATTTCTCCTAAATTGGTGTATTTATTGCCATATAATTGGGCAAAGTAATTTCTAATGATTGCCTTAATTTCCTCCTCATTGGAGGTGCTGTCCCCCTTTTCATCTTTAATGCTGTGAATTTGCTTTTCTTCCTTCCTTTTTTTAATTAGATTGACCAGTACTTTGTCTATTTTGTTTGTTTTTTCAAAGTACCAGCTTCTTGTCTTATTTATTAAATCAATAGTTCTATCACTTTCGATTTTATTAATTTCTCCCTTAATTTTTAGGATTTCTAATTTGGTTTTCTGCTGGGGGTTTTTAATCTGATCGCTTTCGAGTTTTTTCAATTGCATTTCCAATTGATTGATCTCTGCTCTCCCTTGTTTGTTAATATGAGCTTTCAGGGATATGAATTTGCCTCTGATTACCGCTTTGGCTGCATCCCAAAAGGTTTGAAAGGATGTTTCGCCATTGTCATTTTCCTTGATGAAATTATTAATTGTTTCTATGATTTCTTCTTTAGCTAAACGGTTTTGGAGTATCATATTGTTTAATTTCCAATTGGTTTTAGATTTGGTTTTCCATGTACCATTACTAATCATTATTTTTATTGCCTTGTGATCTGAGAAGGCTGCATTCATTATTTCTGCTTTTTTGCATTTGTGTGCTATGTTTCTGTGACCTAATGTATGGTCAATTTTTGTGAATGTGCCATGTGGTGCTGAGAAGAAGGTGTATTCCTTTTTATCCCTATTTATTTTTCTCCATATGTCTATTAATTCTAATTTTTCTAAGATTTCATTCACTTCTTTTACCTCTTTCTTATTTATTTTTTGATTTGATTTATCTAAATTTGATAATGGTTGGTTTAAGTCTCCCACTAGTATGGTTTTATTGTCTATTTCTTCCTTCAATTCTCCTAGTTTCTCCATTAGAAATTTGGGTGCTATATTATTTGGTGCATACATGTTGATTAATGATATTTCCTCATTGTCTAGAGTCCCTTTTAACAAAATATAATTACCTTCCCTATCCCTTTTGATCAGGTCTATTTTTGCATTGGCTTTATCAGATATCATGATTACCACTCCTGCCTTCTTTCTATCAGTTGAGGCCCAGAAGGTCTTACTCCATCCTTTAATTCTGACCTTGTGGGTGTCAACCCGCCTCATGTGTGTTTCTTGAAGACAACATATGGTAGGGTTTTGGATTCTAATCCATTCAGCTATTCGTCTACGTTTTATGGGTGAGTTCATCCCATTCACGTTCAAAGTTATGATTGTCATTTGTGGACTCCCTGGCATTTTGATTGCCTTCCCTAATTCTAACCTTTTCTTCTTCGGCTCTACCTTTTAGTCCAGTGATTTACTTTGAATCAGTCCCCCTTGTCCCCTCCCTTGATGTTTCCCTTTTTAGTCCCTCCCTTTTTGTTCCCTCCCCCTCCCCCCTCTCTTTCCCTCCCTTTTTGTTCTCCCTCTCCCCCTCCCCCCCTTGGTTTTCCCTTCTCCTTACCCTTGTTGGGTAAGATAGAATTCAAGATCCCAATGGATCTGGATGTTTTTCCCTCTCAGAGTTGATTTCCCTGAGATTGAGGTTTAAGTAACCCCCCCCCTCTCTTCCTCTCCTTCTTATAGGAGTTTTCTTCCCCTCCCCTTCCCCTGTGAATCTTTGTGTGAGAACCATTATTCTATTTGGTCTTTCTTTACCCCCTATTTATACATTACATTTTCCCCACATATTAGTATACATAGGTTGATATAAATGTAGTCCTTATAGAAGAGAGTTTGAGTAAAAGAAGATAACATTTTTCCCCTTTCCTTAATATTTACCTTTTCAGGTATTCCTTGCTCTTTGATTTTCGGTATCAAACTTTCCACAGAGCTCTGGTCTTTTCTTTGCAAAAAGTTGGAAGTCTTCTATTTTGTTGAATGCCCATACTTTCCCTTGGAAGTATATAGTCAGTTTTGCTGGGTAGCTGATTCTTGGTTGGAGACCCAGCTCTCTTGCCTTTCTGAAGATCATGTTCCATGCCTTACGATCATTCAGCGTAGAACTTGCAAGGTCTTGTGTGACCCTGATTGGCATTCCTTTATATCTAAATTGTCTTTTTCTGGCTTCCTGTAGGATTTTTTCTTTTGTTTGATAGCTTTGGAATTTGGCAATTACATTCCTGGGAGTTGTCTTTTGGGGGTTTAGTGTAGAAGGTGTTCTGTGAGCTCTGTCAGTGGCTGTATTGCCCCCTTGTTCTAGAATCTCTGGGCAATTTTCTTTGATTATATCTTGTATCACCATGTCCAGTTTGGTGTTTATTTCTGGCTTTTCTGGGAGTCCAATTATTCTTAAATTTTCTCTTCTCCCCCTGTTTTCCAGATCTATCACCTTGTCGGTGAGATATTTTATGTTCTCTTCTAATTTCTTGGTGTTTTGGCTTTGCTTTATTAGTTCTTGCTTTAAAGCCTGGTTTTCTTTTACAGTTTGGTCAAACTGGTTTTGTAGATGCGTGAATTTCTTTTGCATCATTTCCCACTTTTCCTCCCAGAGGGCTTCCATCTTTTTGGTCCTTTCTGATTCAAATTCTTCATGGGTTTGTGGAGAGTTTCTATTTCCTTTGGAAGATTTTGGAGAATTTTCTTGTATATCTTCTTCTATCTGCTCTGTATTTTGTATTTTGGCTCCATAGAATGTGTCCAGAGTCGCCCCTTTCTTCTTATTTTTCTTGGTATTTTGGGGCTTCTGTGCTTCTGTGGAGTTTGTCATCTCTGAACGTGGAGGATTGGCTTTTCTTGTCTTTGTCTGGTGATCAGAGGCTTTAGTCTTGGGCAGATGTTGGTTCTATGAGCGTTCCCTGGGTTAAACTGAATATGCCTCACTGGAACTGGAATGGAAGGGTCGGACCACGAGGCCACACTCTCCCCCTGGCTCGATTTCCGGAAGTTGCCTTCAGAATCCCTGGCCGTGAGGCTGTTTCGTTGGCCTGCGGGGGGATGGGCTGCCGCTTCCCCAAGCTCCGAGAGCACAGACTTTCACTGAGACTTGGATAGCAGGATCCAGCCCGTGAGGCTGTCTTGCCCGCCCTGAGGGTTGCTGTTGTTTAGACCAGCTCTCTGCAGCGGAGGCCCCAGGCAGTAACTTTCACCCGGACCGACCAGCTCTTTGCAGCTGAGGCCCCAGGCAGTAACTTTCACCTGGACTGGGACTTGGGTAGAAGACCCTGAGGGTTGTTGTTCCTCAGACCCTGCTCTCTGAGCCCGGCGCGGCTGCCGCTTCCGGGAGCCTTGGACTCTGCGCTCCTACCCCTGAGGTCCGAGGGATCTCGGGTTCTGGCTTTTAAGGGGAGCCGTACCTTTTGAACCGGGTCCAGGTCCAGGAGGAGGGTTCCCAGGGTCTGTGCTGTTGATCGTTTTGAATTTCGGCGCCTTAGGAGCTTCTAGTTTGAGATCGGTCGGGAAGGGTTTTCCGGAGATCTGAACTTCAGCTTTCTCTAAGCCGCCATCTTCACCAGTCTATCAGTCTCTTTTTAAGCCTTTCTCCTATATTCCCTCTAAATGCTAACTGCTCTTCAATATTAATATTTATCAGACATAAATAGTCTCTCATATATAGCTCTTAGTAGACTTCTTAATACTTATGAACACTACTTGATTATAACCTACTGTTCTAACAAGCAATGTTCCATTATATTTTTCTCATCAATTACTTTGATAATCAGGTCTAGATAGGACAATGAGGAACAACAGGTAGAAGCTTCAAAGAGATAAACTTAGGCTCGATGTTAAGAAAAAAATATTTGTTGTTATTCAGTGTAACATTTAAAGTAGTTGTCTGCCATAAACTGTGGCAGTTAAAAGAGTGGGAGCCATAAACTGTTATAATTAAAATTGTTGATGTTGTAAACTGTAGTGAGTTAAAATGGTGGAAGATATAAATTGTGATAGATATAAGAGAGGGTGAGTAAATTTGACCACAGAAAATATGTTTCACTACAGTGTCTTGGTTTCTAAATCAAATATAAGGTGGTCACCAGGGAATATATTCCCAATTATGAATATACCCAAGTCAATTGGGTTTTATAGAGATTTTAATTAACAATACAATGAGTAATCAAAGAAAGAAGGAGAGAAAAAGGAAATAAGTATAATGGGCCTCAAGCCAATATGGCCTAGACCTGAGTCTTAAGAGAGAAATCAGTCAGTTTTTTATCACTCACCACAAGATCTGTCTAAGCAAGGATGTCTGGGGAACAGAGTCTCCTCAGAGGGAGTTCCAGCCAGAGTCAGCCTCCCAAGGGACTTCTTCTCAAGAGATCTTCAAAGGGCCTCCTCCAAAAGGATCTATCTCCAAGGATCTAAGGATCTCCAAGCCTCTCCTGCTCAAGAGATTCCTTTTCTTATATAGGGTTTTTTTTTTTCCTATGTCACCTCCCCTAAGTTCTTCCATCTACCAATCACCGTAGATGTTTTCTAAAAGACAGCCCATCTGAATTCCAGCTAAGTCGACTAATCTCCTCAGTAAGTCTGAACCAGAGAAAGCACAGCTGAGTCAACTAATCTCATTAAGAGAAAACCTGCCCGACCTTTTTAGGTACCTAGCATCCCATTGTATCAATTCTAAAAACAGGCATGGCTCAAAGAACTCCCTGCCTCATCATAAGCATGGGTCCACATACTTTCATTGTTTAGCAAGGAGTTTTCTCCCCTAAAGCAGTCTTAAGTACGGGTGGAGTAGAGGTCCTCCCATTTCTGATCCTGGCGAGTTCTCACATCAAAATGGGGAATGTTCCCAGTAGTGAATTGTTCCAATGGAGGATTCCCCAATGTGGAAATTTTTAACATTCACAAGTCTGAGAAATTTCAAGATTTACATCAGTCATGCCCAACTATGTGACCCCATTTGATTAAAAAATTTTTTTTATTCTAAATTTTATAAAAAACCCAAGTGTTTCCATATATAAAGAAAAAGAAAGTAGTACACAAATGAAATCATAAATATTCTATATGTTTAGTTTACTTTTCTTCATATCTATATAATAATCCCATTTACTAGTATCACAGCTCCTCCTCACCCCCATATCACAAAAGCTATTGTCAAGGCAGCCAACAAGTACATATAAATTAAGTCTTTCATATTTTACCTTTCTGGGGGACTTACAGATAAACATGACGGCAGTCTAGATGCAGGACTCTTCCTCTTCTCAGCACCTACCAATATAGACTACCTCAAAAGACCAAAAAAACTAAATTCATATGAATGAAGGAACTCTACAATAGGGTGCAGCATTGAAGGTACATGGGATTCAGGCATTTCCACACTATAAGGGTGTGAAAAAGCTCCCACTAAAACACAAGCTGATCTACCCTCCCCTACCTCACGTATGGAGCCAGAGTCAGAGCCAGCACATGCTAGAATTAGTGAGTAAGTGAGGGGGACCTCTGGAGCGAGCAAGGGGCACCTCTGGGTCCTTGGAAGATGACCAAGACCACCAAGGACCTATCCCTGAGAGCAGCTAGACCTGAAACCCCAGAAGGTTGAAGAGCACAGACGGGGGGCACTCATGGGAAGATAGCACAGAGAAGGGCAGCAAACAGCAGAAGCTGTGGGGATTTGAGAGCTGGCCTCAGGCAAAATCCTTGCTCCTTAACTCCATACACAGAAAGCCTGCCCATCTCACTCAGATTTCTGATTAAAAAGGGAAGGAAAAACCTCCACAGTGATGGTAAATAGTGCCCAGGGGGGAAAAAAAAAAACAAAAACTTCCCACCACCAAGAAAAATAAGAAGGGGTTGACCCTAGAAAATTTTTATGGAGGAAAAAGTCAGGCTACAGAGGAAATTCAAATAAATGTACCAAAGACTTCCAAAAAATGGAAATTGTCCACAAACTCTTGAAGAATTTAAATTAGAGCTTATCAAAAAGATGGAAGCCTTCTGGCAAGAAAAGTGGGAAATCGTTCAAAGAGAAAATAACAGTTTAAAGGACAAGAACTCCCAATTGGAGAAACAGCTGGAAGCCACAAAAAGCAGGATAGGCCAAACTGAAAAGGAAAACCAGCCTTTAAAGACCAGAATTAGGCAACTGGAACCCAATGATCTTGCAAAACAACAAGAATTAATAAAGAAAAGTCAAAAGACTGACAAAATAGAAGAAAACATAAAATATCTCACTGAGAAAATGACAGATCAAGAAAACAGACCATAGAGAGACAATTTGAGAATCATTGGTCTACCTGAAAAGCCAGAAATAAACAGAAATCTTGACATCATACTACAAGAAATTATCCAAGAAAACTGCCCTGATGTTCTTGAACAAGGGGGCAAAATAGACATTGAAAGAGTTCATAGAACACCCTCTACACTAAATCCTCAAAAGACAACTCCCAGGAATGTAATTGTCAAATTCAAGAGCTTTCAACCTAAGGAGAAAATTGTACAAGAAGCCAAAAAGAGAAAATTCAGATATCAAGGAGCACCAATCAGGATTACACAAGATCTGATAGCTTCCACACTAAAGGACCACAAGACTTGGAATATGATATTCAGAAAGGCAAGAGAATTGGGTCTTCAACCAAGGAGACAGAAAGGAGGATCAGTGAAATAGAGTTGGGGTAAGTGACCTCAGCTTCAAAACAGTCTATGATAAGTTCAAAGATCCCAGCTTTTGGGACAAAAATCCACTATTTAATAAAAACTGCTGGGAAAATTTGAAGACAGTGTGGGAGAGATTGTGTTTGGAACAACATCTCACACCCTACACCAAGATAAACTCAGAATGGGTGAATGACTTGAACATAAAGAAGGAAACTATAAGTAAATTAGGTGAACACAGAATTGTATACATGTCAAACCTTTGGGAAAGGAAAGATTTTAAAACTAAGCAAGACTTAGAAAAAAATCACAAAATGTAAAATAAATAATTTTGATTACATCAAATTAAAAAGGTTTTGTACAAACAAAACCAATGTAACCAAAATTAGAAGGAAAGTAACAAATTGGGAAACAATCTTCATAACAAAAACCTCTGACAAAGGTCTATTTACTCAAATTTACAAAGAGCTAAATCAATTGCACAAAAAATCAAGCCATTTTCCAATTGATAAATGGGCAAGGGACATGAATAGGCAATTTTCAGTTAAGGAAATCAAAACCATTAATAATCACATGAAAAACTGTTCTAAATCTCTTATAATCAGAGATATGCAAATCAAAACAACTTTAAGGTATCACCTCACACCTTACAGATTGACTAACAACAGCAAAGGAAAGTAATGAATGCTGGAGGGGATGTGGCAAAGTCAGGACATTAATGCATTGCTGGTGGAGTTGTGAATTGATCCAACCATTCTGGAGGACAATTTGGAACTATGTCCAAAGGGAACTTAAAGACTATCTGCCCTTTGATCCAGCCATAACACTGTTGGGTTTGTACTCCAAGGATATAATAAGGAAAAAGACATGTACACAAATATTCATAGCTGAACTCTTTGTGGTGGCAAAAAATTGGAAAATGAGGGGTTGTCCTTCAATTGGGGAATGGCTGAACAAATTGTGGTATATGTTGGTGATGGAATACTATCATGCTCAAAGGAATAATAAAGTGGAAGAATTCCATGGGAACTGGAACAACCTCCAGGAATTGATGCAGAGTGAGAGGAACAAAACTAGGAGAACATTGTACCCAGAGATTGATACATTGTGGTACAATCCAATGCAATGGACTTCACCATTAGTAGCAATGCAGTGATTCTGAACAACCTGGAGGAATCTATGAGAAAGAACACTATTCACATTCAGAGGAAACACTGTGGGAGTAGAAACACCAAAGAAAAACAACTGCTTAATTACATGAGTCAATGGGGATATGATTGGGGATGTAAACCTTAAATGAACATCCTAGTGCAAACATCAACAACATGGAAATAGGTTCTGATCAAGGTCATATGTAATACCCAGTGAATTGCACTTTGGTTATGGGAAAGGAGGAGGAAGGGGAGGGATGGATAGAATATGATTTTTGTAAACAAGGAATAATGTTTGAAATTGACCAAATAATAAATCAATACCTTCCTGTTTACTTTCTTCAGGTAACATTTACAGTTTATTCTTCTAGGATTAATTCTATGGCTGTATGTAATGCTTTCCTGGTTCTACTAATGTCATTGTTCATTATCTCATGTTTTTTATCCCAAGTTTTTTAAAAAATTAGTTTGTTCATTGTTTCTTATGAAACAGTAGTATTCTATCAAAATCAGATACTACAATTTTTTTAACCATTCCCCAATTGATCAACATTCTCTGTTTCCATTTGTTTGCCACCACAAAGAGAGCTACTATAAATATTTTGGGACATCTGGTTTCTTTTCCTCTTTCCCTGACCTCCTTGGGAAACATCAAGCAGTGGTATTGCTGGGTGTAAGGGTAAACATAGATTTATAACTCTTGGGACATTAATTCCAAATTGCTCTCCAAAATGATTAGATCAATTCTCAACTCCACCAATAGATGTTAATATCCCATTTTCCCATATTCCCTCCAACATTTGTCACTTTGAAATTTTGTCATTTTAGTCAGTCTTATGGTTATGAGGTAATATATCTGAATTGTTTTGGTTTGCATTTTTCAAATCAGTAGTGATGTAGAGCATTTTTACATATACATATATATGGCTTTGATTTCTTCAACTGAAAATTGTCTGTTCTTATCTTTTGTTATTTGTCTGTAATTTGGAGGTAAGAGTTTTTTGTTTTTGTTTTTTTTTCAAACTGTAAATCTTTCTATTTAACAAAATGCTATACTTTTGAATTCTGAAGAATGTGTACAGGAGGGAAAGAAAAATATTTTGGTTTTTTTCCCTTTTTTTTCTCTTTACAAAAACAAAACAAGGATATAAGATAACATATGTACAGAACAGCTGGCCAAAAGTATCAACCCAAACAAGAAACGAAATCGTGATGTTTCTAAGTAGCTTGGCCTATACCTTTTTATTTTATTTTTAAAAAACAATTAAATTAGGATACAAATATTAGAAAAAATTGGACATGAGCTGCCAGTGCTCCTAAGGAGTCAAGCTGAGCAACCTATTTTATACTGTAAAACTTAATTGGAGTTCTACCACATTTCTAATTGTTACCTGAAATGATATTACTTCCTTGCTAGGAGAGTTGTTTATATAAAGGAAAATTATTCTGGGTTTGGCTTTTATTGTTATAAATTTGACAAAATTTTCTATATATTTTAGATATGAGACCTCTATCTGAGATGCTATCTATAAAAAATTTCTCCCAATTTTTTGCTTTCCTTCTGATCTTGACAACATTTATCTTACTTGTACAAAACCTTTTCAATATAATATATAAAAAATTATCCATTTTTCCTTTCATAATGCTCTCCATCTCTTGCTCACTCATAAATTTCTCTCCTATACATAAGTCTGATTAGGTAGTATGTTCTCTGTTCTTATTCACTCATTGTATCTCCTTTTCTGATTAGATCATGTATCCATTTTGATCTTATCTTAGTGAATAGTATAAGATATTGACCTATACCAGTGATTGGGAACCTTTGAGAGATGGAATGCCAGGCCCTACCCCCACCCCACCCCCAATCAAGTGCTGTGCCCATGCCCCCCCAGAGACCACATTCTGTGCCCCTCCCCACATTGAGTGCCAGTTACACCCTACCTTCCCCCCTTATTCCACCCAGGGGAGGGAGGAAGCACTCCCATTGGACTGCTAGGCAAGGGGTTGAGCGATGTAGTCAGGCTTTGTGAAAGAGAGAGTCAAGGGGCTCAAGCTCTCTGATCCCCTCTAGTTATGTGAGCTATGATCCCTTCAAACTTAGGGAAAAATAAAGCAAAAATGTTCCAGCTTACAGGAAAAGCCCTTTATTTATAGGAAAATATAACACTCAGATTAAATGACACCATCCTCACAATTCACCCTATCATTTCAGCCTTCATGAAGTGGGTATCCTCCAAATTAACCTTTTTAGCAATTGATCAAGGCTTGAAGTCAGGTTTTAATCTGGATACAGGGCTAATTGCTACCTCTATCAAGCCACTATTATGTTTTCCAGAGCTTCTAGCCCACCTGGTCCCCCTCAGGCAGGCACCCATTTGAGTGCAAATTGAACAGGCTAGTAAGAAGTGAGGGAAAGAAGAATGCAAATTAAACCCAAATTTGCTTGTGAGAAAAGCTGGGGAAGGGAGCTGTAGAACAGTGAAGAGGCTATTAGTCTAGCCAGGGGTTCATAAAACTTATTCCTAAATCACTAGACCACAGTTTTGAACATTTTAAAAGTACAAACTCAAAAGACACATCCCCAAATCAACAAAATAGTTTGTATAGTAAAGACACTGGTTACTTCTGATAGTAAAGACATAAGTTGTTTCTATCTCATTCAGGCCCAAGGTAATGAAGAGTATTCTGAATGGGGTGGGACAATCTTGTCCTGCAAGGGATGCTCTCTTGAAGAGACCTGCTTACTAACTCCTATTGGGAAGAGGGGAAGCTGAGCAGTCCAGTTGTGCCTCCCTCTGGCTTTCTAGTTAGGAACTCTGGTGAACTCTGTGCTGTAGGGATAGGCACACTGCATCCTTGGGGCTCTGGGTCCTTGACATGTGTGCCCATAGAAAGATCTATGTGTCCCATCTTGGGCACATGTGTCATAGATTCACCATCATAGACCTATACCTAGTGGTTTCTGCCAACCTAGTTTCCAATTATTCCATCAGTTTTTACCAACCAGTGTTTCCTTATCCCCAAAACTTGGATCTATGATTTTTGTCAAGTACAAGATTACTATAATCTTTTGTTTCTGTTTGTTGTATATCTATTCAGTTCCACTGATATGACTTTCTATTTCTTAACCAGCACCAGATCGATTTGATAATTATTGCTTCATAATACCTTTTAAAACCTGGTAGTGCAAGATCTCTTTCCTTTATAGCAGTTTTTTTCATTAATTCCTTTGATGTACTGCCAAATGATTTTTGTTATTATTTTTTCTAACTCAATAAAATAATTTTTGGGTAATTTAATTGGGGTGACATTGAATAGATAGGTTAGTATAGTTAGGATTGTTATTTTAATTATATTAGCTCTACCTATCCATGCCCATCTAATTAATATTTCTCCAATTATTTAGATTTTACTTTATTTGTGTAAAAAGTATTTTATAATTATGTTCATGTAGATCCTGGGTTTGTTCTGGCAGGTATACTCCCAGGTATTTTATTTTTCTGTGGTTATTTTAAATGGTGTGACTCTTTCTATCTCTTCTTGCAGGTCTTTGTAATATATTAAAATGCTGATGATTTATGTGGATTTGTTTTATATCCTGCTACTTTGCTAAAATTACTAACATCTGGGATTTTCTTGGCAAAGATACTGGAGTAGCGTGCCATTTCCTTCTGTTGCTCACTTTTCAGAGGAGACAATTGGGGCAAACAGAGTTAAGTGACTTGCCCAGGGTCATACAATTGGTAAATGTTTGAGGCTGGATTTTAACTCAGATCCACCAGACTTTAGAGCTCCTATCCACTGTGCCACCTAACAATTACAGCTATCCAAAAGTATAATGTGATGATTTAAGGAGTTATGAGTTTTTTTGCAGTGAGTGCCTTCAAGCAAAAGCTTGACACTTCTTCTACAATATCATTTAAAGGATCTTATTAACTAAGACTGAGATGGACAATATAGTCTCTGAGGTCCCCTCCAACTGAGAGATTTTGTTGATCCTGTAACTATTCCCTAGCACTTTTTCTGTACAACTATTTTAGACTGGAAAGAAGAAAGGAAGGGAATAAGGACTAAATGATTTGTCAGAAAACATGAAGTTTTGGAGCAATAGGGAATGAAAGAAATTTTTGAGCACTGTTCTATTTGCCATTTTGCCTTTCTATTTAAGCACATCATGTTAGAGTATTAGCCATGAATGCTTTTCAAACTTTTGCTAAACATTGAGGTTCCTTTACAAATATCCCCATTGCTCTCATGTGGCATTTGATGTATAAGGGTGAAGGGAGAAATGGAACAGATTACTCAAATTACAGGAGACAACATGGATTTCGAACTTGAAGAGGTGGAAAACTTGTTAGCAAAACAATCACTGTGGTAACACACTTATTAAAAGTTTTCTGATTAATTAATATACTTCAAAGTACTTACATATCCAATATATTGGGAGCATTAGCATTCTAACTGAAAAAAAATAGACAAAAAGGGAGAAGGAAGAAAAAGAGCTCATTTCAACTCTGCAAATCATTGTTTATCATTAGCCAATCCCTCAGGCTTGGAAATTGTGTTTTGACTGACAAAAACCACAATTGTTTCCTTATGGTCTCTTGCCCTCAACCCATAATAAAGTTTTGGCAATCATCTCAACTTATGTGGGGGTACACTTAAATATCTGTGAACATACTTCCTAAGCAACATAATCTGGCATATAATAGTCATCAGTCATCATCTCAATTATTTTGCTAAATTCATATGCTATTGATATTCCCCCTTCATTTCAAAGAGGACTGATGGCATCAAGGAGTGATGTCTTTCCTCATGTGTGATTGGATTTAAATGAGGCGGAGTTGCACAAAGTTATCAGCCTCACTCTCTCTTCCAGGAACCTCAAAGTCCGGTAGCAAGAGAAAAGACAGAACAACTGGCTATGGCCCAGAATTCAGTGGATGAGCTTGGCATCTTTGATATCTGACTAAGCTTTAAGTGCTCTACAATGCCTGCTTCCGCTGCCTTCATGGTTGTTGAAACAAATTGTTTTCTTTCACCCATTCCATAGGGGCATTTCTTCACATGCTTGGAATAGTCATCTCCCCAGTGCACCAACAAGTTTGAGGCCTATTAGTTACCCTCAACTTGGTTTAGTCCACTTGCCAAGACAGTTTACCAGGGCATGGCTGCTACACATGCTGTAGCTTCTTGGATCCACAGGTGAGAGCTGGGAATCACATAAACATCAAAGGAGGAAAACAGACCTGAAAAGGACTCAGAAAACCTTCACATCAGAGATACTAGACTCTCCTAAGTACCCTCTATACCCTGGGCACAGAGGATAGAATGCCAGCCTTGAATCAAAAAAGACAGCTTTTTCCTGAGTTAAAATCTGGCCTCAGACACTTGCTATGTGACCCTGGATACGTCACTTAACCATCCCTGCCTCAGTTTCCTCATCTGTAAAGTGAACTGCAGAAGGAAATGTCAAACAATCAGTGGTGATCTGGTCAATGAGATTGACATAAGCACCCAAGTAAAGCAAGACCAGTACTAATAATACTTGCTTATCCACCAATAAGTAAGAATGACATGTGATATCCAAAATTTCAGTTGCAAGATCAAAGTATATTCTGGAGTCAGGTATGATGGTAGGGAACCTTTCTTTGGGGAAACCCTGGGAATTTACAACCTCCTTTTTTCGGCCAGAGACATAGAGCTTTCCACTTAGGGAGTGAAACATAAAAGTGGTCTTATATTAACTTAAGATAGTAGCAATGGGGAAGAAGTTGGCCCATTAGGCAGATCCTTTTTTTTAATTAATAATGCTTACTAACTGAGTTATATTCAGTCATTTATCCCTCTCTGAAAGCTTGTAAGTTTTATTAGCACACATGAAATTTTGGCATTCTAAAATACAGTCCCAGTCACCCTTACCTAATTAAGTCTCTCTATATAGAGAGACTATTGTATTGTAGACAAGAAAAGGTAGGTAGGTGCTTCTGGGTTACCAAAAACAAAATCATATATCTCTATATATGTATTACACAGATATATATATATACATATATATATATAATATACTCATACACTATATTAATAATAATAATATAACATTCATATATATATATATTTGGTGTTCCTTCACTAGGATCAATAAAGGTCTCTAAGCCCCTACTTTTGTGGGCTTAGTAATTACTAAAAGGTGACAGTAGAAGATGACCTTCTGGTCCTCAATACCAGTATTAGAGGTAGACAAGGGTATAAAGCTCATGTTGTGTCCTAAATTCAACTTACTTTTAGTCTTTAAGCAGAGATTATTTAGTTCTGGAAAGGAGGACAGCATCTTTGTTTGGGCTAATTCATCTAGCATGGAATCACTAAGCTCCTAAAGGTAGTTGAGAGTATAGTGGATAGACAAGTGGGCTTGGAGTAGCAAGACAAGTTCAGATCTAGCTTGTGACTGGGCAAGTCATTTAGCCACTGTCTGCTTCAGTTTTCTTCATTATAAAGTGGGAATAAAAGTAGCACCTACCTCAGGAGGATGTTATTTGGAAGATCAAATGAGATATTTATGAAGAGTACTGACAAAGTGGCTGGCACATTGTAAGCACTATATAAATACTTATTCCCTTTCCCTTCTTTTTTTCCCCTCTTCATGGAATTGATCCATAATGGTGCCTTATTTCCAGTAGAAGACAAACCCAGTCCTGAAAAGTACTAACGTATTTAATGATCCGAAAGAGGCACTCAAGCTTCTTCTAGATCTTCTGTGGGGTAGAGAAAAAATAATTTAATTTTGAATTAGGAAACTTAGACTGGAGCCTTAGCTTTGTTACTTAAGAGCTATGTAATATTGAACAAGGGTCTCTGAGCTCTAATCTCCTCATCTATAAAATAAGGCTAATAATAGTGACACTGTCTTCGTCCTGGGGAACTTGGCAGGATCAAGTGAGTAAATGTATGTATCATAGTTTATAAATCCCACAAGTGCCAAATAATGTCAGTTCTAAGTATTAGCATTGTTATTTTAAATAAAGGTCTCCTTTCACTAAGAGAGTTACCCATTCTTGACTCACAAATTAAAATACCAAGGGAAAGGCAAAAATGAGGTCAAAGCTAGCTGAGTCAGCCACTGTAAAAATAGTAGTTTGAAGCTGAATGGGCATCCTTCGTCTGAGGGTTTGAAGTTGTGTCTAGAAGTCTGTGCAGAGAAATGTCAGAGAGACAAGACACTTGGTCTGCAGGAATAGGAAGCAAACAACTCCTGCCAATAGGTATGATGAAGGCATCAGCCCTTTTCTGAATCTGAGATAGCCTTCAAGCAATAGACAAAATCAGGTAGACCTAGAAAATTTTAACTTGGTGTTTCCTAAAGTGGCTTATATACTTTGGCTACTTGTTTTAATTGGGGTATGTGGATGGAGTGGGGTAGGCAGGGAGAAAGATCAAGAGAGCCAGATGAGTTCATTTGTGGCTCTGGTAGAAGGGAGAGGTAAGCCTTCTTAGCCTTCTTAGGTAGCTTCCTTAGTCTGTCTGTATTCCTCTGTGCTGTATGTGTCCCTGGTTAAGTTTTATATACTGTGCTTTCTTGTTTGATATCTGAAGTTTGGAGTAAAAAATAATGCTAAAGATTTGGAATGATCATGACTGTTACAAAGTTAGCAATAAGATCAATCTTGTCCTTGACAACACTTCCAGAGTCTTTTCTCTTCTCTTGGGTCTACTTACACCTTTCAAACATCATAAGATCTTTGCTGGTAAGGCTATGAGACCTCGGTAAATGGCTTAATGTAGTAGCTATTCCTGGAGTCTATCATTATAGCAGCCAGGAAAGGTTCATATCCACAACGAATTTCAATTTGATCAAAGACTTTTGTTTCCTCTTAATCCAGTGCAGTTGAGGCCCAGTTATTCAGTTTTACTCCTTGGTCAACCCTGGGTTTGGAGAGTCATTGATAGTTTCTAAGCAGATTCTTATATAAGCTGTATCTTCCCTAGATGACCTCTCTAAATGTCCAAATGATCCATGTGATCAGGCTCAGTGTCTCCAACCTTTTCCTCTTCCTCATTGCTATCAATCTCTGAGAACTCTTTACAGGGATCTTAATATGCATATATGTACATATCATAGCAGTAATGAAATGAGTCATTTTCCTATAAAGTTCTGAAGATACATTGCTGGTGATGAGAATGAGAAAAGGAGGTATGTGAAACTTGATTGCATTTTTCTGAAAGTCCCTAACAATCAATGGGTACCACTGTTACAATTGAAATCACTTTATGCCATGCAAAATTTTAAAAAGCCTATAATAACCCTTAAATTCCTTCTGCTACTAAGAGATAAATATATTGCTTTCAATTAAAAACCTCTCCTATATATACATATATTCCATGAAATTTAATGGCAAAAAATGGTCTGTTATGAAATCTATCTAGTATGGAATGGGGTATCCTTTTCTCAGTATGAGATTTGACTTTATTTTGTTGGTCTACTCTTATTGGTCAGACATTCCTCAGGACTTTATAAGGTTCTTTCTTCCTTTTGTATGAGACTTTATGCTTCTGATAAACATTTCTGTAGGAGATAGACTGCCAGGATTGTTTGAGGGTAGAAAGATGGAGAAAGGAAAGTATAAATAAGGGGATAATGCTAATTAGCTATACAAGTTACAAAATGGTGGTCTGCCAATGTCATCATGACCACAGATATGCAGAGGCATCTTAGACACATAGCAGTGACTGGAGCAATGGATGGCTTTTCCTGAACAATAAGAAGCTTTGATGGTATTTTCATCTCTACTCATGGCATTTCTGAACCTTGTGATAGGATGATTCCCAATCTCAGAGTATTTACCTATTTTTTGCCTTTATGGGCACTTGGGAGGAAGGTCTGGTGACCAACACATTCTAGATCTCATTGCCTCTTTTTCTTTCCTATTTGAACCATCTATGTTGTGAGTTGAGGTTGGGTGGGGGTGGGGGAAACCCTTTCCTCTGAATGGAACTCCTTTAAAGTCCTCAGGACTGAAAGGCAGGGAGCCCAAATCCAAGATTACCTTGTTTTTTGGAGTGTATCACTGGCTATTGTCCCTATCAAACAAAGCCCTTTCATCAGAGGGTCTTTAAAACACTTTTTTTTCTCCTTTATTTTGCTTTGAAATAAGCTGGGCAACAATTAATTTCAGAGAGAGAGAAAGATAATTCAACAAGGATCTATTACTACTCTCAGCTTCTATTGCTGTAATGAAAATCTATTTCCTTTCCCTTTTGTGTCCCATATAATTTAATGCCCATTTTATTAATGGTCTGAAATAATTACGGGACCCTTTGTGTTTCTCAAGTATGTTTCATTTAATTGTGCAATAAATGCCTAATCTCTTCCTCCATCTGAAGCTATTATGGCGTTAAAATTAACAATTATGCAGCAATGCGCCCGGGTCCATAGAAATCACTCCAGATAACTAGACATATATAAATCATTCATGAGAACAATTTCTGAAAAGAGACGAAGGGAAAAAAAAATTGTGTTGAAAATGACATTGGGAAGCCAAGGGCCCAGCCTGTAAGAAGATAGTAACACCTTAAAAAAATCTTTTTTTCTTTCCTTTTTTTTTGTTATTATTATTTTATTAATTGTGTATGTGGCATAGCTCCCCCCCCCACTTCTATTAGCCTGACAGATATTTTCAGAATTAATTAACTGTTAGCTCTGAGGATAAATTGTTCATTATCAATTTTCCCCTCTTTCTTTCTTTCCTTTTATAGTTTTTTCTTTTTCTTTCAGGCCAGCAATTACACTCCCTGCCTTTCACCGGCAGGTCCTGTTCTTTAGGAGGCAATCCAAATGGGGAAAGTGCTTTCTCTTTCAACCCTATTCACTTCTCCTCTTCTCCCTTTTGTGGGATTTAATAACCATGGCTGATAGGCTCACGGTGGACAGAGAGGTTAAGTTTGTTGTCTCAGCACTTTGCTGACAGGGGACAGCTCAGGAATTCTGCAGTTTAGAACCAGTCCTACAGGGTGAAAGAGTCTCCACTTCTGTGAAGCCAGGTCTTACCCTGCAAACCTGCAAGCATTTTCCAGAAAACTGTTTGGCCACAAACATCCTCTTTGGCTAGCAATATTTTCACTGGCTCTGCTAATGCCCAGCCCCACTCTGGCTCATGTACCCCCTAACCCTAAGCAAAGCAATTCCCCACAAATACACCCAAGTTGTCGCTGCAGACCCAGACTCCCATGAAAATCTAGCAAGAAAGCACCAGGAATGAGACACCAGGTATTTCCCATTTCTTTTTGACCCTTCGCCTGATTCTCATTAGGTCTCTCCAACTGATTCTTTGAGGCCTCAGGCACATGGACTAGAGGTTATTTTGAATATTGTGTACCAAGGAAGAATGTACTGAGGAATATTAACCCAAGGTAGACGTGCCCACATCCACAGAGCTCAAGGCTCTTAAAGCAAACTGTCCAACGAGGGGCAGTGGTGATAGACCTCTTCTCATTGATATAGTATTTCCTTCTTAAAAGCATTTATTGAGTGCCCAGTGTGTACCAGGTCTATGGCAGATATAAGCGAGGACAGATATGGCATTTACTTAAAATTAATTCACGGGACAAAATAAACATATGAAATATACACATTGAAAATGACTACAGAATGTCAAAGCAACATGTCAAGCGTAAAAACAAGGCATGACCAATTGAAGAAGCTGGTGTGAAGAAATACAGGGTAGGAGAGCTTTTCCACAGATAATCTTCTGGAAAGACTTCCTGAATCTTGAAGTATTTGGATGAACAGAGATTGGTGAAAAGGAATGTGTGTGTGTGTGTGTGTGTGTGTGTTTGTATATGTGCAGGTATGTGTGTGGGTATGTGATATTATAAATGAAAGGAATAGTCATACAAAAGCAGAAAGTCCCAAATTCATTGGATGTAGACCTGGAAAAGAGCTTAGAGATAATATATTCCACGTATATATATATATATATAATTTTATTTTTTACAAAGAAGGCGACTGAGCCCTATGGAGCTGAAATGACTTGGCAGTAATTATACAGATAGAAAATAGCAGAGCCAGTTTTTGAGCTCAGGTAATCTAACTATATTCACCTGTCATTCAGTGTTCAGCTGTGTTTGACTCTGTGACTGCCATGGACCACAACATGCCAATATTGTCCACAGGACTTTCTTGGCAAAGATATTGGAATGGTTTGCTATTTCTTTCTCCAAAGGCAAACAGAAGTTAAATGAGTTGCCCAGGGATTACAAAGCTAGTAAGTCTCTGAGGCTATTATTTTGGGTCTTTCTGACTCCACTGGCACTTTTCTATCCATTGAACCATTTAGTTTGTCTCAAAAAGGAAGTTGTATTTGTGACATAGCATGTAGAGTAGTTTGTCTGGAATAGAAGAAACATACTAGAAAGCAACTAAAGGTGAGATTAGAGAAGCAAATACCATAGTACAGAAAGAAAGAATACTGATCAAGTAGTAAAGGGGACCTGGGATCAAATGCTGCTTCTGGTAATAATTATGTTTTTAACTTGGGATAAATTGGCCTTAACTCCGTGAGTATGTTTCCTCATTTGGAAAAGAAGCCTGTTGCAGTTTTCTGCCCTTCCTACTTTAGATCAATGTTCCTTTGGCAGATGGTAAGTATAGGGTTTAGATGCTTATATTTGATAGGATAAAACCATAGGGAGGCATCTGAGATCCTTAAGCATTAAAATAAGTGAATAAATTCATTTTAGGAGATAGTCTGACTTTGAGTATGGCATAATGAAGAGAGAAATACCACAAGAATCAGGAAGGCTTACTCTCTAGTCATGCTTCAAATACATACTAGTTTTGTAAATTTATGGAAATCACTTAACTTCCAAAAAGGCAACTGTTTGAGTTCATACATTTTTGAGCAATTGCATATTTATTTTGGTAGAGAGAATTTTGTCACAAGAAGTTCCTTAAACCAATGAAGTCACAGCTCTGAGTTGGACAAAACAAAACAAAAATATACATTTTGGCCTCTTGGGGCAGGAAGGAATAAAGCACAGAAAACCTGGATCCTGCAGTAGAATTGGGAAGCATGTTATATAATCTAGGCTTGAGAGTTCCTTTTTTAAATTTCCTTTGCCTGTGGTTCTACTTATATTTCATCGAAATTTTTAAAACTTTTTTTTGTATAGTTCTAGTTTTTCTCTTCTCTCTAGAACTTTAACATGCTCATTTTGTAATTGTTATTTCCAAGGATTCCCTCTACCTTTTATCTATTCTAATTTGTCCTTTCCCTTAGCAAGACTTACAATAAAGGATACCTGCCATAGTTGATTTTTTTTTTTGTTTTCTGAAGAAATGCTACTATTGTAGCTCTTAAGGTTACTTAATAATCCATAATCTGATGAATTATGTTTAATCCTAATATCCAAAGTATTCTTGAATAGCTGCCCCCCCCCATGGCATTCCTTTCTAAGACTTTTCATAAAATTTTGTAGCCAACAAAATCGAAGGACCAAACTCAAGGTAATAGTTGGTTCTTGTTATTACTAGTTATAAAAATGCAAAGGAAACATCAGATTATACATAGGAAGCATGAACACCATGCTATTCCAGCAATGTTGGAGCATTGGTGTGGTTGTGAAAGTATATACAATATAGCTTGAGGTTTATATGATTCAAAGGCATTTTTAGGTTTTTGAAGGGACATTATGAGGGATAACACTGACTGACCATTGTTTCTCTCCACTGAAGAAATTAATTGGAATTATAATGGAAGAGAATCTTTAGACTAGACAAGTGTACTATTGTCTTATGAAATATTTGCAAGACTAACATATATTAAAATACTTCCTCCTTCATGGTCTCTCTATGCCATCAGTTTGAATAGAACTAATAAACTAAGAGAAATATGTAAGCTTTGACCACAATGTCCCATTTAAAATATACCAGCGTCTTCCACTGTAATGTCTGGAATGCTTACTCTATATAACCAATGGACGTGCTTTCATCTTAAACCTTTCCCTTTTCCCTTCTACCAACTTCGGATTCTCTCCAATATCTGACTCTTTCTGATGACACCTCATCCTCGTCCACCCTTTCCAGTATTGGGTGCACTTTCACTCATACCTCACCTTCTCCGCCTGTTGAGGAAGTCAGAATACATCGTGCTCCTCTTTGTCAATTTTAGGCTCTCCTACCATCATCAATCAGTAATCTCTCTTTCTATGAGTTTCATTCAATAATAATCATTACCTAATCAAGGTTCTGGTAGTTGTTACCAGACCACCAGATCTCTTTCCTTCTTTCTTTCCTTAATAAGTTCAGTGCCTGGCTCACAGTTTTTTTCTCTTCCTCAACTCATGCCTTCATACCAGAGGACTTCAACCTACTGATTAAAACTCAAATTAAATTAAATTGAAACTCAAATGCCCTAACTTCTTAGTTCCTTGATCTTATCAATTTTTCCACTGACTTTTCCACTGTACCTCAGGTACACACAGAGATGGTCATTCCTTTTATTTGCCATCATCTATGAATGTTCCATTTTCATGTTCATGAACTCTTAAATGCCCTTAGTTTGTCCTGATTCCATCTCTCCTCTGCTTTAAGGCCCCTAACCTTGTTCTTGTATTTATTGTGACTTCTAGCTCTCAGTTCTCTACATTTCAGTTCTTTCCCAGGCCATCCGCCACCTTTGTACTGGTTATACTGTCTTCCCTTTCCTATACTAATCCTATAGTGAACTAGTTCAATTTTACACTAGCTTGAAGCTGAATAAAATCATGAAACCAAGCTATTTAGGTCTGCTACAAATTTGTTACATAATCTCAATTGGGCCCTCTGAAGGGAGGTAATACTTTTATATCTCCCTAATCAATTTACTGGGCAGCTATGGTAACCCAGTGGATAGAGCACTGGATTTGGAATCAGGAAGACTCATCCATCTTCCTGAGCTAAAATATGGCCTCCTACACTTAGCAGCTAAATGATCCTAGGAAAGTCATTTAACCTTGTTTCTCTGTTTTCTCATCTGTAAAATGAACTGGAGAAGGAAATAGAAAGCTACTCAAACTAACCAATAAAACTCCAAATGGGTTCATGAAGAGTTGGACATGAGTTAACAACAACAAAAATTGGTTTACTATCTCACCTCAACAATTATTACAAATATTTAATTCTTACTCCATTCTCTCTCATGCTGCCCTTACTCTCATCTTCTTAGCTTAGGATCTTGCCTCAGGTTTCAGGGCAAACATTGAGACCATTCTCTGAGAGCTTCTTCTTCTTTTCCCAACCTGTATCAATCAGATGTCTTCTACTGTCTTCTCTGAGATATTTTCTCCATTCTTGGTTTTTGTGATACTATTCTCTCCAAGTCTACCAAATACCTATCAGATTGTTTCTTCTCAGTATCTTTTTGCCAGTTCATCAACCAGGCCATACCCATTACCAAGGGTCTCTCCCAGGCTTATTTCAGTTCTCCATCTCTTCTGTATCTAGCTTAGTGATCTTAGTGATTAGCTTTCATTAGTGTTCTCATTAACAACTCTAGGCAGATGACTTTCAGCTTTTTCCACCCAGACCTGACTTCTCTTTTGATGTTCAGGCACAAATCAACAACTGTCTGCTAGAAATCTCAAACTCACAATGTATAAAACTCACAATAATTCCACCTCCTCTCCTCCTTCCAATACCATAGTATGTGCAGTGGCCAAACGTCAGTAAAACTGTCTCAGTCAATGGCCAGTTGAGGTTGAGGACAGCTGACAAGTCTCCCATCCATCAGTGAGTTAGGGGAAATGTCTACCTCAAGTGTGTGAAGACTTCCTCTGGTGGAATGGGTAGATGGGAACAATCTATTTCAAAAATCATCAAGGCAGTTAAAGTAGGCTCTGTGGAGCCCTTAGGGAATGGTCAGGCATTGAAGTCATCTATTGCATTCTTGTACAACTCTGCCTCACTAAAATCCAACTCATGTTCAAGTCAAGACCTCACCCTCATGATGTCATCGGTCCTCTTCAAATATAAAGTACAACCAATAAGAATCTTCCACTCACACTGTGTATATGTTGCATGTGCAATTTTTTACATGCCGTATTTTCTATCAAAATCTGATTTTCTTGAGGGCTATACCATGTTTTTGTTTTTCTTTGTATTTTTAGGTCTTAGCATGGTCCCTGGGAAATAAGTGCTTAACTTAACTGACTCCCTATCTGGTACCTACTGCTCTCTCAAATAGTGCTCATTTAAATAAATAGTGCTACATGACCAAATGGATTACTGAAATGTGTGTGTGTGTGTGTGTGTGTGTGTGTGTGTGTGTGTGTGTGTGTGTGTGTAAGTTCTTGGTGAGTAATGATGTTTGAAAAAGAGCAGAGGTAACTTAGCAAATATAGTGGCCTTGACCAAGGAGAAAAACACCTGACTTTATTTCCTTACATCCTTAGTGCTCAGATACTGTTCTACTTTGGGCAAACTCCTCTGGTTTATATTTCCTAGAAAACTGCATGTCTAGCCATGGCACAATGATAGTATTAGGCAAGGGATCTAATGGTTGGATTTTACATTACCAAGCAGGGTTGAAATAAATGGAATTAGAGGGACTTGGGGGCAATGACAAAGAGAAAAGGGAACTGGAAGAAAGTTCCATAGAGTTGAGGATTAAGGGAGCCATGGGTATCAGTCTCTTCAAAGTCCTGGGGAACACAGAATAGTGAGAAGGAGCCAAACATGAAGGAAGAATTAAGAAAACTGGGGTTGTAAGAATCATAAGGATAGTACATATAAGTAAGGGAAACAGAAGTCAAGGGGAAAGACAGAAGGAAGCCAATGGATTATCACGACCATGATGCCAACAGAAAAGAAGCACGTGGAGTACCATGCTCTTGATATTTCCAAATATAGGACTTATATCTAGATTCTAATAATGCTAGAACAAGAGAAGAAACTCAAGTTCTTCTCCAGAGTCCATTTTCCCAAAAATCAGAATAGGAGTTGTGTATGCACATGGAGGGGGAGGGGAAGATTGGAGAAGAGTAAGAGAAAGCAAGCAAGCCTGCAATAGGGATTAAAGGATAAATAGATTGTACTTCGGCTGAAGGGACAGAAGATTGAACATATTTTGTGTACATAGATGCAAAGATGTTTTTACTATTTAATTTATTTCTTTGCTATTTATATTGTTTAGAGTCTTAATTAAATGTTTGTACTACTGGTTTTATTTCTTTTTTTAATAGTCTAAATAATGAATTAGATAGAGGTTCAGGCTGTGAGTTGCATAACTGAATATCTAAAACACCTCCACTTTTTACCTAGAAAAAGTAACAGAGGATTCCTGAGCTACAGTATAAATGTACTTCATTTCTATGGAAGATGTTGATGAAGCAGGCAGATATCAGAATTATCCATGCAGCATCCATAATGTCAAGGCATTGTGGGATATTGCAAAGCCCTGGCACCTGAAAGGTGTCTGAAAAAATTCACTAGTTCTGGGAGAGATAATATATTCCTCTCCAAGCCAGAATTCAGGGGTGACATGATATTACCTTTCCCAACAATTGTTTTCTTTAATTTCCATTTTAAAATTTATTTCCTGTGAGAATGAATTGACTAGAATTCATTTGTGTCTGGAAGTGAAGGTGAATTTCTTATTAACTATCCCAGGTAATGGGCAGCTTCAGCTCAAGATGTGTAGAGGTCTTCAATTACTTAGGGCTGAAGCAGAAGGGGAACTAATGGAGGGAGTGATTATTACAGCTTTCAACTCTGAGCAAGGAAGAAATGAGTGCTTTTGTATACTTGGATGACATCATCTGAAGGTGGGCTTTCTGGCTCAAATTTCTCACAGAGATATAAATACTCTAACTATGCAGAGAAGACTTTTAAAAGTCTTTTTCACTAACTATACAAAACCATTTTTTTAAAAAGGAAGAGAAGAATTAAAACTTATAAAATTGCCTCTTTGAAACAAATTATACCTCCCTCTGAGTGGTGAAAATAGTGTTCATAAAAAAAAAACAAAAAGAAGAGAATGGGTTGAATTGCTTTTGGGAAATTCCAAAGTTCTTTTAACAGCCTCAAGCTTCTCCTATATATTTAAAGGTCTATCTTTTTTAATTCTAATACTTTTCTGATGTTCTTATATCGAATCCCATGGCCTCCAAAGAATTACATTTAAGATCATTTAAAGGGCAATGCACAGGTACAGGCTGGGTATGGCATGAACAGCACATTACAAACAAGGAATTATGAAGGAGAAGTAGAGTAAAAATTTACATCAAAAACATGAATGAGTGCAATGTATGGGTTGGTAAAATGACAAGGGTGAAGGATAATTGATGAGAAGCTATAACCTGCATTGATATTCTTTGTCAATAAGAAGGTAGACTCATAGGAGGAGCCAGACGAGAACCAAGAGGAATAGACAAGTGTATAAATGGAGATTTTGAGCCTTTGGACTTCATCCTCCAGAAGTTCCTTAGTATTTCCCAAAATTCCATTTTCCTGCGTCCCCATGTTTTGCGTGATTGTATTTAAGTGACTGTATCTCCTCCCCCCCCCCTCTCTTTTGGACATGTGACTGGGCTGAAGTCAGGCAGTTCTTTGCTTTAGTTATTATTAATAAAACTATAAAATATAATGTTTAGTTATTGATTATTAATTTTAAAACTCACACAAGCATGGATCTGATTTGTCCAAATGATCTGAATTATCAGGACCACTTGCATTGATGAGGTCACAGATACTTTTGACTATTGGGTTTTTCAAGCTGAGAGGTTTCAATATTCTGACTATGGGGGCATTTCATATGATGAGCCAAACTGTCTTTCTCAGACAAGATTGGAAATAGATCACTCACTCAATCAATCAATGAATAAATGCCTATTAACTGCTTACTATGTGCCAGCTACTCATCTAAAGATCTCTTAATTGCCAAATCTAATGCCCTCTTATCATTCATCTTTATACACTTCTTTGCAGCCATTGACATCGTCAGTAGCACTTCTTTTTGATACTTTCTTCTCTGAAAGTTTCCATAATAATACTCTTTCCTTGTTCCTTTCTACCCGTTTCACTCTTTCTTCTCAATCTCCTTTGCTACATTTTTCTCTAGGTTACATTCACTATCTGTAGGTGTCCTCCAAGACTCTTTCCTGGGTCCTCCTTTTTTCCTTTCCCAATACTGTTTCACTTGCTGATCTCAAGTACCATGGACTTAATTATTATCTCTATGTTATTGGTGCTCTATCTACTTAACCTATCCTTAACCTCAAGTTTTGAATCTCCACCTGCCTATTGGACATCACATACTGGATATCCCATAAACATCTTAAACTCAGTATGTCTAAAACTGAACTCTTCTTTCCCCCAAACCCTCTCCCCTTCCTAACTCTCCTATTATTGTTGAGGGTACCACCAGACTCCAAGTCACCCAGGCTCAAAACTTAGGCATGATTCTTGATTCTTCACTCTCTTTCTTTGACCCTCTCTTATCCAATCTGTTGTGAAGTTTTGTTTAGTTTACCTTTGTAACATTCCTCATGTATTTCCCAAATCTTTCCTCTGACATACCATCATCCTATTGCAGGCCCTTATCATCTTACACTCAGACTATTGCAATAGGTTTTGATTCTCTCTTTTTCTCTTCTCTTCCTTTCCCTTCCCTTCTTTTCCCATTCCTTCTCTTCTCTTCTCTTCTCTTCTCTTCTCTTTTCTCTTCTCTTCTCTTCTCTTCTCTTCTCTTCTCTTCTCTTCTCTTCTCTTCTCTTCTCTTCTCTTCTCTTCTCTTCTCTTCTCTTCTCTCTGTCTCTCTATGTCTCTGTCTCTATGTCTCTGTCTATATCTCTCTGTATCTCTCTCCTGTCTCTGTATCTCTGTCTCCCCCCTTAAGTTTCTTCCTACTACAGTATATCTTCTACTTGGATATCTAAGTAATATTCCTAAAGCACATGTCTGACCATATCATATATCCCTCTATACAAAAACTCATATAGGTCATTATTTCCTCTGTGATCAAATATAAAATTCTCCCTCTGTGTGACTACTTCCTACTTTTCTTGTATTTAAATTTATTCCCCTCAGACACTGGCCTCCTTGATGTTCCTTACACAAGATCTTCCTTTCCCTGATTGAATTTTCCCTGACTGACTATCCCGTATGCTTAAAATTCTCTCCCTCCTCATTTCTATCTCTTGGCCTCCCTGGATCCCTTCAAATGCCATTTAAAATCCCACCTTCTATGAAACACGTTTTTTTGATCCTCCTTAAATCTTAATGCCATCCATCTGTTGATTATTTCCATTTTTTCCTGTGCATATCTTATTTATACATATATATTTTTGCATGATGTCTTCTCCCTTCGACTGTGAGACTATGAGGGTAGGGATTTTTTTTTTACATTTCTTAGTATCTTCAGCATTCAGTTTAGCATTGGCATATAGTAGATACTTAATAAATGCCTGTTGCTGGATGGTAAGATCACTGTTAAGGTGCCATATGAGAACGAGTGCCCAAACCCAATTCTTTCTGCTGACTTTCCACTTATTATAAGTGATTGTGTGATTTTCCCAGTCACACAGGCTAATTTAATTCCATTCTTAATTCATTCCTCACATCTGATTATTTGTTCAAATTTTCCATCAGTCTTTCTTACTCCACAGCACAGTGCCACAAAGAAAGCATTGGATTTGGAACCCAAAGCTCTTTCTTGGTGTTCTGCCTGTCACCATCCAGTCATTAGCATGGTGCCATAAAAGGTATGTTCATTTATTACCTCTACAATCTGGATGCCTCTCTGGACCTCAGTGTCCTCATCTGCAAAATGAAGGAGTTGGACTGGATAACCTCTGAGGTTCCTTCTACTTCATAATCAATGATTTTATGACTTCTTTCTGTTCTAAAGTTCACTAGCCTAATCTAGTCCCTTTTAATCTATTATTTATTTCAGTCTCTTATTTTGTTATTCTTTCTACCATCTCCAATCCATCCTGATAGTAAAATGAAGGGAAAGACTTCGTAGAAAGCCTGCTGAGGCTTCTTTAGAGTCAGACTCTTATAACTAAAAATCAAATACTTCTTAAAGTCTCCAGTGAGGAACAATCAGTAGATGAACTAATTACCTTACTGTTTATGTTTCTATTGTGCAGGCTTCATGCCATTCTGAACTAGGCTTTATAACTTAATCAGATGTGTTTCCACATAAAAGTGATTCCTAGACTTAGTTAAGGCTTATGAAGCCTGTGAAATTCAAGCAGGGCTTAATTTATTAATAGTCATTAATGATTTGTAAATAAGCCACAATCTTTTAGGTAAAGAAACCAAACAATTGGTTTGTTTGAAGTATAAACAGAGGGTAATTTTTGGATTTTCTAATTGCTTTTTTTCTGTCTGGCCATTAGCCAAGATACAGTCTAATAATCTGGCCACTGTTAAAGACTTTATTTGAAGGCCAGTTTTGGATGGGTATTAAGGGACAAGATCTAGGATTTGTGGCCTAAAGTTTGTGGAATCCTCATGTGTTCATTCACTCTCTCTGTCTCTTATTCATTCATGAACTATTTGTTGAACATTTACAGAGTGCAAAGTAACAGAGTTTTGTTGGGATTACCTATCCCTACATTGGACAGGGGTTATTGTTGTTATAGTAATTGTAATTTTAGTGTTTGTAAAGGTTTGTGGTAATAACAATAAGATCAGGCACTTATATTGTGCTCTAAAGTTTGCAAAACAGGTACATGAAATTTCTCCTTATGACAACACTGTGAAGTAGGTGCTATAAGTATTTAGATCCACCTTTCTCATATGAGGAAAAATTCTATAAGTTTCCCATTGTCCTAGAGCTAGTAAGTATCAAAGGTAAGGAGAGTTTCAAACATAGATCTTTTCTGACTCTACATAGAGTCCTTTCCATTATCCTACACCTCCCCTAATTATAACATGCTTATTTAAGCATGAAAGCAATTTCCTTGGGGGGATACCCAGAATCCTACTTTACTATTTTCTTTTTTTTTCAGCTATGTCTGTTCCCATCCACCCCTCCAAATGCCATGGGGATATAGATGCCCATTGTCAACTCTTAGTAGTAGTTATGAGGGCAGTTATGTGGCCCAATAGATAGAGCACTAGGCTTGGAATCAGGAAGACTGATCTTCATGAATTCAAATCTACCCTCAAACACTAACTGTGTGACCCTTCAAGCAAGTAATTTAATTCCATTTGCCTCAGTTTCCTCAGCTGTAAAATGATCTGGAGAAGAAAATGGCAAACCACTTCAGTATCTTTTCTAAGAAAACCCTAATGGGGTCACAAAGAGGCAAACACAATTGAAAAATAAACAACTTTAGTAGTAATAAACAGGGAAATGTTAATAGAGAACAACTTGATAATTGTGATCAGTTATAAGGAATTGCTACAACACTGATTATGGAGTTGAACACCAGAAACAACAAGAGGAGAGATGAGAATATGGACATAAGTATGAAAATTCTATGAAATTGGTAAAGTTAGAGAAAGGGAGTGAAGAGTCATCCAGGCAAAGGGAGTTAGAAGAAGTCAATGTTGTGGAGCTGAGGTTCAGGTGATTAGGGGAATAGGCAACCAGAAAAAAATATTACATCAAGTCTGAAAAGACAAGGTTGAACAGGTTTAGAAAAGTCAGGATAGTTAAAACACACACACCTAGACATTTCAGCACATGGAGTAATGAGTGGGAAAAGCTCCCTTGATTTGAGAGATTAGAAGAATGGATACCTGGCAAAAGCAAAGGGAAGACATAGCAATGGATTATCTGGTAGTTTCATACTAAAAATCTATTAAATACCTATTAAGTACCTGCTACATATGGAATATAGGATGCTTCCTCTCTGGAAGTTACCTATACCAATTAAATCATAGATCAGAAAAACAACCTGCAAGACAATTCTACTTGAGGGGATATAATGTGTAAACCTAAGCAAATAATTGGTATTATCAGGAGGGAAAGAATAGTAACAGTTAGGGAGATTGAGGAATATGTTCTGTAATTATGGCCAATCTGGGATTATGCCCAAAGAGTTATAAAACTATAAGGAGCATCTAGGTGCTCAATGGATAGAGTGCCAGGTCTACAATTGGGAGGTCATGGATTCAAATCTAATCTCAGATGTTTCCTGGTTGCCTTACCCTGGGCAAGACAATGAACCCCAATTACCTAATCCTTACCATTCTTCTGCCTTGGAACCAGTATTTAGTATTGATTCTAAGAAAGAAGGTAAGGATTTATTTAATTAAAAAAAACCAAATTTATATACCCTTTGACCTAGCAACACTACTTTTAGATCTTTTTAACAAGGTGGCCAGGGCAAACGGAAAAGAATCTATATATTCGAAAATATTTTAAACATTTCTCTTTTTGGTTGCAAAGAATTGGAAACTGAGAGGATGGGTGTCTATTAACTGGGAAATGGCTGTATAAGTTGTGGTAGATAATTATGATGTGATACTACTGTTCAGTAAGAAATGAATAGGTTGATTTTGGAAAAAAACATGGAAAGAGAAGAAATAATGAAGAGTGAAATGAGCAGAATCAAGACAGTGTTGCAAATAGTAACATTAATATTGTTTGAAGAATAAGTATGAATGACAAAGCTATTCTAAGTTATGTGAATATTCAAATCAACTACAAAGGACCTTTGAAGGAAGATGCCATATAGAAAAAGAACTGATCTATGGAAATATGTATTGTATATTTATAAATGTAATCTATATCGAATTTTGGCCTTGTTTAGTGAAGTGTTGTGAGGGAGGGAGAGAAATAGCTTGGAAATTAAATGTAACAACAAAAATATATAAATAAATCAAATAATGAAGTGAGCAATGTGAGGCTTGGAATGGTAATGTGTATCTGTAGTTACTACTATTGAGGACACTGAAGCTGATGGCTCCCACTAGAGTTTAGGAGTTCTGTGTTACAGAAGGGCTAAAGATTCTTGCCTACTTAAGCCTGGCCCCAATATGGTGAACCTCAGCATCAGAGTATAGAGTGAGAGCCCCAGACTGCCTAAAGAGAGGTGAACCAACCAAAATCAGAAACAAAAGAGGTCAAAATTTTAGCAAAGAGCAAACCTGTGAGTGTCTGCTGTCCTCACAGTCTTAATTTTTATTTTATTTTATTTTACAGAGTAGGCAACTTTAATGCTGCAATGTGCTTAGGGGAAAAAAAAGTCCCACTCTCTCCTGGCTGAGCAGTTAAGTTTTACATTTTTAAAACCATGATTCTGAAGATGCAGAAGTTATTGGCTAAATATTATTCTATATATTTGTATCACTTTTTAGGAAAACCCTTGAAATTGATACACAGATAGGGAGAGGTAATCTAAAAAATAATGAAGAGAAATATATAGAACTTAACAAATTCCATACCAATCAAAACACTCTTTTTATTCCAAAAGTTCTACCTTTCACCCAGGGGACTTAAAAAGGCCTTCACCCTTAGCATAGTAAATAGACTATTGGGCTTAGAGTCAGAAAGACCTGAGTTCAAATATTTTTTTCAGCTACTTATTAGCTGTCTGACCCTGGAGAGTCACAACCTCTCTGTGTTCTTATATAGTTCCGTCTTTCTGTAACTCAAGCCATTTTACCCAGTGTTTCCCATGTTCTGACCTTACCAAGTTACCTGCTAAGCAGGCTGCAATTGTTCTTTCTCCTCAGTAGGACTTAAAACAAAACACACATAATCTTCACTGAGATGTACAAAC
Organism: Monodelphis domestica; assembly: GCF_027887165.1. Classification (NCBI taxonomy): domain Eukaryota; kingdom Metazoa; phylum Chordata; class Mammalia; order Didelphimorphia; family Didelphidae; genus Monodelphis; species Monodelphis domestica. The sequence continues at coordinate 100,109,532 of NC_077230.1, read as the reverse complement.
AAAGGTCACTGACACCAGTTCTTGCTGCAATGGTTAGATCAGGAAAAAGTTCTAGCTAGAAAGGCTTGGCTAGGTTAGTCTACACTCAGTAAAGAGACCCCTGATTATCACTGGTTCCTGTGAAATCCCTTTTCTCTGCATCTAGTTCTCAATATATATAGGGTAGGTGGTAGGGTGGATAGAGGGCTAGACCTGGAGTCAGAAAGACTTAAGTTCAAATCCAGCCTTAAGATCCTTACTAGCTATGTGCCTGGGAAAATCACTTAACCTTGTTTACCTCAGTTTTCTCTCATCTATGAAATGAACTAGACAAGGAAATAGCAAACCATTCCATTATCTTTGCCAAGAAAACTCCAGATGAAGTCACAAAGAGTTGGACATGCCTGGACAACAATAGTTCTCAATATGGTGGATCTATGAGATGTTCCCATAGGTATTATTTGGGACCATCCTCTGTTCCAAGTTTAGATTATCATTAGACTTTTGCAGCACCTTTAAGTAGTGTCCAGTAGACATGATCTATTTGACTGCTTTGGTAGCAAGTATTGAATTATACGCATTAGTTCATTTGTTAATTGTTTTTGTCAGTTATGTGTAGAAACAAATTTTGACAATTATTTTCAGACATTTTAGGATTCAGATTTTCTCTCTCCCTCCCTTCCCCACCTTTCCCCTCTCCTGCATTAAATAGTCTGATATAGGTTATACCAGTATTTTCATGAAATATATATATGTATATATATTTCTATATTGCTCATGACATTATAGAAGACACATATCACACACAATAAAAATCTCATAAAGGAAAATAGTAGAAGATGGCATTTGTTCTGCACTCAGACTCCAACAGTTCCTCTTTGGTTGTGGATAGCATTCTCTCACAAGTCCTTTGTTATTATCTTGGAATTTATTCTGCTGATTATGGTTTAGTCCTTTACATTTAATCATATTCTAATATTTCTGTTACTGAATATATTGTTCTCCTGGTTCTGCTCACTTCACTTTGCATCAGCTCATATAAGTCTTTCCAAGTTTTTCTAAACTAATTCCTTTCAGCATTTCTTATGGTGCAATCATATTTCATTACAACTATATACTACAACTTAGCCATTCCCAAATGATGGACAACCCTTCAATTTTCATTTCTTTGTCACTACAAAAAGAATTGCTAAATAGGGAATAACTCTTTAGAGACTTTGCTCAGAACCCTCTAGATTGACTTGGGGAAATAACATACACTATCACAAAGTATCACATTCTCATCATTTTCTAGGTTCCTTTTACCTGGGCATGGAGTAATTCCTTCATAATATTTAGCTAAGGAAGAGTGCTCAGCTTTCCCAATGTCTTCTCACAAGGTTTCCTTGTGCCCTTCTGACAGTCTTTGAACTCATATATCAAAGGACCCAAGAAATAATCTCAAGTTATTCATTATATTTTCTTTGTACTGATGATGACCAAATCATCAAAATAAAAAATCAAGACATATAGTCTGAAAAAGGGACATTTCCTTGTTTTAAATAAACACATGCAGAGTTCCATGGAAAACTCTGAATTTCCACAAGAGAAAGACCAATTAAACTCTATTAATATATGTATTTGGTTAGGTTAATGAAAGAGAATTGTTATTATTTATATACATATATATTTCTCATATGCATTGGTAAGCTTTCTGAGGGCAGAGAACCAATCCCATTTAGTATTCGTATCTTGCTTTGATTCATGTGTCTAGCAAAATATGTTGTGTGTAGTATATACTTAATGAATATTTTCTGAATTGATTTGATCCATTACCCCAGAGTTGGCTTGACAGGAATATTAACTTAAATATAAAAGATATAGTCAAAATCATCCATGTTTTCTGTAAAAATTTCTCCATTAGGGGCAAAGAACAAATGATTGATCAATATAGCTTTCATAAAATACCTTAAACAGGTCTAGAAAAAATTGAAAAAAAAAGATTAGGAAAAAAGATTAATTCAAACATTACTAAATTTGTGTATCTCTAGACAAAAGCAACACCTACATCTTCCACTTCTTGCCTTTGCCTTCCACTACACTTAACTCTTCTAAGACATGGAGGACTTCTCTTATTAGCTGGAAGATGACCACCAACCTTTCCAGGGAAAATGTTGCCATCTGGTGGTAAGCAGGGGAAATTTCTAAGCTACTGTCTCTTCCCTGCCTCCTCCTTTCTTCCTCTTCAGTACATGAATCCACCCAACCATCTCACCACCCCTTTTCTCAGTCTCATTATTCATAATAAAACTAATTCTTCCTAGGGTCATTTTCCTCTCTTCTCTTGGCATCCTCTTTTCTACTTTCTTGTCTTTCTTTGTCTCCAAATTGTATGAAGAAAATAATTTTTGCCTTTCTGTTCACTCTAATATTTCTTTTCCTCTTTCTCTCTCCCTTTATTGAATTTGCATTCTAAAAAGTAACTCTAATGGTGTAGAATAGTGCCAGTGATGCATCTATATCAGGGAAATGATTACAACTTCGGGAAGATCTCCATCTTTAGAAATCAGCTAGCAGGTTGTCTTTCAGCACCATATTGCACTAACCATGTAATTTATTTATTTATTTATTTGCATTTGGACTATCTGTTTCTATTGTATTTATCCTCTATTTAAGGTGGTACCTAGAAGATGGTAGGAACAGTGTCATGGAACTCATGATAAAGAAGGAAGAGAAGAAGGGCAGAAGGGCAGAAGGAAGGAAGGAAGGAAGGAAGGGAGGGAGGGAGGGAGGGAGGAAGGGAGGGAGGAGGGAAGGAAAGGAAGGAAGAAAAAGAAGGAAGGAGGGAAGGAAAGAAGGATGGAAAGAAGGAAGGAAAGAAGGAAAGGAGGGAGGGATGAAGGAAGGAAGGAAAGAAGGAAGGAGTGAAGGAAGGAGTGAAGGAAGGAAGGAAGGAAGGAAGGAGGGAAGGAAGGAAGGAAGGAAAGGAGGGAGAGATGAAGGAAGGAAGGAAGGAAGGAAGGAAGGAAGGAAGGAAGGAAGGAAGGAAGGAAGGAAGGAAGGAAGGAAGGAAGGAATTTTGAAAAGAAATTAGATGTAATGAATATCTGGTGCTTGGACATATTTGGATGCCTTGTTCAGCATTGCTGAAAAGTTTTTACTTGTTTCCTCTTTGCATTAAAACTGTTTTCCCTACCATTTAAGGGAAACTTATAAAAGTCCTTTCTTATTCAGTCTAGTTGTCTCTGTGTTTGATTCTAACTCTTTCCTGTTTTTCATTGTAAATGTTCAGTGCTTCAGTTTTTGTCATTCTTTTATCATTAACATTATAGGTCTAACAAACTTTAGTGAGCTAGTCTGAGAATATAACATTTGCGTTATTGTTTTATGGGGGGAAATGTGATTTAGATTACAAACAACTGCTTTCCAAACCTTTGGAACACAGCCCAGTCATATATAGGGGATGCCTGAACTATATATTGAGCCCATGAACATCTAACAGAATCACATCTCTAGGAAATAGCACTGGAGAGCAAGGATAAACATGAAGCAACTTTTTCTGAGGGAGGTTTACCAAAGAAAGGTTAATATTCTCAATATCTTGCCTGTACAGATGGCGTGAAAAGAACAGAAATGACTGCCCTTACTCTACTGCTTTACTCTGTAGCAGATAATATTTTGTTTGTTTGTTTTTGTTCCAGCAATTTGACAGTTTGACTGTGGATACTATATCTCTCTGGTTCCAGGACTATTTTTTTTTAAATGCAACTCATTGTGGGCAGCATCCAAGATTTTATACTGAGAATAGGACCAAAATATCTTCTTCTTATTTTATTTGACCTTAGAGCAGGTAATCTTTACTAAGGTGACAAGGGGAGGTGTTTTTAGGGGCACATTATTGTTATTTTGAAAAACCTGTTTTTTTCTGGCTTAGATTTTCCCCAAAAGGCTTTTTATTCCAGGCCCAAGCTCCTTTCCTCCTGCCTGGAACATCCCCTTTCCTTCATATTTGGAATTTTCTATTGGTGTCTAGAAACTTCCATTTTCCTATCTGATTAAGTATATCCCTTCCTGTGACCTCAGGCCTGGGAACCTAGTCAGACCCACTGCAGCAGTGTCTTTTCCTACCCCTAACCACCATCCCCACCCCCACCCCCCAAAAAAAAAGAAAAAAGAAAAAGAGACTATAGATGCTCTAATTTCAGAATGACCATGAAGCTCTTGAGTTGAGGAACTGCTTTGACCCAGCAGGAACTACCTGAGTTTCCTGAAGAATAAATGAGAGAGAGAGAGACAGAGAGACAGAGGGAGAGGAAGAGAGATTCCTGACATGACTTGAAGTTGACCATACCCAAGGACCATGGTAATTTATCTGATGGTAATTTACCCTTGACCCCTTGGCATTCCTGACTGGAGATATTAGTCCTAGGTCTAATGTGAGAGGGCTGTCAGGTTGCCCTTGTACCTTTTGCCTTTCCCTTGTTCTTACTCACATGGCCTTTATGAACCCTCCCGTAATCACACCAAATCATAAAAGCCTATTACTCTCAGCACTGATTGGATCATCTAACTCTTTTGTGAAACCTTTTTAGGCCTAGCTGTGGACCTTGACCCACACTGGCCAGGGCTGTGAAGGGAGATGTGTATGATCCTGCAGACAAATTGTGAAGTAGGCACACATTGTGATTCCATTCTCCTTATATTTTTTAAACCGGGGGTCCCCAAACTACAGCCCACAGGCCACATGCGGCCCCCTGAGGCCATTTATCCAGCCCCCATCGCACTTCTGGAAGGGGCACTTCTTTCATTGGTGGTCAGTGAGAGGAGCACTGTATGTGGCAGGCCACAAAGCATGGCATTGCTCACGTACAGTACTACTTCCAGTGAGATAATCCTTTGTGTGATGCCTTAAAATGAGGCGTCACATAAAGGATTATGTGGCTACACAATAGAAGACATCAGCATGGTGAGCAGCGATCTGGGAGAGGGGATTCTACATTATGTATACTGCTGTCCAGTTAGGGTTAGGGTTAGGGTTTTATAGTCTGGCCCTCCAATGGTCTGAGGGACAATGAACTGGCCCCCTGTGTAAAAAGTTTGGGGACCTCTGTTTTAAATCCTTACCTGCTGCCTTAGAATCCATATTAAATATTGGTTCTGCTATCCACATTCAGAGGAAGAACTGTGGGAGCAGAAACACATGATTGATCACATTAGTCAATGGGGATATGATTGGGGATATAGACTCTAAACGATCACCCTAGTGCGAATGTCAATAATATAGAAATAAGTCTTGATCAATGACACATGTAAAACCCAGTGGAATTGCTTGTTGGCTATGGGAGTGGGGAGGAAGAAGGGAGGGAAAGAACATGAATCATGTAACCATGGAAAAATATTCTAAATTAAATAAATAATTTAAAAATGAATAAAAATGAATAGATATTGGTTCCAAGGGAGAAGAGTGGTAAGGGCTGGGTAATTGGGATTAAGTGACTTGCCCAAGCCAAATTTGAATGCAGGATCTTCTATTTCCAGGGTTGGCTCTCTGCCTACTGAGCTACCCATTTGCCCTTCATCCCCCTTACCTTATAATTCTCTTTCTTCCTTTTTGGCCTCTTTGCCTCTCTTTCTGTCCTTTCTCTCATACTTTCTGATACCTCATTCTATCAGATGTTCTCCAAACTATTAATTATAACGTTTTTGGATCTGTACTTAAATGTATGAATTCCTCCCTTCAACCTCTCCAGCCACCCCTACTTACTTCTAATAAAATGAATAAATGACTCACCATAACCTTACTATAAACACTATTTGAAGTTGGAAAAAAAGGGAGCTGAAATGGTAAAGGTAAAAACTGCCCTACTACTTAGTTCTGCTCTACCCAGTCTTTCTCCCTTTCAAATACTTTGACAATCATTCTCTTGCCTGCTGCTCCCCACTCCTGACAGGTATTCTCATCATGATTCTAACCTAGCACTGATTTATAAAAGAGGAACTGGGAAGAGGTGGAGGTGGGGCAAGATATGATGGAATGCCAACCTTCATTTTTAGGGAAGATATGAAGTCTTTTTGCCACTTGAGGCATATCTTAAAACATTTGAAATGACATCATGGGAAACTGGAGACTTCTCATGGAGGCTGAAATGTCTATTTAACCTTTTCAGAAAGCTAGAAAGCAGTACACAGGCCTTGAGAGAAAGTAGTGCTTGGACAGTGAAAAAAGTGGGAAATGTGCTATTAATGAATTGTACTCAGGAATAACTAGGATTTAATGAAATAATTTATGCCAGTCTAACCTTAATTTTTTCATAATAAATGGTGTTATACCCCACTAATAACATATAACAGATATTAATTGTTTTGTTGAATTGGATTGGAGGATGGATATAGTGTTCAAAATATGGGAAATTTAAGGAGGAAAACACATGTTGGTTAGAAAGGCTGGGAGAGAACAGGTACACTACTGAATTGCAAATGGAGCTGTGATAGGGTCTTACCATATATACATACTCCAAAGAGATCAAAGGCAGGAAAAAGACCTGTATGCACAAAAATATTTATAGCATCACTTTTGTTGTAGCAAAGAAGTGGAAAGAAAGTGGGTACCTATCACATGGGGAATGGCCTAACAAATTATGATGCACGAACTAAATTTAATATCTTTGAATTATAGACTTAGTTAAAAAGGCAGATAAAGATTCAGCCTAAAGCAAGCAAAACTGGGAGAAAAATTTTGTGACTAAAATAATGAAAAGAAAGCAACTTTGGAAGACCTTAGAACTCTGATCAAAGCAATAACCAATTCTGATTCAACAAGCTTGACAAGGAAGCAAATTTTCTTTATGTGGAATATTTTCTTTGCCTCTTGGATACTCTCTCCTTTCTGATTTTTCATGATAGTACTCTCTTGTGATCTTTGCTGACTCATCATCCATAGCCTATCCCTAACTATGGGAGTTCAACAAAACACTGTTTTATAGATTTTTCTTTTTCTACATGTTTTCTCTTAGTGAGTGTCATCAGTTCCATGTTCTTAGTTGTCACCTTTATTTCAATGAGTCATAGATCTATAAAAGCAATTCCATTCTAACAACAATAACAACAACCTTTATACAGTATCTACTATGTGCCAGGGACTGTGATGACAATTTTACAAATATCTTATTTTATCTTTATAGCAAGCCTGGGAAGTATGTACTACTACTATTACCCCCATTTTGCAAATAAGGAAACTTAAACAACAGAGATTAAATCACTTGTCCAATGTCACATAGCTGGGAGTATGTTTGGCTGAATTTGAACTCAGACCTTCCTGATTCCAGTTTCAGTACTGAAGCTACTTGTACCACTTCGTTGCCTGAGTTTCAGTCATTAATCACCAAATATCTATTGACCCTTTCCAAGTGAATGACTTAGAGATATTTTAAACTCAATGTGCTCAAAATTAAACTCATCATCTCTCCCCCAAATCCTTTCTTTTTTCCAAAACTTTCCTATTTTTGTCAGTCACTCCTATTCTTGAAGCTTCACAGACTCATAATTTTGACTTTATCTCCAACTTTTCATTCTCCTTCATTTTACATGTCCAATCATTCACCACATCTTCCTGTTTATACATCCAAATATCTGCTATGCATCACCCATCCATCTACTCATAAGGTTATCACCTTTCCCAACAGGAAATTATTGTAACAGCTTCCTAATCAATCTAAATGCATCAAGACTTTCCTTAATTTAGTTCATTTTCCACACTACTGCCAAAGTGATTTTTCTTAACTACTGATTGGATCATACCACTCTCTCACTCAATCAACTGTAGTGACTCCCTAGTAGCTATAGGATAAAAACATAAACTCCCGTGCTTAACTTTAACTATCACTATCTGGCTCCAATCCATCCTTCAAGCCTTATAAGGTATTATTCCCTTTCCTGAATTCTGTGATCTAGCCAAAGCAGACTGTTTTGTTGTTGTTGTTGTTGTTCCTCACACAGGACCCTCCATCTACTCTCAAAATATTGCTTTCAAATGTGTTTTTCTCAATCTTTCTTTATTGTTTTCCTTCCATTCTCTTCTGTGCACTTAAAAAAATTCTTCAATGACTATTACTAGCTCCTCTTTTTCTTCTTCCAAGTTCCTGTTCAATGTAAAGAAAAAAAATATCAATCCTGGTAGCAAATAAACACATCAAAACAAATGTGTACATTGGTCATGTTAAAAATATATTCCTCAGTCCTCACCTTGAGTCAATGATTCCTCTATCAGGAGGTGAATAGCATATTTCATTATCAGTTCTCTGGAGTATTGTTGGTCATTGCTTTGGTCAGAGTTCTTAAGTCTTTCAATGTTATTGTTCTTTGTAATATTATTGCCTTTAAAAAAATCAAGAGGTTAGCTAGGTAGTGTAAATGGATAGAGATCTGGTTCAGGACTCAGGAAGGTTCATCTTTATGAGTTCAACTCTGACTGTAGAGACTTAGCTGTGTGACACTGGACAAGTTATTTAACCCTATTAGTCTTAGTTTCCTCATCTGTAAAATTAACCGGAGAAGGAAATGGGAAACTATCTAGTAGCTTTGTCAAGAATATCTCATATGTGGTCAAAAGAACTGGACACAACTGAAAAATGACTAAAAAAATAAGCTTAATTACTGTTTCTGCTATTCATATAAAACTATAAACATACAAAACTTCCCATATTTCTCTACTGTTTTCACTCTTTTACATTACTATTATGCACAATAACACTCCATTGTGAATTGTAATTTGTTTAGTAATCCCAAATTATTAGAAACACATTTGTTTGCAGCATTTAGCTTTGACAGATAGTACTGCAATGGATATATGGCACAAAACTGGGAGGAATAATTAACTCACTAGATGACAGTCAGGATTCAAAAGTATTTTGAAATGCTAAAATATTGCATCAAGTGTAATAACATGAAATGAAATAGCATGATATAAAATCTTACATTTGGGTTCAAGAGATCAGCTTTACAAACTCAAGATGACAAGGGAGAAATGGCTAAAAAGTCATTTATCTAAAAAAGATGTAAATATTATGGTGGAGTGCAAACTCAAAATGAATTAATATTGTGTGTTAAAGTCAAGAAAGCCAACTAAAGTGATATTAAGAAGCATGGTACTGAGTCCTAGGATGGTGATCATCTTGTTGTACTTAGCTTTGATTACACTACACATGAAGTAATGTGTTTACTCCTGGACACCATCTGTTAGGAAAGACATTGATAAGTTAAAAAGTGTCCAGACAAGAGCAGTTATGATAGTGAAGGACTTCGTGCTCATGCCTTATGAGGAATGGCTTAAAGAAATGAGAATATTTACTTTGGAGTATATAGTACTTATGGGAGGCATGACAATTGCCTTACAAAAATTTGAATGGCTGTCAGATGAACAAGAAAATTTATTGATCTGGTTAACCCTGTAAGAGAACTAGGAGCAGTAAGTAAATGTTGCAATGAGGTAAATTTGGGGGTAGATGTAAGGAAATTCTCCTAATAATTGAAGATATTCAAAAGTGGAATCGCCTGACTCAGGAGATAATGGAGATTCCCTCCTCTGATGTTGTGAAATGAAAGGTGGATGGCCAAGTGTTGCAAGTATTATAGAAGGGATTAATGTTTGTGTTTGGGTAGGAAAACTGTCCTCTGAACTTGTCTCTTCTAATTCACTATCTTTTCTGTAACTTTTTTATCTACTTTTCTGTCACTGATCCCTTGGGGATATAAATCCACTGAATCAAAGATTATGGAAAATATAAAAAACTTTTTTTATATATTTACAATTTTTTTTCAGAACATGTGAATCAACTTGCAGATACAATATCATTATTGACTTTTTTCTGTGTTTTTACCAATGACTCGCATTTGATAATTCTCAGTTGTAATATTTTATTGCTAAAATAGTTATTGCTATAATCTTTTAAATATTTTCATATAATTAATAATTTTCATATTTTTTGACAGTTGCTTCTTCACACCCATTGACTACCTAGGTTTTGGGAAATAGCTCTTAGACATTTTTTACTTTGATTCTCTATAAACTTTCAATGTCATATATATAATAATTTGGGGGAAATATTTTCTCATGTATATATTTTATCTTTGTCATGTTTGCATTATTTTGGGGAAAAAGTTATTAAATTTTAAATAATTCATTTTTATTATATATATCTTTTTGTGTCTAGTTATTAATTTTCCCCTTATCTTAAATTGTAAAAGATATAATTTCCCATTTGCCTCTAATTTCTGTAATATGACTTTTTATGTTTAGATCTTTTGTACATATGGAATTTGTTATTGAGTATGGTATAAGATGCTGGTTTCAATCTATTTTTATGCTGAACTACTTTCTAGTTTTCTCAGCCGTTCTTATCAAACAGAGTCATTCATTTAGCACTGCATTCTTGGACTTACCAAACACCAGGCTTCTTTATTTTTGCTTCTGGGGCTTGCTTATCTTATTTATTCCAGTGATGAGATATTGTACATAAATCAATTTGAAAATCTAATGTGCTACATAAATGTCAGCTTTATTCTTATTATTTTATCATCTCAATCTTTTTCACATTTTGATAGAGTTCAGATAGAAACAGTCCTAGGACAAGCAGCTATCCTGCTGTTTCTATTTAATACTTGATGTTCTGGTGTTATTGCATGAGTGGATAAAATAATCGTGTTTTTTTTTTTTTGTATTTGAATAGAAGTATTAGACTATAAAGTAATTTTTATGTAAGTTGTTGGAACAATCCTTTGGATGACTTGAGGATCCACAGACTGATTTATATTTCATCCTTTTTCTACATAATTTAATTTCTTCTAAGTCTTTGTATTTTTAAAACTTTTTATTCCACTTAGTTTGAAGATTGAGTATTTGGCTTGGTGACATCTATAAATATAGTATCCTAAAGTTTTTATGATCAATGTTGTATCCAGGCAGTTATGGATAACAATTAATGCTTCACATATAGTACAATGTGTTGGTTTGATTCTCAAGAATATTTTGAGGTCTGTATTTGTAAAATTTGGATTTGCTATTTAGTGGTCCATCAAAGATACTGTATAATTCTAGCTGCTTCTCATGCCTTTTTAGGTATCCTGTTGGTACTACATTTTTGCAGTTTTCAAGGCTATCTTTCACAATTGTAATGTATACTTGCCTAATGATCATTATGTGTGAGTTTTCTAAGGACAAAATGTGCAATTATTTTGATGACAATCTGAATTGCTATAAGAAATATTTCCACTTTCATGAAAAAATCCACATGAGCTCAGCCAAAAATATGTTAATAAAAAATCATTGCACAATGATTACATCATCTAAATTTGTTTATAGAAATAATTGGACTAATAGGACAATTAAGGTCATAACTAATGGAAAGTATAAATGAGTTTTCCTTAAGGAGCTAAAATATATAAAATCTAATGGAAGGAAGTGTGAAATATATCACTACAGATTATAAATATGAGGCACCTAAAGAGTATCTAGCATGATATGTACTGGTGGTCAGAACAATACATCAGAAGCTTACTTTTTCTCATGGACTGATATATGACAAATTTCTATTCTCAGTCTTTCATCAAAAGTTTTATTTTATTTTTTTCATTTACCAAAAATCCACCTTCTCTCTCATAGCTTCTGTATTATAAAGGGTGGTTAATTTGTATTCGAGGGGGTTGGCCTTTCAGTATGGAGAGGGGGAAAGAGAGAACCCCTTTCTCAAAGCAGGGTTCAGGGGAAGCAAAGGGTGTCCCCTTGATCTGTTCACTCACACTCAGCTTGGGGAACAGATAACTTTTAATGTCAACTCAATCAGGTAATACAAATAGAATAATGGGCAGGGAAGAATGGGAAAAGGAAAAATAGGGAAAGAGGGTCCCTGTCTCTATCTAAACCCTTTCTTCTCCCTCCTCCTTCAGTTTGGGGGGAACTCAGGCCTTGGCAGCCTGAGCCCCCTGAGAGAAAGTCAGGTTGACTCACCCCTGGGCAACAGGAGCTGAGGTAAAGTCTGCTCAGGTTTCTCTTTATAAAGTCCCTTCAATTGGGAAGTGTTGGGGGAAGGATTTCCAGTCACCAGCAGGAAAAGTGGGTAACCCTCAGGAGAAAGTCTTTTCCCACCTTCTACCTCGGGCTTCCCCAAGACTGAGAGCCCTCCTCTACCAGCCAGAGTCTCCTCCTTAAGATTCCAAAATCCTCCAGCCCCTCCCCCATAGAGGTGATCAATTTCACATACTCTTCAACCTGGCACTTTTCTCTAGTGCCAGCCTCTGTTACAAATCCCTTCCACACTGATGAAAGAGAAAGAAAAACAAAACTCTTTTAAAACAAATATGTGAAGTCCAGGAAAATAAATTTCTTCATTGAACATAATTAAAACAACCTAAATCCTTGAGTCTCTCAGATCTTCATAAACAAGGTGGGTAGCATGTGAGTCCCTTAGAATTATGTTTGGTCACTGCATTGATCAGTGTTCTTAAGTCTTTCAAAGTTGTTTCTAACATTGTTGTTATTATATTCAATTGTTCTAATAGCTCACTTCACTTGGCATCAACTCACACAAATCTCATATTTTTCTAGAATCACCCCCTTAATTATTTATTATAACACAGCAGTATTCCATTATATTTATATAATATATTTTATCTATCTAGTTCCCAACTGATGAGATTCCCTCTGTTCTCAGTTCTTTGCTATCACACAAAAAAAGCTATTTTAAATATTTTTTGTACCTCTGAGTCCTCTTTCTTGGATTTCTTTGAGCTATATACCTAATAGTGATACCACGGAGGCAAAGGGTAAGCACAGTTTAGTACTTTGGGGGCATAGTTTCAAATTGATTTCCAGAAGGGCTGAGCCAGTGCACTAACAATGAATGTATATATATATATATATATATATATATATATATATATATATATACACACATATATATGTATATATATATAATATGTATAAGTTTGTATATATATAATATTATATATGCAAATGTGCATATATAATGTCTCCAACACATGTAAATTTCCTAATCTGTCAACTTTGCCCATCTGATGAGTGCTTTTAACATGAATTCTCTCATTATTAATGATTTAGAGCTTTTTTATATGAGTATTGATATTTTGGATTTTTCCTTTGAAAAAATGTCTGTTCACTTATTCTTTAACCATTTATCAATAGAAGCAAAGGCTCATTTGAATCTTCTATGACTTCTGATAGTATTGGAGTTTAAAGAAACATGAATACTTTTTCCCTATTAGAATAAAAACACTTCATCCTAATTTTTATTCAACCTTATAATTGTTTGCTTGTATTTACTTTTTTCATCTTTCTTTTGAACAGGTATCCTTTATGTTGTGACTTTTTTATTGAGGTTTCAATATATTTAGGTCAGAACAAGAAATTAAATGGGAATTTTAGGGGAATTTGTAGAAGCTTCAGAAAACATGCAAAGGCCAACAGATGACACAGAAAAAATCTAGAATCTAAAAAATGTGTAAAATACATGTATAGTATGAAATATTTTGTCTTTTAATATCATAAATATACACAATTTAAAAAATTAAAATAAGCAAAAAAAGTCAAACTTGGTGAAAAGAATGCAAAAGCTAGCATATGATACATAAAGGCTAGAAATGTAGAAACCTTTTTAAAAGTTTAGTAACTCATAAATGCATATCAAGTATTGTAAACTCATAAAAGAAAAAGAAAAATTTCAAACTTTTTCTATGGTATAAAGGAGAGGACAAAAAGAATTTATGGAGATTTCTAAATTATGGGGGTGCTGCATCCCTAACTCCCATGATGTGAAAGGGATATTTGTATTTGTATTTCAAAGCTTATACTAAGTTCTGGTCTTTTCATCCAGAATATTTCAAAGTCTTCTATTTAAATGAAATTTCTTTTTTTGTTTCATAGGATTCTACTCAGTTTTTTTTCTTGGCATGCTTTTCTCCATTGCAATTCTATAGTTTTGATTTTTGGGATATCATACATAGAGGCCTCATTTCTTTAAAGTTATGACGGCTAAATCTTACATGATACTAACTGTAGGTATTTAGTATTTGTTGTTTTTTTTTCTTTCTGGATGCTTGAAACATGTTTTATTTTCCCTGAAAACTCTGGATTTGGGGCTAAAATATTCCTGGGAATTTTGAATTTGGTATTTTTAAGAAGGCAACTAGTTGATTCTTTCTCTTTTCACTTTGTCTTGTGGCTTTAGGAGATCTGGGCACTTCTCTTTTATCAGTTCTTAAAATATGGTCTCTAAGACTTTTGGGGCAGAGTGAAATCAAAGGAGTCAGATAATCCAATGATCCCTAAATTCTCTCTCCTTTAACTGTTTTCTATGTCATTTGTATTTTATTTGAGATATCTTATATTTTCACCTATTTTTTCAATCATTTAATGGTTTTAGTATCTTTCATTGTCTTATAGAATCATTAACTTTTATTGGGCTCATACTATTTTTCAGGGATGCTACTGGTTTGTTATTTTTACCCCTTGTGCCAAGTTTCTATTTCTTATTTCAAGCCTTTCTTTCATAAACCCATTTTCTTTTATAAGTCTGTCAGTGCTTTTATTTAATTTATAAAATTATTTAAGAATCTTATTTCATTTCTTCTAGGAATTCTGGTTGAGCTTCTAAGATATGTTTTTCTTTGAGACTTTATTCATACAAGTTTTGGAATCATTCTTTTCTTTTGAGTTTTTGTTTTGGGTGCCCTCTTATCATAGTAGTTTTTTGGTGATTCTTTTGTTTGTTCATTCTTCCTACATTACTTCTTAACTTTTGAACATTTATTTTAATTTTCAACTGCTTTGAATTAATTTATTGGCCTCTACCCTATCTAACTTGTTACTATATGAACTCAAGGATATAAATTTCCCCTGAGTACTGCTTTGGCTGAATCCCATAGATTTTGAAAGGATGTCTCATCATTGTCATTTTCATCAATGAAGTTATTAGTTGTTTCTATGATTTGTTCTTTAACTGATTTTGGAGAATAGTGTTGTTTAATTTCCAATTAATTTTTGATTTGCTTCTCCATGTACCCTTATTAATTATTATTTTCATTGCATTGTGATCCAAGAAGGTTGTATTTATTGGTAGAACACTTTTTTATGTGCTTATTAATAGTTTTGATTTCATTGACTTAAAATTGCCTATTCATGTCCCTTGCCCAATTATCAATTGGAGAATGGCTTGATTTTTTGTACAATTGATTTAACTCTTTGTAAATTTGAGTAATTAGACCTTTGTCAGAGGTTTTTGTTATGAAGATTGTTTGGCAATTTAATATTTCCCTTCTAATTTTGGTTACATTGGTTTTGTTTGTACAAAACCTTTTTAATTTGATGTAGTCAAAATTATTTATTTTATATTTTGTGACTCTTTCTAAGTCCTCCTTGGTTTTAAAATCTTTCCTTTCCCAAAGGTCTGATATGTATACTATTCTGTGTTCACATAATTTACTTATAGTTTCCTTCTTTATGTTCAAGTCATTCACCCACTCTGAGTTTATCATGGTGTAGTGTATGAGGTGTTGATCCAAGCCTAATCTCTCCCACACTATCTTCCAATTTTCCCAGCAATTTTAATAAAATAGTGGATTTTGGTCCCAAAAGCTGGTATCTTTGGGCTTGTCATAGACTGTCCTGCTGAAGTCATTTACTCCAAGTCTATTACACTGATCCTCATTTCTGTCTCTTAGCCAGTACCAAATTGTTTTGATGACCACTGTTTTATAATATAGTTTGAGATCTAGGACTGCAAGGCCACCTTCCTTTGTGTTTCTTTTTTCATGATTTCCCTTAATATCCTTGATCTTTTGTTCTTCCAAATGAACTTTGTTATGTTTTTTTCTAATTCGGTAAAAAAGTTTTTTGGAAGTTCAATGGGTATGCCATTAAATAAATAGATAAGTTTGAGTAGGATGGTCATTTTTATTATGCTGGCTCATCCTACCTATGAGTAACTAATGTTTTTACAATTGCTCAGATCCAGTTTTAGTTGGGTGGAAAGTGTTTTGTAGTTGTGTTCATGTAGTTCCTGTGTTTGTCTCGGCAAATAGATTCATAAGTATTTTATATTGTCTAATGTGATTTTGAATGGAATTTATCTTTCTAATTCCTGCTGCTGAAATGTGTTGGAGATATATAGAAATGCTTATGACTTATGTGGATTTTGTATCCTGCAACTTTGCTAAAGTTGCTGATTATTTCCACTAGATTTTTAGTTGATTCTCTAGGATTTTTTAACTAGATCATCATATCATCGGCAAAGAGTGATAGCTTGGTCTCTTCATTGCCAATTTTAATACCTTCAATTTCTGTTTCTTCTCTAATTGCCACTGCTAATGTTTCTACTATAATGTTAAATAACAGAGGTGATAGTGGGCATCCTTGTTTCACTTCTGATCTTATTGGGAATATATCTAGTTTATCCCCATTGCAGATGATGTTTGCTGATGGTTTTAGATAGATACTGTTTATTATTTTTAGGAAAGACCCTTCTATTCCTATACTTTCTAGTGTTTTCAATAGGAATGAGTGTTGTATTTTATCAAAGGCTTTTTCTGCATCTATTGAGATAATCATGTTATTTTTGTTGATTTTCTTGTTGATATGGTCAATTATGTGAATGGTTTTTCTGATATTGAAACATCCTTGCATTCCTGGTATAAATCCCACCTGATCATAGTGAATAACCCTCCTGATCACTTGCTGGAGTCTTTTTGCTAGTATCCTATTTAAGATTTTTTTTATCTATATTCATTAAGGAGATTGGTCTGTAATTTTCTTTCTCCATATTTGGCCTGCCTGGCTTTCGAATCAGCATCATATTTGTGTCATAAAAGGAATTTGGTTGAACTCCCTCTTTGCTTATTATGTCAAATAGCTTGTATAATATTGGGATTATCTGTTCTTTGAATGTTTGATATAATTCACTTGTGAATCTATCAGGCCCTGGTGATTTTTTCTTAGGGAGTTCTTTGATGACCTGTTCAATTTCTTTTTCTGATATGGGATTTTTAAAGAATTCTATTTATTTTTCTGTTAATCTAGGCAATTTATATTTTTGTAAGTATTCATCCACATCGCTTAGATTGGCATATTTATTGCCATATAATTGGGCAAAATAGTTTTTAATGATTGTCTTAATTTCCTCTTCATTGGAGGTGAACTCTCCCTTGTCATCTATTATACTGTTAATTTGATTTTCTTCTTT
Organism: Monodelphis domestica; assembly: GCF_027887165.1. Taxonomy (NCBI): domain Eukaryota; kingdom Metazoa; phylum Chordata; class Mammalia; order Didelphimorphia; family Didelphidae; genus Monodelphis; species Monodelphis domestica. The sequence continues at coordinate 100,092,328 of NC_077230.1, read as the reverse complement.
ACTTTTTTTTATTAGATTGACCAGTAATTTGTATATTTTGTTTGTTTTTTCAAAATACCAGCTTCTAGTCTTATTTATTGGTTCAATAGTTCTATCACTTTAAATTTTATTAATTTCTCCCTTAATTTTTAAGATCTCTAGTTTGGTTTTCTTCTGGGGGTTTTTAATTAGTTCGCTTTCAAGTTTTTTGATTTACATGTCTAATTCATTGACCTCTGTTCTCCCTAATTTGTTAATATATGAACTCAAGGATATAAATTTCCCCCTGAGTACTGCTTTGACTGTATCCCATAGAGTTTGAAAGTATGTCTCATCATTGTCATTTTCTTCAATGAAATTATTAATTGTTTCTATGATTTGTTCTCTAACTAACCGATTTTGGAGAATTAGATAATTTAATTTCCAAATTTATTTTTTATTTGACTCTCCATATACCCTTCCTGATCATTATTTTTATTACCTTATGATCTGAAAAGGTTGCATCTATTATTACTGCTTTTCTGCATTTGTATGCCATGTTTTTATGACCTAGTATATGGTCAATATTTGTGAATGTGCCATGTGCTACTGAAAAGAATGTATATTCCTTTTTGTCCCTATTTATTTTTCTCCATATTTCTATTAACTCTAATTTTTCCAAGATTCCATTCATCTCTTTTACCTCTTTTTTATTTATTTATTTGATTTATCTAAGTTTGATAGTGGTAGATTCAGGTCTCCCACTAGTATAGTTTTACTATCTATTTACTCTTTCAGTTCTACTAGTTTCTCCATTAGAAATTTGGGTGCTATGTCATTTGGTGAATACATGTTGATTAATATTTCCTCATTGTCTATACTCCCTTTTATTAGGGATGTATTTACCTTTCCTATCCTTTTTAATCAGGTCTATTTTTATTTTGGCTTTGTCAGATATCATGATTGTAACTCCTGCCTCCTTTCTATCAGTTGTGGTCCAATAGGTTTTGCTGCAACCTTTAATTCTGACCTTGTGAGTATCTACCTGCCTCAGGTGTGTTTTTGTAGAGAGCATATGGTAGGATTTTGGATTCTAATCCACTCTCCTATTCATCTAAATTTTATTGGTGAGTTCATCCCATTCACATTCAAAGTTATGATTGTCATTTGTGAATTCCCTAGCATTTTGATATCCTCTCCTAGTTCTGTCCTTTCTTCTTTTGCTATATCCTTTTAAACCAGTGATTTACTTTTAATCAATCACCTTAATCCCCTTCCTTAATGTGCTTCCCTTTCTTGTCCCTCCCTTTTTTCCCTTCTTGTTTTTTTTAGAGTCTGTTAAGTTCCCTCCCTCCTCTCCTTACCTCCTTGTTTGTACTCCCTTCCCCCTGCCCCCCTTGCTTTTCCCTTCTCCCTTACCCTGTAGGATAAGATAGAATTCAAGATCCCAGTGGATCTAGATGCTCTTCCCTCTCAGAGTTGATTTCACTGAGAGTAAGGTTTAAGTATTACCTATTAGCACTATCTTCCTCTCCTTCTTATAAGAGTGTTCTTCCCCTCCCCTTACCATGTGTATTTTTGTGTGAAAAAGATTATTCTATTTATTTTATTTCTTCAAGTATGTCTTGGTACCATCATCGATTCCCCCCTCCCTTTTTCTTTTTTTTGTATATCATCTTATAGCCTTAATGCCTCAATCTCTTCCTGCGAGTGATTCTTCTAATTAGTATAATAATGAATACAGTTTTTGAGAATTACAAATAACACTTTCCCCATATATTAATATATATATAATTTGATCTAATTGTAACCCTTAAAGAAGGGGGTTTAAATTTTTTAAAAAATCATTTTTTCTCCTTTGCCCTCTCTTTCAAATTTACCTTTCAATGTTTCTCTTGATTTTTGTGTTTAGATATCAAACTTTCAACTTAGTTCTGGTCTCTTCTTTACAAATACTTGGAAATCTTCTATTTTGTTGAATGCTCATATGTTCCTCTGGAAGTTTATAGTCAGTTTTGATGGATAGGTGATTCTTGGTTGAAGACCCAGTTCTCTTGCCTTTCTGAATATTGTGTTCCAGGCCTTGGGTACTTTAGTGTGGAAGCTGCCACATCTTGTATGTTCCTGAATGGTGCTCCTTGGTATCTGAATTGTCTTGTTTTGTCTTATTTTAGAATTTTATCCTTAGCTTGAAAGTTTTGGAATTTGGAAATTACATTCCTGGGAGTTGTCTTTTGGGGATTTAGTGTAGAGGGTGTTCTATGAACTCTTTCAATGTCTATTTTTCCCAGAACATCAGGGCAGTTTTCTTGGATGATTTCTTGTAGTATGATGTCAAGATTTCTGTTTGGCTTTTCAGGTAGACCAATGATTCTCAAATTGTCTCTTCTTCCTTTGTTTTCCTGATCTGTCACCTTGTCAGTGAGATATTTTATGTTTTCTTCTATTTTGTCAGTCTTTTGGCTTTGCTTATTAATTCTTGTTGTTTTGCAAGATCATTGGCTTCCAGTTGCCTAATTCTGGTCTTTAAAGATTGGCTTTCCTTTTCAGTTTGGCCTATCCTGCTTTTCGTGGCTTCCAGCTGTTTCTCCAATTGGGAGCTCTTGACTTTTAAACTGTCATTTTCTCTTTGAACTATTTCCCACTTCTCTTGCCAGAAGGCTTCCATAATTTTGATAAGCTCCAATATAAACTCTTCCAGAGCTTTAGAAGGTGTTATCTTTGTTTGAATTTCCTCCTGTATTTCTTCTGTAGCCTGGGTTTTTCCTCCATAAAAATTTTGAGGGTCACTGTCTTTTTTTTTTTTTTGCTTTTCTTGGAGAGAGTTTGGGGCTCCTGTGCAGAATTAGCCATCACTATGGAAGTTTTACCTTCCCTTTTTAGCAAAAAATCTGAGTGAGCTGGGCATGTTCTCTGTGTATGGAATTAAGGAGCAAGGATTTTGCCTGAGGCAAGCTCTTGAATCTCCTTAGCCTTTTGCAGCTCTTCTCTGTGCTATCTTCCCAGGGGTGCCCATGGTCTGTGCTCTTTAGTCTGCTGGGGTTTCAGGTGTATCTGTTCTCAGGGGTAGGTCTTTGGTGGTCTTAGTCAGCTCCCAAGGACTTAGAGGTGCCTCTTGTTCGCTCCAGAGGTGGCCTTTGCTCTCTCGCTGATTCTGGCATGTGCTGGCTCTGACTCTGGCTCTGTATGTGGGGTAAGGGAGGGTAGATAGACTCATGTTTGGGTAGGAGCTTTTTCACTCTCTTCTTGTGTGGAAAAGCCCAAATCCCATGCACCCTACTGTAGAGTTCCTCTGTTCTCCTGAGAATGGTTTTTATGGTCTTTTGAGGTAGTCTATGTTGGTGGATGCTGGGGAGAGGAAGCATCCTGCATCTAGACTGCCACCATGCTTACCCAGAAGTCTCATTTATTTTTTAAATAGAGTAATCTTTTAAAATCAAAACCCCCAAATGTATACCCATATAAACAAGTGATAAATCATGTTTTCTTCTCCATTTCTACTCCCACAGTTCTTTCTCTAGATGTGGATAGCATCCCTTCTCATAAGGCCCTCAGAATTGCCATGCTTTTAGTAGCAAAGCTGATTATATTTGATTATCCTGCAATGTTTCAGTTACTCTGTACAATGTTCTCCTGGTTCTGCTTATTTCACACCACATCAGTTTGTGGAGGTCTTTCCAGTTCTTATAGAAATCAAGCATTTCATTCTCAACTTTCTTCTTGATAGCTTTATGCTCAATATATCTCACCTAGAGGAGAAAATGTATTCATCTGTATCATCATTATACATGTTTCTGTGTTATAATTAGTAACTTATTACTTTTTATAATTAGTACTTTAAGACATAATTTGAGATCTGGTAATATTAAATCACTTTCATTCTTACTTTTCCCTGGTCTTTTCCTTAATTATTTTTCAGTTCTGTTCTTCTATGAAATTATTTATTATGTTATCTATGTCTATCAAGAAACCTCTTGATAGTTTTCTATAATTTCTAAATCTGTAGATTAATTTAGGTTTCATAATTTTTTTTTATTTTGGTGAAATCTAGTTATGAACACTATCACTTCAATTATTTAGTTTTTTAAAAGAATTATATAAATACTTTCATAGTGGTTATTTAAGTAAATTCTATGGGGATCTCAGCCGATTAACTCCCAGATATTTACACATTATTTTGTTATCTTGAATAAAATTTTTCTTTTTATCTTTTCTCGTTGGGTTTTGTTAATAGCATATAGAAATGTCAGTATTTTCCAAGGCTTTATTTTTTATCCTACTTTGCTGAAGCTATTGTCTTATTCAATTTTGGGATATTTCTCTCTAGAGGTTTCCTATTTACATCATTTTATAACTGGCACATAAGAATGATTTTTCTACTTCTACCAATATAGCAAGCTATTTACTTTTTTCTAGTCTTATTGCTCTAGCTAATTTTTCTACTACTATTTCATATTGTTATTGTTCCTTAATACTCAAAGAGGACGAATGAAATCATGCTGCCTGTGAATTGGACTTTTTTATTCCTTTAAAAATTTTTTATTCAGAATATTTTTCCGTGGTTACATGATTTATAATTCCCCCCTCCCATTCCCTTCTCCCCCTCAAAGCCAGCAAGCAATTGCACTGATTTATACATGTATCATGGTTCAAAACATATTTTTATGTTATTCATATTTGCAGTAGAGTAATCCTTTAACATCAAAACCCTAATCAGATCCCTATCACACTATGTGATGGAGAATATATTTTTCTAATGCATTTGTGGTTCCACAGTTCTTTCTCTGGAGTAGATAGCATTCTTTCTCACAAGTTCCTCTAGATTTTCCTGGTTCATTGTATTGCTGCTGGTAGAAAAGCCTATTATATTTGATTGTGCCATAATGTATCAGTCTCTGTGTACAATGTTATTCTGGTTCTTCTCCTTTTGCTCTGCATCAATTCCTAGAGGCTGTTCCAGTTCACATGGAGTTCCTCCAGTTCATTATTCCTTTGGGCACAATAGTATTCCATCACCAACAGATAACACAATTTGTTCAACTATTCTCCAATTGCTAGACACTCCCTCATTTCCAATTTTTTTTGCCACCACAAAGAGCACAGCTATAAATATTTTTTGGGATACAAAGCTGGCAGTGGTATGTCTGGGTCAAAGGGCAGGTAGTGAATTGGATTCTAATGAAGCAGAGTTAGGTTGGTTCATCAGTCTCATCCTCTCTTCTAGAGTCATCAAAGTCTAGTGGCAAGAAAAAAGTCAAGCTGACTGGTAGTGATCTAGGAGGCAGTGAATGACCTTGGCATATCTGACCAAGCCCTAAGGGCTCCATAGCACCTGCTTGGAAGAACCATTCATTGGAACAAATCAGTCTCATCTACCCATTCCCCTGGGGGGAGTCTTCATATGTTTGGTGTTGATATCCCCTTAACTCAATAAAGGGATTGACTACCCTCAATATGGTTAAGCCTGTTTGCTGGAATGACTTTATTGGGATGGTCCTTGGGCATGCCATAGCTACTTGGAGTTATGGGTAAGAATTGAATACAATGAGCAAACAGACACCAAAGGTGAGTGAGCAGCCCAGAAAAGGACTCAGGAAAGCTCTCACCCTAGAAATACTGGTCTTTCTTGAACACTCATCTTTGCTTTTTCTTTGATCTTATAGTTTTCAAATTTTCTCCATTATAAATAAGGCTAGCTCTTAATTCTGGATAATCTTAATCACATAAAATAAAAAAAAAACATTTTCATTACTAGTCTTTATAGAATTTTAAGTCCTTTTTAAAAATTTGTGGGAACATTTTTCCATTTGTTATTATGATATGTTTTTCTCAGTTTTGTTATTAATATGATTATGTTGCTTTCATAATGATGAAGCATCCTTTCATCTCCATTATAAAAACAACTTGGTCATTATCGATACTATTTTGTAAATATTGTTATAATCCCAGATAATATTTTATTTAAGTATTTTAATATAATATTTCATTATTATTATTAATCTATTTTTTTCTGCTTTATCTCTCTGTGATTTGATTAGGACCATGTTTGTTTCATAAAATTAATTTGATAGAGTTCCTTCTTTCTTTTTCCATCTTTGCTTTTTTGTATAATTATCTTTTTCTCTTTTATTAATAAATATTTTCAAAGATATATATTTCTATATAAGGACTATTTTAGTTGTGTCCTACAAAATTGGATATTCTATTTTGAAGTTATTGTCTGTTTAGTATATTATTTATTAATTCTATGACTTACTCTTTGGTCTAGGAATCTGTTACTTATAGAACTGATTCAGCCTAAGGCAAAGGCTGTCTCTGTTTTAGAGTATGAAAGGGTGGGTTTTTATAAATAATGCTTATCAGTAGAAGTTTAATGGGATAACGTGCTTAGTTGTTTCTAGTTTTTTTATATTTCTTTAACCTATGCTGAGCATTTATTATTGTATTGTGTATTATTCTTCAACCTGTGGTCTCATGATAGTCACTCAGTTCAACAGTGCAGATCAGAACCCACCTATACCTTTTATGTGCTATAATTACTGTTTACCTCTTCCAATAAATCCTCCAATATTATTATATGTTTCCTCTACATCTCAACATTAAATGAATACTGGTGCAGTATAGGAATTGCCTAATTATTTAAAGATTGAAATGCAGTCTAAAATAAAAGATTCTTTGCCTGTTTCCCTGTTTCCTTTTATAATTTGATCAAGAATCCATCCCCTCAATATAAAGACAGAGATGGGAAAGTTGGTATCAGCTAGTAGTTATTGAATTTTTCTCAGTTGCCTTTTCCCCATAATAATACCAGTGGGAATTCTTCCCAATCATTATCTTTCCTTTTTCTAATACCTTTGAGGTGAATCCCACAATATTCTCAAAATTATTTCAATTCAATTTAGAAAAGTGTTTATTATATAATTTAGCATAGAATTCCAGCTTCATTATGAACCTCTTCTGTCTATACTTGTTTTAGTCTGGTTAATCTTACTATTTTTGTATTCTTTGGTGCCATTCTACTTCTTGTGTGAACTTTAGATTACTCCATCCTACTTAGTCTAACAAAACTAGGAATGTCTACACCCATACTTATGGATTAAGTATTTAGGAATATGGCCTAAGATAGACATGTTCTAGCAAATGACAAATCCGAAAGAACAGACCCCTGGGCTGTCCTAAGTCAAGCTTAAGCTACCATTGGTACATGTGAGATGCAGGAAAGTGATGTAAAAACCGTCTATATATTTCACATCACTTCCTCTCTCCAGGCTCTTTTGGCAGAGAGATGGCTCTGGCGGCAGCTTGCTGAGCATTTCAGCATCTTGGCATGGCAGCAGCTATTGTCTGGGATTGGCGGTGAGTTTTTCTTCATACTATACTGGAATAAGCTTAGTAGCCTAGTTCAGGTGAGGCATCTTCACTGAGCTCTCTTGGTGTTTAGGTTGATTCTTTTCTCCTTTACCTTCCAAACACTATCCTTTAAGAAAAGCCTCTTATCTTCTTCAAGATGGTGGAGGTCTTTGAAATCCCCCTGGCTAAGGCCAGGTGGGAGAAATCCTATACCCCCTTTCTCTCTCTTCTCCTTAATTCCTTCCCTCTATATTAATTAAAATCACCATAATTTTCCAAACTGACTTGGGTATTTTATTTGGGATTTTCTCTGGTAACCAAATTAATTTAGATTAAGTCATAACCCTAAAATTATCTTTACACTTGCAACAGATTGGAGATTGTGTTGTGTGAGGATAAAATGTCAAGACTTCACAGTCAGAGATGGAGAACATAGTGTTGAGTAAAAATATGACATATCTCTTCTAGTTTTCATCCATTCATTTTCCATTCAATTTTACCATCAGATGTCTTTAAGTTTATCTGGCTAAAAGTGGGTATTCTGTCAGACTTCCTTCAATCTTGTTTTCCTCTGAACTGCTTCTTATTTTTTTTAATAAAGTGATAGCATTCATAACCTTTTACCATCCTCTTCTGTAACATTTGATTAATTGAGTTTGAATTCTAAACTTATCTTGTCCTTGGCTGATATGTTTCTCTGCTTGGTAAAAAAAACCCCAACAATTAAATATTTGCTGGACAAGGTGGTTCCTACATTCTTTCAAGTATCTCCTGATGATTGTGTCACAAGTGTTAAACTTTCTTAGGAAATACTATGAGGTCAATGTCTTTTCTCTGTTCCATTTCCCATAGAGGAGGGGAGCATCAATACTTAGAATAGGTCAGTTTGGAGCTGCTATAATTGCATGCTGTGTTTTATTACATTTTATTCTTCGTTCTAATTTGTTTTCTATTGTGACCTTTGCTCTAATTAGTTAATTACATAGCTATGCAGAGATAGCTGATTCAGAAAAGACTCTTACATTGGTAAATCTAATTCCATATCTATTCAAATATGCCATTTTATGTGACTTTTTTGATACCAACCTTTGACAATTCCTTTTGACTTTTTTCTTGAAAAAAGTATTCCTGATACATAGGCTTAAGTTTTGAAGCCTTTGGCTTTTACTTGTTAATTCTAATCCAACTTATATTTCCCAATATCCTTTTTGTTAGCCTCCACATATCTATTTTTGCACTAAAGTCATGGAGTATGAAAATGTATGTTGATTTATTTTGTAGTATTGTTTTGAGAAGCTGAAAAAGTCTGACCTTGGAATCAGGCTTAACTGACTTATGTTCATCTTGCATCTGATACATCCTAGCTATGTAACCCTGGGAAAGTCACTTAACATCTCACTGACTCAAGGAACTCTATAAAATTATAAGTTGGTAGATGAATTTGCTCATTGAAAGTTCCCTTTGCTGAATTAATCAAAGATCCAGAAAAGGGAAATTAAAGAGTTATTTAAAAAATAAAGAGTTATTAAATGAATTTCTTTATTTTCTCATTAATTGCAATACAAATTGACACATAAACTGCTATTATCTTAATGGTGCTCATTTTCCTTTTGGTCATCATGAACATCACAAAGTGAGATAACCAAGCATATAATCAGATGCTGTTTCTTATTTGTTTTGGTTATTGATAAAACTAAATTCACAAACTCCTTTATTTGCTTCTCAAACATTAATCTATCTGTTGTTCAACATGGTTGCAACTCCATGAAATAAGATTCCCCTCCCAAGATAAACCCATCACTTCTAAACTTAGTACAATGCTGCTAACTCATGCTTTGATTCACATCACCATCCTCAACCTCCTCTCCCCTCTCATTTAAAGGCTGAAAACTAACCTCCTCCCCAGACCTTTCTTTATGGAGAGCAGAAACTGGATTCTCACCTCATTCATGTCTGTATCTTCTGGGAAGGAAATTTACCCTTCCCTGTTTCTGGGATCACATAGCAGTCTGCATACCTGGTTTGAGTCTGAAATTGACCTTGAGGCAAGGACTGTGTGAAGAAAATCATTGAGTGGACTGGGCCATAAGGATAGAATGGCAGCCAGAAAAAAGCAGCAATAGAGTCAAGAGATCACAAGATGGGGACAGGATAGATGTCCCCTGAACTGCCCTTTGGACTGCCCTCATGGGCAGCCCAGGCAAAATAGAAAGCCACAGTTGACTCCTGAGACATGATGTGTAAGAATTAGTGGGTGAAGTTTTTCTTGCTATAAACTGAGGCAATTTCATGCTCTTCTCTTCTGTGTTTGTGGCTGCCTGGATTTCCCTGTGAGTGTGACTAGGGGGTCCTAAATGGCAGTCAGCAACAAGTAAAGTAACATATCTCTCTCTCTTATGTTTCTATCTTTTTCCCCTTCTACTTTTGATTTAATAAAATTATTAATTTACAGCCAATCTCATCATTTTCCCTCTTAAATTTTGCTTCTTTTTAATGTTTCCATTACATGGAACAAGATACCCCTTTATGTCTCACCTGTCTACACTTTTCTGCCTCCTATTGTGTGCTATCTCCTTTAGATTGCAAGCTCTTTGAGGGCAAGACTTTCTTTCTTTTTTTTTTAAATTGTACTCCCAGAATTTAGCACAGCATATGACATAGAGAGAGAGACAGAGACAGAGACAGACAGACAGACAGACAGATAGAGAAACAAAGAGAAAATAGTAATATCAGAGGAAAAGGGGGAATAGCTGTATGAGAGAGGAAAAAGAGGGCATAGAAGGCCTTCTGCAGAATATGGGATTTGAACTGAATCTTGAAAAAGACCAGGGAAGCTAGAAGGTAAAGGGGAAGAGAAAAAAGAATTCTAGGCATAAAGGAAAGCCAGTGAAAATGGACAGTCAAGATATGAAGTATATTCGAGTAGCTGCAAGAAAACCAACGATTCTGAATCGTAAAGTAGGTGAAAAGGAGTAAAATATAAAAGGATTGGAAAGTTAGGAAAAGGTCAGATGGTGAAGTGCTTTAAATACCAAACAATGAGGTGTATGTCTGATCCTGGAGGTCATAAAGAGGAAGCGCTGAGTTTTACTGTGCTACAGAAGAAAAAAAATTGAATTTAGTAATTTTTGGAGGGAACTTAGAGAACATTTAATTTGACCCCCCTTATTTTGTAGATAAGGAAATGGAAGCCTATCCAGTGAAAGGCCTAGCTCAAGGTCATGTGAGTTATAAAAAGGAGATTTAGATCCCTTGACTCTAAATCTTTTCTTCCTCCCCTTATATCCCCTTATATATATATACTATGTTGAAAGAGCTTTAATCTCCTTGGGGGAAGAGGTGTTATAAAAGTTTAGCATAGTTATTACCATTCAGTTATTGCCATTATTAAGTTTTAATTTCTTAGGCCTTTGTTCAGTATTTTATTCTTCAGGCATTCAGGGCCCAAAGGGGTTTATTAAGGGACAAACATCTGTGATTCTCTGGTTTGTGTTTTTGAAAAATATTCATGTATCAGGAGTTCTCATTTTATTTCTGCAAAAATTAGTTGTGTGACCTTGGATAAATCACCTAATATCTCTCTTCCTTGGTTTCTTCTTCCATAAAATGTAGGAATTGAACTATATTATTGCAAAGGTATTTTCCTACTCTCAATTTCTGTGATTCAATACATGAATTTATATATTACTAATGAGTAAAAGCATTGGCAAAAAAAACACTGGCAATTTTTTAAACAATGTATTATAAATAATATATAACTGAAATACTTTTCCAAGTGGTAATACATTTAATTGATAGTTCTTAGGACTACTGAGTCGTCTTGGCCTCCAGCAGCTCAAGGGGCCTCTCAGCAGCCACAGATTATAAAACCTGCACTTTAAAGGTGCCTCGATCACCTAAAATTTTAATTAAGGCCTAGGTTACTTCATGCTATAAGGATAGTATGTCCGTCTTCTGTGAGAAGAATAAGGGAGGATTTTCTTATTTGGTTGTACTTTGGAGGCAGTGAAACATGGGAATCCAAAGGTAACAAGGAGCCTGTTTCTGAAGAAATGTCAGTAGGGATTTTGGTCAGTTCCAGTGACCTCCATTTGGGGCAAAATCCATCTTTCAATGAATTCAGACTTGTCTTGAAACACAAGACTTTTCCTCTTAGAATTTACTCTTGGCCTGGCAGCTTTGGATTTGTTTTCCCTTGCTCTGATTAACCTCCTAATGTGGAGAATTACTAGACATTAAGATCTGTGAAGATTAAATTAAATCTCTCTCCTGATTGTGAAAATGAAATTAAGTCCCCTGCCCATTTAGATTTAATCACCAGAAGTGTAAACACCTCATTTACACTTGAGTGGAGAAGGGCTGTGACACATGTTTGCAAGAGTGGGTGGCAAATCAGAATCAAACTGACTGCCTCCTGGACAGTCCTAAAGCAAAGCTTCAACACTAATTGGTAGATATAAAATTGGAGGAAGGCACAGGAAGTGACACAAAAGAAAGTGTCTTTATTTATTTTTTATTAATTTATTATTTTTTTTGGTTACAATACTCACTTTATTTCCCTCCCTCCCCTCAACCCACCCTTCCCACAGCCGACATGCAATTGCATCGGGTATTACTTGTGTCCTTGATGAGAACCTATTTCCATGTTGTTTACACTAGGATGTTCCTTTAGAGTCTATATTCCCCATCAAATCCCTTTGACCCATGTTTTCAAGCAGTTGTTTTTTCTTCACTGTTTTTATTCCCACAGTGTTTCCTCTTAATGTACATAGTGGTTTTTCTCATAGATTCCTCCAAGTTGTTCAGGATCACTGCATTGCCACAAATGGAGAAATCCATTACATTTTATTGTGCCACAGTGTATCAGTCTCTGTGTACAATGTTCTCCTGGTTCTGCTCCTCTCACTCTGTATCAATTCCTGAAGGTTGTTCCAGTTCACATGGAATTACCCCAGTTTATTACTCCTTTGAGCACAATAGTATTCCATCACCAACATATACCACAATTTGTTCAGCAATTCCCCAATTGAAGGACATCCCCTCATTTTCCAATTTTTTGCCACCATGAAGAGCACAGTTATGAATATTCCGGTACATGTCTTTTTCCTTATTATCTCTTTGGGGTACAAACCCAACAATGCTATGGCTGGATCAAAGGGCAGACAGTCTTTTATTGCTCTTTGGGCATAGTTCCAAATTGCCCTTCAGAATGGTTGGATCAATTCACAACTCCACCAGCAATGCATTAATGTCTCAACTTTGCCACATCCCCTCTAGCATTCATTACTTTCCTTTGCTGTAATGTTAGCCAATCTGCTAGGTGTGAGGTGATACCTCAGAGTTGTTTTGATTTGCATTTCTCTGATTATCAGAGATTTACAACAGTTTTTCATGAGCTTATTAATAGTTTTGATTTCTTTAACTGAAAATTGCCTATTCATGCCTCTTGCCCATTTATCAATTGGGGAATGGCTTGATTTTTTTGTGCAATTGGTTAGCTCTTTACACATTTGAGTAATTAGAACTTTGTCAGAGGTTTTTGTAATGAAGATTGTTTCCCAATTTGTTGCTTCCCTTCTAATTATGGACACATTAGTTTTGCTTGTACAAAACCTTTTTAATTTGATGTAATCAAAATTATTGATTTTACATTTTGTGATTTTTTTTCTAGCTCTTGCTTGGCTTTAAAGTCTTTTCTTTCCCAAAGATCTGACAGGTATACTATTCTGTGTTCCCCTAATTTGCTTATAGTTTCCTTCTTTATATTCAGTTCCTTCACCATTCTGAGTTAATCTTGGTGTAGGGTGTAAGATGTTGATCCAAGCCTAATCTCTCCTATACTGTCTTCCAATTTTCCCAGTAGTTTTTATCAAATAGTGGATTTTGGTTCCAAAAACTGGGATCTTTGGGCTTATCATAGACTGTCTTGCTGAGGTCATTTACTCCTAGTCTATTCCACTGATCCTCCTTTCTGTCTCTTAGCCAGTACCAAATTGTTTTGATGACCACTGCTTTATAGTATAGTTTGAGATCTGTGACTGCAAGTCTTCCTTCCTTTCATGATTTCCCTGGATATCCTTGATCTTTTGTTCTTCCGCAAAGAGTGACAGTTTGGTCTCCTTATTGCCAATTTTGATACTTTCAATTTCTTTTTCTTCTCTAATTGCTACTGCTCGTGTTTCTAGTACAATGTTAAATAATAGAGGTGATAATGGGCATCCTTGTTTCACTCCTGATGTTATTGGGAAGGCTTCTAGTTTATCCCCATTGCAGATAATATTTGGTGATGGTTTTAAATATATACTGTTTATTATCTTTAGGAAAGGCCCTTATATTCTTATACTTTCTAGAGTTTTCAATAGGAATGGGTGTTGTATTTTATCAAAGGCTTTTTCTGCATCTTATTGAGATAATCATGTGATTTTTGTTGATTTGCTTGTTGATATGGTCAATTATGTGGATGGTTTTTCTGATATTGGACCATCCTTGCATTCCTGGTATGAATCCTACCTGGTCATAGTGAATAACTCTCGTGATGACTTGCTGGAGTCTTTTTGCTAGTATCCTATTAAAGATTTTGCTTCTATATTCATTATGGAGATTGGTCTATAGTTTTCTTTCTTTGTTTTTGACCTGCCTGGTTTGGGGATCAGTACCATATTTGTGTCATAAAATGAATTTGGTAGAACTCCTTCTTTGCTTATTCTGTCAAATAGTTTGTAAAATATTGGGATTAGTTTTTCTTTGAATGTTTGATAGAATTCATTTGTGAATCCATCTGGGCCTGGGGATTTTTTCATAGGGAGTTCTTTGATGGCTTGTTCAATTTCTTTTTCTGATATGGGGTTGTTTACACAATCCATTTCTTCCTCTGTTAGCCTAAGGAACTTATATTTTTGTAAGTATTCATCCATATCACCTAGATTGCCATATTTGTTGCCATATAATTGGGCATAATAGTCTTTAATGATTGCCTTAATTTCCTCTTCATTAGAGGTGAAGTTTCCTTTTTCATCTTGGATACTGTCAATTTGGTTTTCTTCTTTCAATTAGACTGACCAGTACTTTGGGTATTTTATTTGTTTTTCAAAGTACCAGCTTCTAGTCCTATTTATTAAATCAATAGTTCTTTGACTTTCAATTTTATTAATTTCTCCTTTGATTTTTAGGATCTCTAATTTAGTCTTCATATGAGGAGTTTTAATTTGTTCACTTTCTAGTTTTTTAACTTGCATGCCCAATTCATTGACCATTGCCCTTCCTAATTTGTTAATATATGAACTCAAGGATATAAATTTTCCCCTGAGTACTGTTTTAGCTGCATCCCATAGATTTTGAAAGGATGTCTTATCATTGTCATTTTCTTCAATGAAATTATTAATTGTTTCTATGATTTGTTCTTTAACCAATTCTGGAGAATCATACTGTTTAATATCCAATTAATTTTTGATTTACCTCTCCATGTACCCTTATTAATTATTATTTTTATTGCATTGTGGTCTGAAAAGGTTGCATTTATTATTTCTGCTCTTTTGCACTTGTTTGCAATGTTTTTATGCCCTAGTACATGGTCAATTTTTCTTAATGTACCATGTACTCCTAAAAAGAAGGTGTATTCCTTTTTGTCTCTATTTATTTTTCTCCACATATCTACTGATTACAATTTTTCTAAGATTTCTTTCACTTCTCTTTCCTCTTTCTTATTTATTTTTTGGTTTCATTATCTAGTTCTGAGAGAGGAAGGTTCAGGTTTCCCACTAGTATAGTTTTTCTATCTATTTCATCCTTGAGCTCCACTAGTTTCTCCTTTAGAAATTTGGATGCTATGCCATTTGGTGCATACATGTTTAGTACTTATATGTCCTCATTGTCTATACTGTCTTTTATCAGGATGTAGTTAACTTCCCTATTTCTTTTAATGAGATTTACTTTTATTTTCGCTTTGTCAGATATTATGATTACAACTCCTGCCTTCTTTTTATCAGTTGATGCCCAATAGATATGGTTCCATCCTCTTACTTTGATCCTAAGTGTACTTACCTTCCTCATATGTGTTTTTTGCAGACAGCATATGGTAGGGTTTTGGATTCTAATCCACTCTGCTATTTGCTTACATTTTATGGATGAGTTCATTCCATTCACATTCAGAATTATGATTACCAGCTGTGTTTTCCCCAGCATTTTGATTTTTATTGCTAGTCCTGCCTTTTCTTCTTTCACTATTTCCTTCTACACCAATGTTTGTTTTTAACCAGTCCCCCTAGTTCCCACCCTTTCTCCCCCCTCCCTTCTTATTCCCCCCTTATTTTCTTTGCAGTATTTTTAAAACTACCCCCACCCTCTCCCTCCCTTGTACTGTTTCCCTCCCCACCAGTCTGTTTGTTACCCTTCTACTCCCCTTTAGGGTGCAAATCTATTCTCTGACCCAATGGATTGGATTGTTGTTCCTTCTTTGGGTCAATTTCAATGCACATAAGAGTTGAGTATTTCCTATCTCCAACCTCTTTATCCTTCCAGTGTATTGATGTTCTTCACCCTCCTGCCATGAGCTTCTTTGTGATATATAAATTTACCCCCTTTTGTTTCTTTTCCCATTTCTTTTAGTATTAACCTCTTTTAAGCTCTAGTTGTATACACACACGTGTATGTATTTATGCACACATATACCTATATACCTATTTATATCTTGTTATTTCATCCTATACAGTTTGTCACTGTTCCCTCTAAGTGTAATTCTTCTAGTTTCCCAGGTGATAACAACAGTTTTTAAGAATTACCAATGACCTTTTTTCTTATAGGGATACATATCATTCTAACTTATTGAGTCTCTTTTAAAAATTAGGTTATTTTTGTTGTTTTGTTTTGTTTTTCTTTTTCCCTCTTTTTAAAATTACCTTTTCATGATTCTCTTGAGTTCTGTGCTTGGACATCAAATTTTCTGTTCAGGTCTGTTCTTTTCTTTACAAATTCTTGGAATTCTTATATTTTGTTGAATGACCATACTTTACCCTGTAAGAATATAGTCAGTTTTGCTGGGTAGTTGATTCTTGGTTGTAGACCTAGTTCCCTTGCTTTCCAGAATATCATATTCCATGCCTTTTGGTTCTTCAGTGTAGATGAAGCCAGATCCTGTGTTATGCTCACTGTGGTTCCATGGTATCTGAATGATTTCTTCTTGGCAGCTTGTAATATTTTTTGTTGGTCTGATAGTTCTTGAACTTGGCTATAACATTCCTGGGTGTTGTCAGTTGGGGACTAAGTACAGGAGGTGATCTGTGGAATCTTTCAATCTCCACTTTTCCCTCTTGTTCTAGAATATTGGGGAGGTTTTCTTGAATAATTTCCTGTAGTATTATGTCCAAGTTTTTTCTTTTGTCATGGTCTTCTGGTAGACCAATGATTCTTAAATTATCTCTCCTCAAACAATTTTCTAAGTCTTCTGTTTTGTGAATGAGATGCTTCATATTTTCTTCAATTTTTTCATTCTTTTGGGTTTGCTTTATAGTGTCCTGTTGCCTTGTGAGGTCACTTAATTCTAGTTGTTGTATTCTGGTTCTTAAAGACTGGATTTCATCCCTGGCTTTTTGGTCATCCTTCTCCTTCTGGTCTGATTTTCTTTGGAGGCCATCTTTCATCCTCTTTGCCTCATATTTCATCTCCTTTGCCTCATATCTCATCTCCTTTGCCTCATTTTCAAGCTGGTTGATTTTGCCTTTCAAGGCACTATTTTCTGTTTCCAGATGACTTATCTCAATTTTTATGTTCTTTTCCCAATTGTCTTCAGCCTCTCTTAATTGTGTTTTGAATTTCATTTTGAGTTCTTCTACAGCCTGTATCCAATTTGCTGGGATTTCTATTTTATTGTTTGCCTCCTCCTCTGTTCAATTTGCTCTTTGTTCATTGTCTGTATAGAAGCTCTCTATTGTAATTTCTTTCTTCTTTTCCTGTTGTTTGATCATATTTACCCTTTCTTTACTTCCCGTATTTGTCTGTGCTCTTGCTCCTCTCATGGTTTTGGTTTTGGGGCTTTCTGTCAGTCTCCCCTCTTGGAGCTTTTTCAGATCTCTCAGTGCAGTCTGTAGGGGAGGTGTATTGGAGTTTGAGATTCCTTGTCCTTTGGAGGGTTTTGATTGTAGTGTTGGAGCTTGGGCTTCCCTGACCTCTGAAGACTTTTGATGGGATTAAGTTCAGTTGGGTTGAGCTGGATGTGCTTTGAGGTCAAAACCTCCTGATAGGCTGCAGCAATATTGAGGGTCTCCACCACTCTGACTAGGCTGTCTGCTCTGTGCTCCCTCTCTAGCTCCTTCCCTGCTGCCTCTGTTCGATGCTCTGAGCCTGGCACAGCCCTACCCGCAAGGTACACCCTCCAGACCAGTGTCTTTGCCCACCCAGAGGTTCCCACTGCCACTGGAGGCGTAGCGCTCTACATGGGGGGGGTCGGGGTCCTGGGGCCTTCCTTCTGCCTTCCCCTTAAACCCAAGTGTTCTCAGATTCTGGCTTTTGGGGGATGTACCTTTTGGATTGTGTCTAGAAGGAGCGCTCCTTGGCACTGTCTTGTTGTTAGGTTTGAGTTTCAGTCCCCTAGGAGCATTCAGTTTGTGATCAGTAAGGAAGGGTTTTCAGAGGTCTGAACTTTTGCTGCTTCTATGCTGCCATCTTGACTTTGCCTCCAAGAAAGTGTCTTTAAAAGGGACTTATAACTTCCTGTGGAGGAGAATCATTTGAGATTCATAGGATCTTCATCTGAGATCTTCAGAGATACTTCCAACTTCTTCTAGAGTTCTGAATTTGAGTTGGAGACTGGTGAAGAATTTTCTGACTGGACCTGAGATCTGTACTTGGAGAGACTGACATTGACTCTCTACCCTTTCAACTGACATGTGGTGAGTGAAAAAAGGTTCACTTATTTCCTGGATTTTCTGAAGAGACTAGCCTCAGGAGAGACCTATCCTCTTGAGAGAGGCTCCCTTTATCCTTAGGTCCTCAGCTAAAAGGGCCGAGGTCTCTCTGGTTAAGGACTAAACTCCCCTGCCTGATTTTGAGCCAGAGATCAGAGCAAAATACTTAGTGCTTTGGCTAGATATCTTACCCTAACCTCTCTCTGATTTTCTAACTTCACTCTTTCTATATTTTGTAAATAAATTGTAAATAAATCTTTTTGGAATTAATTAAATTCCTGGTGACCCTAATTTTGAATAATACAGCCCAACCTTTATATAATTAATCCCCTCCCCCTTACAAGCCCACTTTTGCCTCTGTTCCATATTGATATCAGATAACTAATTCTCTTATTTCAGGTACACCTTTTCACTTCCAGGTGAAAGAGCTTAGGCA
Source organism: Monodelphis domestica (assembly GCF_027887165.1). Classification (NCBI taxonomy): domain Eukaryota; kingdom Metazoa; phylum Chordata; class Mammalia; order Didelphimorphia; family Didelphidae; genus Monodelphis; species Monodelphis domestica. Next base: position 100,073,686 of record NC_077230.1, on the reverse strand, counting down.
GCTCTAGCTGTAAGTAGTCACCTGCTGTTCCCCACTGACAGTGGTTGATATTATTGGGTCATTACCAAGTTATGTAGACCTGTTGACCCGATGGATATATTGACTTCCATGGGGATCCATGGGGCCAGTGAAGGGAAGGATGCAACAAGTACTAAAGCAATTGGTAGACTTACTCAAGCATGCTTGGAATAAACTGGGGTTAGGATAGGGGTTGGAGCAGATAGGGATTATAAGAGATAAGGCACTGGCTAGGTTCTGTTACTGTTACATGCCATGTTGAGGAGTAGAGAAACAGATTACAAAGTGTATACAAAGGAATTATTTGGTCAATCAATTCTGTGAATTAATGAACAAACAAAGAATTAATGAATGAATGAATGTAAAATTTTGTATTAGGTATTTATTATGTGTCCATAACTCAGGATGCAAATATAAAAGCAAGACAACCCTTGCCTTCAGAAGGCTTTCATTCTAATAGTGTGAGAAATCAATTAGGTATTTATAACTTTGCAATGGGTGGCAAGGCATGATTGGATTACATCCCTACTTTGCTGATGGAATGATTTCAAATCAAATAAAATCAAAACAAATGTTCAAATCAAAAGGCATAAGCAGAAAAGATCTTAACAAGACAAAATAAATATCCTAATTTTTATTATTTTATTTTTATTTGGAATATTTTTCCACAGTTAGGTGATTTGTGATTCCTCCCCCCCCCCAACCCTGCTTTATCCTCCCCCTTCCCAAGGTCAACAAGAAGTTCCACAGTGTTATTATACATGTATCATTGTTCAAAGCCTATTTCCATGTTATCCATATTTGTAGTAGAATGATCCTTTAACATCAAAACCCTAATAACATCCCTATCACACTATGTGGTAGATCATATATTTTTCTAATGCATTTAAGGTTGCATAGTTCTTTCCCTGGATATGGATAGTGTTCTTTCTCATAAGTTCCTCTGGATTGTCCTGCGTCTTTGAATTGCTACTAGTAAGAAAGTTCATTTCATTCGATTGTGCCATAATGTATCAGTCTCTGTGTACAGTGTTCTCCTGGTTGTGCTCCTTTTGCTCTGCATAAATTCCTGGAGGTCATTCCAGTTCACATGGAATTGTTCAAGTTCATTATTCCTTTGAGCACAATAGAATTCCATCACCAACATATACCACAATTTATTCAGCCATTTCCCAATCACTGGACACCCCCTCATTTTCCAATTTTTTGCTACCACAAAGACTACAGCTATGAAGATTTTTGAATAAGTCTTCTTCCTTATTATCTCTGTGGAGTAAAAACCTAGCAGAGGTATGGCTGGATCAAAGGGTAAACACTCAGTTAAAGCCTTTTGTACATTGTTTCAAATTGCCCTTTACTCTTACTTGCTCTTATTATTGAATCAATGTTTCCTTTCTCATAATTTGCATCTATTTCATTGTTTTCTGTTATTATTTCATTGTTTACATAGTCTTCCCCATAATCAGTCTCTTTATTCTTGTTGTCTCTTATTGTGTTGCTCTTTGAACACCTTTATAATGCACAGGTTCCCTTTTGTATATCCCCTTTCTGGAAACTTCCCCCTGCCATCTGAGAGTACTTAGGTCTTGCACTATTCTTCACAAAGTCCTACATAGTTTGTTATAGTAGAAATTACAGAAATATAAATGAATCTAAGTATAATTAAAAGTTGGTTTGAAGAGGTTAGCATGACTGCATGCTAAGAACTCTAAAACAGGAGATTCTGGAATGTGGAAGGAGAGATTTTGAAGGAGCAATGACCAACTGTGATCTTCCTGTCTTAGAGCTGAGGGAGGAAGGAGCTTATCTCTGCTAATCCTATTTCTACTAGCCTGTGAGTGAGAGAAGGGAAATCTTTTGATTTCTTTGGGAGTACATTTCCTCACCAGAAGAAACTATGCAGAACTCCACCAGCAGTGTATTAGTGTCCCAGTTTTGCCACATCCTCTCCAACATTTATTGTTTTCTTTTGCTGTCATATTGGCCAATATGACAGGTGTGAGGTGGTACCTCAGAGTTGTTTTAATTTGCATTTCTTTAATCAGGAGGGATTTAGAATGTTTTTTCATGTGCTTATTGCTAGGTTTGATTTCATCCTGTGAAAGCTGCCTATTCATGTCCCTTGTCCACTTTCCAATTGGGGAATGGCTTGATTTTTTGTAGATTTGACTTAGTTCTGTATATATTTGGGAAATTAAACCTTTGTCAAAGAGTTTTCTTATAAATTGGACTCCCAGTTTGTTGCTTTCTTTCTAATTTTGGTTGAAAATTTGTGGCTTTCCTTCTAATTCTGGTTGCATTGTTTTTGTTTGTACAAAATCTTTTAAATTTGATATAATGAAAATCATTTATTTTACATTTTGCAATGTTCTTTTATCTCTTACTTGTTTTTAAATTCCTTCCTTTCCCATAGATCTGACAGGTAATACTAATCTATGTTCACCTAATTTATTTATGCTTTCACTCTTTATATTTAAGTGATTTGCCTATTTTGAATTTATCTTGGTATAGGGTGTAAGATGTTGATTTAAATCTAATTTTCCCCATACTGTTTTCCAATTTTTCCCAGCAGTTTTTGTCAAATAGTGAGTTCTTGTCCCAATAGTTGGGGTTTGGGGATTTATCATACACTGTCTTGCTGAGGTCATTTACCCCTACTCTATTCCATTGATCCACCCTTCTGTCTCTTAGCCAGTACCATATTGTTTTTATGAATGCTGCTTTATATTACATTTTAAGATCCAGTACTGCTAGGTCCCTGTTCTTCACATTTTTTTCCATTATTTCCTTTTATATTCTTGATCTTTTTTTTTTCCTTCCAGATGAACTTCATTAGAATTTTTTCTAATTCCATAAAAAAAAGTCTTTTGGTAGTTTGATAGGTATGGCACCCAATAAGTAGATTAATTTGGGTAGGATGGTCATTTTTGTTATATTAGCTCATCCTACCCAGGAGCAGTTAATCTTTTTTCCAGTTGTTTAGATCTAGTTTTAATTGTGTGGAAAGAGTTTTGTAGTGTTCATATAATTCTTATATTTGTTTTGGTAGATAGATTTCTAAATATTTTATATTGTCTAGAGTGATTTTAAATGGAATTTCTCTTTCTAACTCTTGCTGTTGGGACATGTTGAAAATATATAGAAATGCTGAGGATTTATGTGGGTTTATTTTATATCCATTAACTTTACTAAAGTTGTGAATTATTTCCACTAGCCTTTTAGTTAATTTTCTGGGGTTCTTTACCCTCTTTCTGAGTAAATTTCTTTGATTTTTCTTCTACTAAGAGTAATTTTTGAGAATTCTAGAAATCCTCTTTCCATGTAGACATATAAACAGTTATACATTAATGAGTCCCTTAAATTTTCTCTTTCATTTTTACTTTTCTGGATTTCTCTTGTGTCTCATATTTGGCCTTCAAATTTCCTTGTTTAGGTCTGCCTTATTCCTTTGGAATACTGGGAAGTTTTCTATCTTATTAAATGTACATTTTCCTCCCTGAAACAATATACTAAGTTTTTCTGGATAGGTGACTCTGGGTTGTAAATCCAAATCTTTTGCCTCCTGAATATCATATTCTGTGCCTACAGTCCTTTAATGTAGAAGGTTCTAGGTCCTGTGTGATTCTGATTGTAGCTCCATTGTACTTGGTTTCTTTCTGGCTGCCTGAAATATTTTTTCCTTGGCTTGGTGGTTCTTGAATTTGGCTATTACATTCCTGGAAGTTGTCAATTGAGGATTTCTTTCAGGAGGTTATTTGTGAATTCTTTCAATTTCAATTTTATTTTCTTGTTCAAGGATCTCTGAGTAGTTTTCTTTGATAATTTCTTGTAATATTATATCCAGGGTTTTTTTTCTTCATCATGGCTTTTAGGTAATTCAATAATTCTCAGATTGTCTCTCACAGACCTGTTAGTCTAGGTCTTTTGTTTTTAAATAAAATCTTTGGTGTTTTCTGCTGTTTTTTTTTTTAATTCCTTTGATTCTGCTCCATTGTTTCTTGATTTCTCATGAAGTCATTAGTTTTTAATGGTCAATTCTGATTTTTAAGACCTGGTTTTCCTCTGTCAGTTTTTGGTTCCGCTTTTTCATTTAACCCATTTCTTCTTGCATCACTTTAATTTCTCCTTGCATCACTTTCCTTTCTTTCTGCAATACTTTCCTTTCTTCTTTCATCACTTTCATTTCTTTTCCCCACTTTTTGTCTACCTCTAATAATTAGTTTTTGAAGTCTTTTTTGAGCTCATCCAGAATGCCTCCAATCCATATTTTTCCTTTGGACTTTGAGTATTTCCTTTGTTTTCACTGTCCCTTTTTGTGTCCATCCCTTGATCTTAGTCTCCATAAAAAGTTTTTAGAGTTAGGTGCTTTTTGGATTGTTTACTCATTTTTCCTATCTAATTATATGGAGACTGTTTTCTGGGGAGTTGGTGTACCTTCTTAAACTTCATTCCTTCCTTGATGTCACTTTTGGTTTATTTTCTGGGTTGTTACTAGTTTACCAAATGTTCTGAGGACTGAGAGCTCTGAGAGTCTTCTCCTCCTGCTGATTCAATTTACTCTTTAGATCAGTGGCTCTCAACCTTTCTAATGCCATGACCCCGCAATACAGTTCCTCATGTTGCAGTGACCCCAAACCAAAATATATTGTAATACTGTAATTTTGCTAAGTTATGATTCAGAATATAAATAACTGATATGCACTATGTATTCTCATTGCTACAGAACTGCTGCTTTAGATGCTAATAGCTTAAAGACTTTCCTCAGGCATGGGTGTAAGCTTTTGATATTAGTCTGAACTTTATTAGGTCAGGTGCTGATCAGATTCTAGCCCCTGGCTTAGGCTTGCATTTTATTTTTTTGGTTTCAAGATGTTCTTGGTTCAATCAGGCACTCCCTTGATTGCCCTGTCCTGGAGCTTCACTCTTACTTTTGGGCAAAAAGATCCCGGGGAGACTTTCCCAGAGGACTGTGTCCTCACCGTAAACCATAGATTATGTCCTCACCCCAAGCCCAGACTGGGATTTGTGGCTTCACTCTGGGCCCACGAGGATTGGCCCCCTTCAGTCCTGATTGCCTTGGGTTGGGATTCTGGACTTCTCTAGGTTTGCAATTTTAAAGCGTATCAGTTGGCTTAAACCACGAATTTCCTGACAGGCTCTCAGGGTCTGATTTAACTTTAGCTTGTTTGGGAATCTGTGAGAGCAGATATGTGGGGTGGTGGGATGTGTGGTTTGCTCTTGACTTGCTCTTCACTTGCTGCTTTGCCTCTTGCTAGCTTCCCTTGTACCCCAGTTCCCCAGATGATCTTTCCCTAATTTGGGGGTTTTTCTTTTTTTTAATGTTGTTTCCCCCTTTCTCTGTTGGCTCTTTCACTCCTGTATTCATTTTGTGGTGATATTTACTCTTCGTTGGAGAGGATTTTCATGGTGAAACAGTGACCTGCTGCCCTAGTTACTCCTCCATCTTGGCTCTACCCCCTCCCCCAAGTTCCAATATCCTAACTTTTATAAACTGTAAGCTGTTAAACTTCTCATCTGTTAGTAAAAGGAACAGCATCCCCTCCACCCCAAGCCTTCATAGTGTTTCATGGTAAATTCTTTTAAAATTACCTAAAAGATTGGTTGATTCATCTCACATCTAACAATAATAGGTATGCTGTTGTTAGAGAGTAGAAAAAGGATACAAGTATGTGAAGGGGGTCTGGTTATGGGGAACTCCAAAAATCTAAAGGAAATAGTGATAGCCCAAAATCTGTAGGGGGGATAAATGTGTCAAGACCTCAGTCTATGGGAAGGAAAATGGTAGATTTGTGGGGATGCAGGGAGCTTTTTATACCCTGTGGCATCACAAGGGGAGGTTTTCATATCTCCTTAGCTCTAACTCAAAACTCTAAATTGGCCTTTCAAATAGCTGGAGGTTCTTCTGTAGGAGGAGTATAGGTATTAAAGAGCTTATCACGATAGCTATAAATCCATTCATACTAAGGAATTGCTAATGTTCACATGAGAGACTAAGAGAGAAAGCTTAGTGATATCAGTTCTGTCTCCAATTAAAAGCTAATAAGTTCCTCATAATGTAAGTAGATCCCAAAATGTGAGACTGTCCATCTTAACTGTATCTTTACAAATGAGAGCTCTGAACGGAGGAGGTTATTATTTCAATTTACTCCTCCCTAGTTAAATCATGTGTTCAGTCCTGGGCAGCACATTTTATTTTATCTAATTGCTGCCTTTTTTTCTTTATACCACAGAAATTTCTTAATATATTCCTACCTTTGATCCCACTTTTGTTTGCCATTCCCTTCCCCTATACTTCCTGCCCCCATGGAATTCTCTTGTCCAAAACAAAAAATGAACAAGGCTAATGTGTGTGCCCAGGAAGATGATATTCTATACCTATAGTACCCTACCCTTCTACACAGAAGGAGGGACTGTATTTTTTATTTTGTCCTCAGAAATCTCTTGTCATTCAATTAATATGAGTTTGACGCAGACATTTTTGGAAGGATACTGATAAACTAGTATATATCCAGAGGAATAAGAACAGAAATGGAGGAACATTTAATATTAAATGATGATTAGTACTTGTAGATGAGGAACTTGGACAAGACTTAGGTAGGGTCATGAGAGTATTAAAGCATTTGAAGGAATTTAACTTGTGTTTCTTAGCACCAAAGGACAGAGCACAGACCAGTGGATCAGCTGAATTTAGTAATATATGGAGGGGAAAAAATCCATTACAATTAGATCTGTCCAAGAGTAGAATGGGCTGTAGTGGTACATCCTAAGGCCCCTTAAGAGGATGTCTACCGTTAGAGGCTGGATGGATCACTTGTCAGAGATGTCATAAAGGGGGTACTCACTCAGCATCAGGGGCATCACACATTCCTGATTCTCCCTCCATCTCCATCCCCTTCATTGAAATGCCAGTTGTTAGATTTAGTAAATGACCTCTTAGAACCTTTCTAGATGTGAATTTCAATGATTCTTCTACCCTATCCCACACTACAACTTTAGTGTATAACGGTTAGGACAAACTAAATGTTAGGGTCGAATGATGGCGAGATACAAGATTCTTCACATTATGAAATCTTAGTCTTGATTATAACATATATACATATATATATGACCCCTGAAGGCATCTCCCAGAAAAACTACCCTACGCTACAGGCACACTGTGCACCCACCTCCTCTCAAAACCAGAACCATGACTCCCAGTTGGTATGTTTACTTCTGTCTGTCAGTCAGAGAATATTAAAAGCAAAGACATAATGAAATAACATGATAAGATAAGAACCCAGAGAACATTAGCCTCATAACACGGGGCACACTATACAACAAATACACATTCCATGAGGGGGAGAAGTGAATATACCTAGGGAACCTGAATGAAAGGAGATGTAAAGAAGGAACATATGAAATAAGAAACTACACATGGAGGAGACATACATATAGAAAACATATGTGACCATAACACATCAGTGGTGGGACAAAGCAAATCCATGCCACTGTAGAACCATTCAAATCTTTTGGGATTATCAGTGCCCTTTTCTAGCTTTATCTGTTTCCCAGTGAGTACAAGATAATATATCTGCTTCTTGCCCCTCTCTCTCTGGGCATCACAGAGCTGCTACTATTCACTTCTATCTCTCCATGATGTTTTTACTAAAGCTATCACCCAATAGGGATAATACATGAGTAACCCAGAATAACCCAGCTCTGGGAGAGGGGAGAGAAGGGAGGAAGGAAGACAATTTGGAATCATATAAGTTTAGAAAACTTATGTGGAAATGTGTTATTGCAAGTAATTGGTATAACTAAAATGTCTTTATAATAATTTTTGAAAAAGCTATCAGTTCATAGGACCCATCTGTCACCCTTAGTTATCTCACCCTCATAAAAAAAAGGGCTGGACTCTATCATTTCTATTTTACCTCAGAGAACAGAGTCAATGCTCTCACTCTCTGAGGCAGCTAGATGGCATGAGGGCTAGAATGATATACCTGGAGTTCTGAAGACCTGAGTTAAAATCTAGCCTCAGGCACTTACTAGCTGTGAGACCTTGGACAAGTCACTTATTTTTTATTTGCCTCAGAGCATAAATGAACATAAAAATAGCAACTACTTCAGAGGGTCATTGTGAGGTTCAAATGAGAGAATATTTGTAAAGCACAATGCCTGGTACATAGTTGACATAGTAGACAGTATATAAACCCTTTCCTCCTTTGCTTTTTTTAATAACAATGGCAGATCCTTCACATGCTAAATCATTGTACTAGCAAAAACATTAGTAGTAGTTTTCTCTCTGAAAGGAGAGAGAGATTTGTCGGTTTATAAAGTCTCATCTTCCAAAGGTCAAATTATTCTGTATACAAACTAGTCAGCTATTAGAATTGTCTAGCATTAATCTGCCTTTGAACACACATTTTTCTTTTAGTGGCATTCATGTTTTGTGTCACACCTGCATATGTTTTAGGATAGAAATTCATTGCAATCCCCATTTATCCCTCTATGGGGAATCCTATGTCCTCAACTCCAAACATATTTTAGGAGACAGAGAGAGGGCGGGGGAGAGAGAGAGAGAGAGAGAGAGAGAGAGAGAGAGAGAGAGAGAGAGAGAGAGAGAGAGAGAGAGAGAGAGAGAGAGAGAGAGAGAGAGAGAGAGAGAGAGAGAAAAGAATGACAGGTTCAGTCTAACCACAATAATAATAAAAAAATAATAAAATAATAAAAGAACAATAATAAACAAGGCAAAATGGAGATGTTTTAAGGCATTATAGTCCATTTCAAACCTTTGTTCCAAATTTTTGCATTTATTATATACATACGGCTTCAGTATGCCTCTCAGGTTTTGAGCTACCAAAGATAAGTGAAATAAATTGTATAAAATGGAAACAGTCAGGGTAAGACAGCAGGGACAAGAGCTAATATGCCATTTGGCTGACCTGATCCAGCTAGAGGTCTCCAACAGAAAATGACAAAATGCCAAAGAAACCAGTGTCCGTCCAGCAGATGGCTTTTTCCCACAATGACATTGTCTAGTGATTTTGGCACCATGTGTCTAGAATACAAACTTCATCTTCCTCATAATCTATGAAGAGTATCTCATATTGTAGCATCATATAAAGAGCAGAAGAGAGAAAAGTAAATTACAGTACACATGATAGCAATAATAAAGGAACTGGGGAATCCAAATAAGATATCTACTCCTTTATACTCCCCACCTTCTTTTCTCACAAGTTCACCCACTTTAATTCTGGCTGAATTTTGCTCTATTGAATCAAATGCTCAAAAAAGTCAAAACAACAAATAAGGAGAACCTTCAATACATTGTATGGTTGTAAAAATGTAGTCTGTTCTACAGTATCATTGGGAAAGACTACCTATTTTCTTTTCTTCTGAGAGGACAGCCCCAAACTAATATACATCAATTAAATACAGTCAATAAAATAGAGAACAACAAATAAATAATTAATTTTGTGCTTTTAAAAAATCTGATGACTTCAAAGGAAGCCACTGTAAATAATTGGTATTTGTGGTCTATTGTAAACACAAACCTTTCATTTGTATTGTCTCTCTTACCTATGTTCTTCTTTCTTCCCCAAAGTTGGGGCTAGTTGTAGGCAAGTGAGGCAGCTTCTTAGGATATAGCACTTCTGGAAGTACAAGGAAAGACATTTTTAAAAAATCCTTACTTTCCATAATTAATACTGTGTATTGGTTCTAAGGCAGAGGAGTGGTAAGGGCTAGGCAATGGGAGTTAAGTGACTTGCCCAAGGTCACACAGCTAGGATGTGTATGAGGTCATATTTGAACCTAGGACCTCCTGTCTCTAGGCTGGCTCTTATACCACCGAGCCACCTAGCTGCCCCCCAGGAAGGATACTTTTAATGTGTTCGTGTGTGTGCAAATATTTTCTCAAACCAAAAAAATCCACTCTCTATAGCAGGTAGGTATAGTTGTTTCTTTAAGAGTAAAGCCTCAGGTAAACAAGAATTATGATTTCCAATCCTTATTCATATTTCTCATCCATATCCATAGATTACTTGTTCTAAATCTACTCTTACATATTTTATCACGATACTTTTCTCACTACGTTCCACAATATAGCCAAATTTTACTGTGCCTCATGGGATACCACAACCATAAAGTTATTTCTCTTTGTCTCACACCTACTTTCTTGACCTAATTGAAACCTGATTTTGCCCAGAACAGATTGCTGACCTGTCTTTATATCTTCTGCCTTAAATCATGGAAAGAATAGTGGGTAAGGTCTGACCTTCTCATGTTCTAGTACAGTCTTCTTTCTTATCATTAGACCATAAGCCTCTCTTTTGACACTAGGACACCTCTCTTGATCACCTAACTCTTTTGCTATGCTATAATCACAAGCTTTGAGCACTTGCAGAGATGCTCCCTCTCTCTGGAGCCTATGATTGGCCCTTCTATTCCTTATTTGTTTACACCAAAAATATCTTAAAAACCAAGGCAGCCTTGATTGCTGTAAGGGGATGGCTAAACAAGTTGTGATACATGAATATAGAGGCATATTATTGTATCATAAGAGATGATAATTAAATATGAGGAGGCTCATATGAACTGATAGAGAACAAGGCAAGTAGAAGCAGAAAAAACATATACAACAGGATAGAATAACTGAAATGGAAAGAATGATAAAAACCAAAACAAAACAGAAAGCTCTGTAATTTTCATGGTGCAGCTTGGTTTTTGAAAAGTGATGAGAAAATGCAATTCCTTCCTTCATTGAAGAGATAGCAGAAGATGGGTGTGAAGCATTGTAAACTCTGTTGGATATAGTTAATTTTATTGAATTTTTCCCTCTCTTTTTATTATCTCTTACAAGATATGGCTTGCTGAATAGGGGTTGGGGAAGAGATATGGTCAGAAATGAAGGTGACAAAAACAAAAGATATGGAAAAAATGAAAACTAAAATTAAACTAGGACAGAAGGCAGACAGTGCTTTTTACCAAAGTCAATACTTGTTCAGTATTTGTAATTGTAAGGCGTAAATATGCCAATTTATACCCAATTCTGAAGCCCTCTTCCAATGTTTCTATGCAGACTCCATTCTTTCACTTGTTTCCTCCTGCACTGTCTTTGCCTTTCAATCACAACTCACCTACTTTAACCACCCCTTTCATGTTGTTTACTCCAGTTTATAATGAAGCCTCACACTCTGACCTTGGTTATGCCTTTTGTACTTTTGTGCTCACATCCTGCCTCTTTCATTACTGACAATCTCACTGTGAGCTTTTGTCTTAACACTGAGTGGATAAAATACAATTTGTCAGTCATATTGCCCTACTAGGTTAAGCCCACCTCCTCATCCTGATTCCTCCTGACTGCCTATCATCATAACCTGGCTCTGACATTTTCTCTCCCTTTTTGAGCTAGACATAGAGTCAGAATATGGGTTGGCAACTCCCCCCCCCCCCCAGTTCACCTAACTTTACTGAGTCTAACTTTCCTTACCTCTGAAATGAGGGTCATTGCCCAACCCAACGCACAGGATTCATTTATAAATTGAGAGCTGGAAAAAGATTTTAGAAATCATCCAGCTCTTTTCCTACAAGCTCATAGTTCTTTGTGCTGTCAAGGAAGTTGCAATTAAGGAAGAAAGGAAGAAAGGAAGAAAGGAAGGAAGGAAGGAAGGAAGGAAGGAAGGAAGGAAGGAAGGAAGGATTTATTAAATGTTTACTATATTTCAAGAACTGTACTAAGCACTGGAGAAACAAATACAAGCAAAAAGAATGACAATCCTGTCCTGGCTCTCAAAAAGCTTATATTCTAATGAGGAGAGAGAGCATACAAAAGGGAGCTGAAAAGTAGGGGTGAAGGGTGATACAGGTTCTCAGCAAGACAGTATATTTAGTCAGGAACAAGGCTGAGAGAGGAATGAAGAAGACAGGCTTCCCTGAGCCCTTTCACAAAATGAGATTACAGGAGGAATTCACTGATGAGAGAAAGGGATGAGGTCTGTCCAGAGGAAAATCTCATGGTAAGTGGGGCACAGGGAGTGAATGGTGGCTGGTTGAGAGAGAAATTGCATCAAGATCTAAACCACCTTGGCAAAAGTAGTGGGTACTACATGAAAATAGTGAAACCAAAGACCAAAGAAGTTAATTTATTTAGGGAGAACCTACAGGTAATATGTAGCAGAGTCAGTCTTCAAATTCAGGACTTATGGATTCAGATTCAGGTTCAGAATTCTTCCCACTGCAAAACACTAATTATTGTGGAACTAAAATGAAACGAGTGACTGAGTTAATGAATGAATATGTGAGTGAAAAATATTTATTACAAGATTGTGATGTGCAATTACTAAGCATTAGGATTTCAAATTCAAAATGAAGGTAAACTTTGCTTGAAGAGGGCTTATATCCTAATAGATGGATATATCCTAATCCTAATAGATCCTAATAGATGGAAACAACATTTATCAAATATCAATAACAATGGAAGAATATTTTTATTTGTAAGATTATGGGGATGAAAAGTGGAGTCATAAGGGAATATTTGGTAGAATTAATTTCTTTTTACAATTTCAGAACTGGAAAGTCTGATGGGGTTTGGCAAGGAAAATTTGAGACAGCATGGTGATTGGTGGGGGATGGCCAAGAAATGAAGTGAAGTGTGTCTGGAGTCAAGGCTAGATGTGCTAGGTCTGTGTTGGCAAACCTATGGCACTTGTGCTGGAGGGGGCTGCTCCCCTATCCCTCTCTATGTGTACCTGAGGACATTTCTCACACCACTCACCCCTCTTCCCAAAAGCCCAATGGAAGTGCTTCCTACCTCCCTTTCTGCGGTAAGATGAGGGGCTCATATGTGGTATGAGGGTTGCAGTTTGGGCACTTGGTTTTTAAAGGTTTGCCATCACTGCCCTGGGTGATTGAAGCAACTACCAGTCAGGAAGTGTGGCCCAGGTTTGTTTTTGGTCCTGAAAGTATTGCACTTGAAGATAGCTGGGAAGAGAAGATGTAATTATATAAAAACACTTTGTAAACCATAAAGTACCACATAAATAGGAAGCATTTTTATCATATAGTTATCTCAATGCTGAAATGTTATTAGTATGAATACCCTCTTCACCAGTGTAGATCATAACAACTCCTTGCCTAGGGTAGTTTATTTAATGTTCTACAGTGCCCCAAATAATATATCATTTGGTGGGCAACATTCTGAGGTAAAACATCAGAATAAGACTTAAGTGATGTATTCTTATTTTTACATTCTTTTTATTTTCTCATATGACATTCATATCTCCTGCCTATAACAACTTTCCTAATTACCAGTGCTGTTATCTATCCTTTCTCTAGAGCTATTTCCATTTTCCTCAATCACTTTGGGACCTGGATTATGTTATTTTACACTGTCCACTTCATTCCCTTTATAATCAATGTCCATGTGATGAATTTTTTGAAATCTTGAAACTTCACATTTCTCACACTAATCAGTGTCTATCTTGTCTCTCATATTTTGGTTTGTTTCACCCTTTCTGATTTCCTTAGACCAATAGAGTTTTTCTAGAAACTCTTATCTCCTTTTTCAATCCAAATGTCTTGATCAGTTACTTTAATATAACTTTCCTAGCCACCTAGATGGCTTAGTCTTGTGCCCACTTTGTGAATGAAAAGCCTTATATCTCTAACAGAGTCTCCTTTATTTGTTCATGCTTCACATTCATAGCATTTTTGGAGGAAATCATGGAACCATCTTGACCATTGATTACAAATTTCAAGTTAACTTCAACTAAAAATCTCAGTTCTGCACCACAATTTTACTATCAACTTTTTATCCTCTGGTTTACTTCCTGCAGTTGACATCTGTCACCCTTTTTAAGTCCCCACCTCTACCTTACATTGAATATGCCATTATTCCTAGGCTATATATTTTATATGTTAGTGAGAGATACTAAAAGTCTGAGGGAGATGTTAATATAGTCCATGACCACTGATCTTCCAATGACTAATACATAACTTATCCAGCAGTAGAGTCATCTAGTTATTGGCTAGGAGTACATGACAATGAAGCCATTATGTGGCAGTCATTTTTATGGAAGCATGTAAAGGATGGAAAGAGAATATGGTAAGCCAAGATAGAGTCTGTCCCACATGCTTTAACCTTGAGGCTAAAATGCTTGGTGGGATAGTCCTTTATTAAAAGTTTTTGAATATGCCTTGGGAAAAGCAAATCTTGGTGAGTAGGTAGTGGGGAGGAGTTAAGATTCCCAGCTCTTTTCAAGAGCATACCTGTTGCTCTAGATGTCTATTGCTGTACTTTCTTAATTTATTTTCTGCTTCAGTCAATGTACTTTATATGTGTGGGAATCATCTTTTCAAATTCATATGAAATTGGGAATGAAATTAGAAGCAATCTCAATGGACTAGGTACTGAGTCATGAGAGACTGATAGCTACCATTTGAACTATTAAATTGATAGTACCAGAAAAAAGTGAAGCTGATAAAAACTGGTATTTCACACATTCACTGAGATTAAGGTCTATGGTTCAAGGTTTCATTATTACCATCTAGTGGCTTGACTGTATATGTCAATCTATTGGATGGTTAGTTCAATTGGGCATGCCCAGTGAACAATGGAAGCAGTTCAGAGCTAGATTGCCACCTTGTGGCTTATCCAAATATAGTACACTCAATAGTCATCTCAGAACTATATCTTTTAGTGTTGTCCTGCCTACATTAAATTGAATAAAAGACTTTTATGTGGAATACTTTTGAAGGAAAAATTGGAAGGATGATAATGTATAGGTGGAGAACTATTAGGAGGTATCTTGGATAGTTCAAGGAAAAGGCAACAAAGACCTTGACCAAAATGGAATTTTAGATGAGTAAAAAAGTTAGATTTTAGAATAATTACTTAATAAGAATCAACAACACTTGGTGAGTCTGAGTGTCTACTAATAGTTCTCAGTGCTTTATGAGTAATAAGACTTTAGACAACTACCAGAATTTCTTGCAAGCATGCTCATTTGAATCAACCTCTACCATATTAAATTCTTCACATTCCATGGATCCCACGTCTCTAAGTGGTTGTTATTCTCAGTTCAACTCCTTTTTTTATTTGCCACTTGATATCAGGTATTTTCTACCCATTCCTTTTCCTGATGCCATTAGGTCTACTTTGTAGTACAATACCATGGGTTGGATTTGGACTTGCTACTTGCTTTCCTTCTGTCTCAGAACTTCACCTATATCTTCTCTCTATCATTTCAGGCAGACTTCCTGATCAGACTCTATATCTTATCCATATCAAAACCCGTAGTGGATAGTGATGGATCATAAAGAGCCAGGTCTTAAGAGTAATTAGATGAGAGACAATAGAGTAGAAAATGACACTGGTTATGTGTAACTAGAAGGATTATATTTCCACTACCTCTAGCAATTAAGGCATAAGGAAGAGATCTTGAGTGACAAGGTGATTAGTTAAGCTTTAGATACATTGAGTTTGAGATGATAGTGAGACATCCAGAGGCAATTAGAAATGAGAACCTGGAGGTCAGAAGAGAAATAAGAGCCGGAGAGAAAAGCTAGGGAGTTAACCACATGGGGACTACAAAATCCATAGAATCATAAATTTAGAGTTGGGAGGGATCTTAGAGGTCATCAAAACCAACTTCTTCACCTTTTTGAGAAGAGAAAAAGAATAAGCCCTTATTTTTTCTGTTTTAAAATTTTAAGGTTTCCCCCCCCCCCCCCAGATTACATATTGGTATAATTTTCAATAATCATTTTCTGACATTTTTCAATCCATATTTTCTCTCTCCCACTAGCCTCTCTCCTTTCCTCAAGATAGCAGGAAATATGATATAGGTTGTACATATATGTTATTATGCAATACATATTTCCATGTTCATCATGTGAAAGAAGACATATCACTTAAAACAGAGAAAGATTCATGTAGAAAATAAAGTGAAGAATGGCATTCTTAAATCTGCATTCAGACTTTATCAGGTCCTTCTATAGCAATAGATAGCCTTTTTCATCATGGCTCCTATAGAGTTGTCCTAGATCCTTTCATTGCTGATAATAGTTCAATCACTCATAGTTTATTATCATTATTTATTGATGTCTCTGTATGCAGTGTTCTCTTGGTTCTGCTCACTTCACTTTGCGTTAATTCATGTAGGTCTTTCCAGGTTTTTTTGTGATCATCTTATTTATAATTTCTTACAGCACAATGGTATTTCATGACAATTGGTTTGAGATCATAATGGCTAATTCTGCTTTTTAGACTTTGACTTAAGCACTGTAAATTCTGTTCCAGTCTTATACCTTTACTCTGTGTATGTCTCCCTGCTTTTAATGTTTCTTGTAGACAGCATACTATAGGATACTGACTTTTAACCCACTCTTTGTTTTGGCTGAGTTCATTCTGTTCATATTCACAGTTATGATTATCAATTATGTGTTTTCTTTCATCTTATTTTCCCCTGATTATCCTTTTCTTCTTCTCCTTTCAGACTTTCTCTATTCACAAATATTTTTTGTTGCTAATTACTTCTCCTAGGCTCTTTTTTTGACCATGGTTTTCAGGCAGTCCAATGATTTATTAGGATCTATTTTCCAGATTAGTTATTTTTTAAGTAAGAGATTTCAGCTTTTCTTCTATTTTTTTTTTCACTCGAATTAAATGTGTTGTTTCCTGTTGTCATAGGGACTCAATAGCTTGCATTTGTCCAATTCTAATTTTTAGGAGCCTTTTTCTTTCTTGAGGCCTTGTAACTCCTTTTTTAGATAGTTATTTTCCTGTTTTGAGGTTTTATAGTTCCTTTATTTTTAGGAATATGTTTTCTTCAGTGAGTTTATCTTCTAAGCTATTGATTTTTTCTATCATTTTCTAATCCCCCCCACACCCAGTCTTTTATTATTTGTTTTTTTAAACCTCTTTTGGAGCTTTTCCAGGAATTCATTTTGGGGCTGTGAATTTTAGATTTCTTCCGCCCTGCTTAGTCTTTAGAATTCTAGCAACCATGAATGTATACACCCCCACTTAAGAATTAAGTGTGGGGGAGGAAGGTCTATGACCCACGTGTGCTAGCAAGTGACAAATCAGAAATAACTGACTGACTCCTGGGGCTGTCCAAAGCCAAGTTTAAGCTACCATTTGTACATGTGATACACAGGAAGTGACATAAAGAAGTGTCTTTATATTTCTCGTCACTTCCTGTGAGAGGGACTTGGCAGTGGAACTTGACTGTGGAGGAGCTCCAGTGTGAGACCTCAGACTGCTTCCCTTAGACTATCATGTGGTGAGTTCAAGGCTTACTCCCCTTTCCTTGACTTTTATGGAGGCACAAGCCTCTGGAGAGGCCCATCTCTTGGGACTCCCTTTCCCTTGGCTTTCTGGAAGCACCAGCTTCTGAGGAGGCCCCTCTTCTTGGAGGAGTCCTCATGGCTGGAAGCCGTGCTAGATTTAATCCTCTGCCCCTCCCCCCCTTGACTGGGGCCTCTGAACAGGATCCTGCCTGGTATCTCTCTCTTTTTCCTCTCTTTCTTTCTTCCTTAATATCTTCACTCTATTATAAATAAACCACCATAAAATTCCATTCTGACTTGAGTATTCCATTGGGATTTAGAATTTAAAATCCCTGGTGACCAACTAAAATATATTCAGTCCAACCATGACAGGTCCTTCCTGATGCCCCTTTACATTTTCTTTGGCTGAAACCCAGCTTAACTCCATCTTCTGTTGGTTCTGTCCCTCTAAAATTTGTTTTAAGATGTTTTTGTCCTTTTGTGGTTGTTTGGAAGTGGGTTTAAATGAGCTCAGAACACTCCTTACTCTACCATCTTGGCTGCCAGAAACAGGAGTCTTTAAAACAAGCATTTATTAAATACTTCATATTAGATGTATTCATACTTCATAGTACAGGACATTGCAATGATCATTTTGCATTTATTATCTCATTTGATCCTTACAATAACCCTGGGTGGTAGATGCTACCATGATCTACATTTTACTAATGAGGAAATTAAGGTCCAGAGAGATTAATTTACCCAGGGTCACAAGGTAGGATAAAAAAAATTATCTTCTGATATAAGATTGATATTGACTATCAGTTTTAAGGCAGGAGAGTGATAAGGGCTAGGCAACTGGGATAAAGGGACTTCCCTATTGTCACATAGCTAAGAAGTATCTGAGGCCAGATTTGAACCCAGGGTTTCCCATCTCTGGGCCTGGCTTTTTATTCATTGAGCCACCTACTTGCCCCACACAAATTAGGATTTGCACCTAGGTCTTTCTTACCCCAAGTCCTAACCTCTGTCCACTTTACCACTTTATTTTCATGTGTATCATTTCTGTTATCAACCTGATGTAGTTCTATTATCAGGGACCTTGACTCAATCCCTCCAAATTTAGACTTTATATTTGGTTCCAAAGTAATCCTGGCTCAAAATATTTGGTGCAGCTCACAGCATTTGGTGATATTAATAAGCAAAATATTGTTTGGTAGAAAGCCAAACTCAAAAGAAGAATGGAAAGGTTTGGAAGAGGTGTATACATTGGGAGAAGGGTGGTAAAGAATGGGGATTATCTCACATAAATGGGGCACACAAGGAAGAATTTATACAATGAAGGGGAAAATGCAGTGATGGCAGATTACACTTGAGGTCAGAGTTACAAGAAAAATCTACCATGCTATTGGGTAGTGATAGCATAAGTCAGGGAGCTAACTCCACAGCTTCAAGTTCTAGTTTTGTCTTTTTTTAATAGTTTCACAGGTTGAAAATTGAGGTAAAAGAATATTGTTTCCTTTTCACCCAAACTGCCTAGAAAAGCACCACTTGTGACTGAAACGGAGAAAAAATACATTGACATTTAGCACCTAATTTGAGCAGTTGGTTTATACTGTATACACATCTCCCATTTACTCACAGGAGAGAACCAAAGGAATGATGTCAAACTTTTCTTGTAAATGGACTTGTTCTTGTCTCAGAGAAGTCCCTGTTCATCCTGCATGTTTCTTTGTTGAAGTAGTTAAGCCTTCTTTGCTCTTTTTCCCCAAGATGATCTAATGCTATTTTTTGGAGTGTTTCTTGGTGTACGAAGAATTCACTAGGAAGAATAATGGCTAGAGAGCAAGCCAGATCTGGGGTGAGTCTCATCTCTGACACATGTTGGCTGTGCTGCTCTGGGCAAATTATTCAACCTCTTCGTGCTCCAGACAGCCCTCTACCATGATAAGTTTCTGAGCTGAATTGGTAAAGGAAGTTTCCACACTTGTGAACTCCCAATACTGATGGGCCATACTAGGGCCATACTAGGGCCATTCTATTCACTAAAGTGCCTAATTTCATTTTTGCATAGACTGCCAGAGATTGATGCCTCTGAAAAGGCCAAGACATGAAGAGTTAGTAATAGCATGTCTATAGCTAATGGGAAATATTCAGTCCAATACTTTTGCTCTTTCCCCCCGATTATTTGGCTGGTTTGAGCATGCCAGATATTAGGTTTGGATTGTATGGATAACTGAAATAATAGATAAGATGATACTACTAATACTGCTCAGTACTGATTAGTGTAAATAATAAATCCTCTGAAGAGGTCACATTAATAAAAATCATCCTGGATATTTTCACTGGGTTGGAACCAAGTAAAATATGTTGCCAAGGGTGGCATAATAAATATTACAGTGGTAGACACCCTGGGGTGGTACTGGGTGCTCAATATATACACATCACATTGAAGCTGTTTTGGCCAATGGAGCATTGGATTAGGAATTGAGAGCTGTTTATTCTAGTCCCAAATTTGCTATTAATTATGTGACTTTAAGTAGGTAATTTCACTTCTATGGGCCTCAGTTCTTCATCTGTTAAAGGAGATTGTACTAGGTAGATTCTAAGGTTATTTCCAGCTCCAAATAAGGAATGGGTTGGAGTGATAGTGATGCCATATTGAAGGATATAGAAATGGCCATGTAGAGACTTCATAGGTTAGTTCGTACACGGGATGTGTATAATTAGAAATTTCCTGCCCAGGAACTCTCTTTCCCAGCTTCCCATGCTACTTCTCACATTACTAACACAGGGAGGATATAGTTTTGTGTAGCTCCACCCTCTCACACACACCCCCTCATTGTGGCTGGGAAAGCTGGCTTTACTCAGGTTTTTGCTTTTGTCCTTTTATTTCTTTACTTCAAGTGAATATTAATAAATCTTATTAAATATAATGCTTGGAGTTACTGGATATTAATTTAATCTTACATTTTTTGGCAAGTCACAAAGGGATAGAATCTTTGATCTTTTTTAAGATAGTTTCTGAGTAAAGAGAGTGAGTAGCTTAAAACCACATTTCCCTCCTGCCAATGCTGCATCCTAAGGGGGAATGGGGGGGGGGGTTCTACCAGCACCCTTGCTGCTCCCTCACTGCTGCCCCCCACAGCTGATTCCCTGAGTCTCCCACATAGAAAGTAAAGTATAACTTTCCCCTATATTGCTAACAGCTGAGCTGGCACTGGCCCCCTGCCTCCTGGCACAGCTACATCCCTCCCCCACCCCCTTGTGGGTCTCAAGGTAGGGGGGGAACATAGCCACTTGAACTTTCAGCTTGTAATTGAGGAGGCTTTTAGATCAGCAGTGCAGGGAGCAGAAAAGCAGCCCCTTACACACTACCCACCACCAACCCCCCTCCCCAAGCTGATTCACCAAAAAATGTAAGGTTAAATTAATATCCCCAAACTCCAAGTATTATATTTTATAAGATTTATTAATAATCACTTGAAGTAGAAGAAATAAAAGGACAAAAGTATGAGCCTGAGTAAAGCCAGCTTTCCCAGCCACGAAGGGAGCACGGGGGAGGAATGAGAAGGTGGAGCTATGCAAAACTTATATCCTCCCTATGTTAGCACATAACATGAGAAGGAACATAGGAAGCTGGGAAAGAGAGTTCCTGGGGAGCAAATTTCTAATTATACAGATGCATATATCTAATATGTGATGGACAGCCTGTTAAAAGTCATCCAACCCATGATACATTTCTGCTGACTCTTGTGACAAATAATGTAATCAAAAAAGTATACAGACATGGAAAATAACTCTTGCCAGCTGTACTTCTAATACTGTAGGGGGGGTTATCACCTATTGATTTGTGCCCCCCAGAAGGTGCTCTTACCAAGCTCCTGGGAGGATTTTATTAGCATTGTTGTTGTTATTGTTTAATTACTTTCAATCATGACCAACTCTTTCTGACCCCATTTGGGGTTTTCTTAGCAAAGATACCAGAGTGGTTTGCCATATCCTTTTACAGTTTCTGAGGAAAATTGAGGAAATAGTGTTGTGACTTGTTCAGAGTCACAAAACTAGTAAATATCTAAGGCCAGATTTGAATTCAGAAAGGTGAATCTTCTGGCATACTTCCAATTAGTCGCCCAAAGTCTTTATTAGAATATTTTAAAAACCTGTAACTCTTTTCAATAAACATTTCATGAAGGAAGACAAAAAAAGCACAAATACAGAAAAGACTGGCACAATCCCTTGAGAAAGAATGTCAAAACTACTCTAAGAGGTTATTTGTAATTACTAAAATCTAATGACCTTTTCCTAGTTCTCAGTAGCCTCAACTTTACTTCAGCTTTAGACAAGGTTGATCATTTCTTGCTTCTGATGCCTGTCCTTCCCCTACCCCCTTCCTCCTTTGTGGGGGTTTTTTTGTATGTGATTCTGTTCTCTTTTGATTTTCCTACATTACTAAATCATCTTCTCTTTTCTATGCTCTCCATGATTTCATCAGCTTCTGTGGTTTAAATCATCACAACTAAACATAAAAATTCCCAAATGTAGGTGCCTAGCTTTAATCAAACACCTAAGCTCCAATGCTACATTATGAACTAGCTGTTCATTCGGCATCTCCACCTGGATATCTCAATGACAGGTTGAATTCAACATGTCCAAAACAGAACTCATTCTATTCTCTAAATTATCCCCATTTAATCTTGATGGTGCCACTATCATTCCAGTCACTGTAGTATTATCCTTGACTCTTCTGTCTTCCATATATATATATAAAATCAGTTATAAAGTCTTGTTAATTCTACCTTTGTGATATATCTCAAATCCATTCCCATTTTTCTATTGATGTGGCCAACATCCTATTTCAGGCCTTCATCACTTCTTATCCAGACTAAGAAATCTCCCAAGTGGTTTTCATGTCACAGTGTCTCATTTATCAATAAAGAAGCATTTGTCATGTACCTACTATGTGTTAAGCTTTGTATTAAAATAGTCCTTGACCTCAAGGAACATACAATCTAATCAGAAGATTCAGCAAATACAGACTTAGATATATACAAAATAGATACATACAAAATAGATAAAAGGTCATTTTGCAGGAAAGTAGTGGGGCACTGGAATTTGCTCCCACTGGCTCAAAAGCCAATTGTTAAATTGGCCAAATCATTTCAGTATGAACCTTTATACCTCAGAAATTCTCAAATGCTTAAAATTAGAGCTGGATTTGTTGCTTCATTGATTGTCTATGCTTAAGAAAGTGACAGGGAACATGTTAATAATGTAGATTAAACTTAAAAGTAAGTTGTAAAAAGAAGTATGTTTTGCATACATTTTTCCCCCAAGAGAGAGAAAAAGCAAAAAACAAACCACTGGCCAATATGCCACTGCAGGACAGGCACTAGCCACCAAGGGTGGGAAAAAAGTTTCATTAGAAGATGGAACTGAGCTTTAAAGAAAACTAGAGATTTTAAAGATCAGATGTGAGCAAGGGGGTCATTACACACACTAAGGATGGTCATTGTAAAGGAGTGGAGATAGAAAATGTAGAGACGTGTAAGGAACATTAAAAAATATTGTTCAGCTGAGATAACTATGAAGTTATATCTCCCATTTTCCTTTAATTTTTAATAAAAGTGTGAACTTTTATATTCTGATCACATATCTATTTAAAAATTAAAGGAGAAATTAATAAAATAGAAAGTGAGTTCTTTATTGAATTAATAAATAGGACTAGAAGATGGCACTTTGAAAAAACAAATAAAATAGACAAATTACTGGTTATATCTATTTATATTATGTGGTATAAGATGCTGGTATTAATGTAATTTCTTCTAAGCTGCTTCCCAGATTTTCTAGGAGATCTTATCATATAAGAAATATTTTCCCTAAAAATTTATGCTATTGGATTTATCAAACATTGGACTACTATTTTTGATTACTTCTAGCCTATTGTTTATCTGTTCCCTTGATCTACTATCCTATTTCTCAATACTACTGAATAGTTACAATACTTACTGCTCTATAATTGAGTTTTAGGTGTGGTAATTGTTTGCCACCCTTAATTTTTACTTTTTTCATGCTTTTACTCGAGATTCTGACCTTTTGTTCTTGTAAATGAATTTTGCTATTATTTTGTCTACTTATAAGTACCTTCTTGATTGAAATAGCACTAAAGTTATAATTAATTTTGGGAGTATCATCACTTATTATTATATTAGCATTGCTCAATTATGAGTACTGTCTCTCCAATTATTTAAGTCTTCCTTTATTTTTGTAAAGAATATAATGTAGTTGTATTTATATAAGTTCAGAATGCCTTGATAGGGTTAGCTCCCAAATATTTCTTTCATTATTTTTGTTAGTCATTCTATATTTTTTGCTCTCTATACATTGTCCTAAGAGTAAAACATTCTTAAATCCTATCCAGGCTGATTTTACAAGATCTCTTGCATTCATCCCTTTCTCTCCACCCACTCTTCAGTTCTGTATCACTTCATCACTTCTCTCCTGGACTACTGTGATTTTCTCCTATAGTATATCATCTATTCATCCCTTCTTCCCACAGATGCCAAAATAAGCTCCCTACCTTTAAAAGAGTTTAGCTGAACTTCCAGGTTAAGATGGCCACAGTGTAGAAGTAAGGATCTTCCTCTCCTCCTTGTGATATGAAGTGCCACAGAAGTACAAAAAAACAAAATCAGATGAGTGAAGGGGTTTCACTATAGGATGCAGCCTTGAAGGTAGGTGGGATTTGGGCATTTTCACACTATAACAGTATTAAATAACCCCCACCAAAGTACAAGATGATCACCCCTCCCCCACTCCACCAAAGGCTCCAGAGTCAGAGTCAGTATGCCAGAATCAGAGTGATAACAGGGCAATCTCTAGGTTCTCAGGAGCTGGCTGAGAACACCACAGACTTACCCCTGAGAGCAGCTAGACTACAGACCCCAGGAGGCTGAGGAATGTGGACCTTGGGCACAGAGATAGGGCAGGAGACACCACAGAGACTCGAAACATAGCCACAGGGCAAAAACCACTCCATAGTTTGATACACAGAGAGCCCTCATTCAGACTTCTGGCTGGGAAGGGAATGAAAAACCAACAAAGCAATGGCCACCAACACCCAAGAAATATAATCTACAAACACCAAAAAGAACAGGAGAAATGCATTGACCCTGGATCATTTTTATAGAGAAAAGCATCTAGACTACAGAGGAGACAGCAGAGGAAACAAAGAAGTAAACACATCCAAACTTTCCCAAAAAATGGAAATTGGTCACAAAATCTTGAGCTAAGATTTGAGATTATGAACCAAATTAGAAAGATAGAAGAAACTTGGCAAGAAAAGTGGGAAATAGTTCAAAAAGAAAATAATAGTTTAAAAAACAGAAACTCCCATTTGGAAAAAGAAACCCAGAAATCAATTGAAATGATAAGCAAATTGAAGACAAGAATTAAACAGCAGGAAGTTATGAAAAGTAGGATAGAACAAATTGAAAAAGAAAATTAAAAAATCGTAGCTGAAAACCAGTCTTTAAAGACCAGAATTGGGCAAGTAGAGGCTAATCATCTAACAAGTCAGCAAGAATTAATAAAGCAAAGTCAAAAGACTGACAAAATAGAAGGAAATATGAAATATCTTACTGAGAAAATGACTGACCTGGAAAACCAATCTAGAAGAGACAATTTGAGAATCATTGGTCTACACAACAAAGCCTAGAAATAAAAAACCTAGAAAAAAAAATGAAAACCTAGAAATAAACAGAATTCTTGACATCACACTACAAGAAATTATCCAAGAAAACTGCACTGATGTTCTTCAACAAGAGGGAAAAATAGACATTGAAAGAATCCATAGATCACCCTCTACATTAAATCCCCAGCAGACAACCCCCAGGAATATAATTGCCAAATTCAAAAGCTTCCAAGCTAAGAAGAAAATATTGCAAGAAGCCAGAAAGAGACAATTCAGATATCAAGGAGCATCAATCAGGATTACACAGGATTTTGCAGTATCCAGACTAAAGGAGTTGCAATTATGATATCTGACAAAGCCAAAGTAAAAATAGCTCTGATTAAAAGAGATAGGGAAATTAATTACATCCTGATAAAAGTCAGTATAGACAATGAGGAAATATCAGTACTCAACATGCATCCACCAAATGGCATAGCATCCAGATTTTTAAGGGAGAAATTAGTGGATCTTAAAGAGGAAATAGAGAATAGTAAAACTATACTAGTGGGAGACCTTAACCTTCCTCTATCAGATCTAGATAAACCAAACCAAAAAACAAATTAGAAGGAGCTAAGAGATGTGAATGAAATCTTAGAAAAATTAGAGTTAATAGTTATGTGGAGAAAATAAATAAGATCAAAAAGAAATAGACTTTTTCAACAGCACATGGTACATTCACAAAAATTGATCATGTACTGTGGCATAAAACCATGACAAACAAATGCAAAAGAGAAAAATAATAAATGCAACTTTTCAGCTCATAATGCAATAAAAATAAAAATTAGAAAGGGTACATGGAGAGGCAAATCAAAAATTAATTGGCAATTAAATAATACTATTCTCCAAAACTGGTTAGTTAAAAACAAATCATATAAAAATTAATAATTTTATTAAAGAAAATGACAATGATGAAACATCCTATCAAAATCTATGGGATGCAGCCAAAGCAGTACTAAGGGGAAAATTTATATCACTGAGTGCATATATTAACAAATTAGAGAGGGTAAAGGTCAATGATTTGGGCATGCAAATAAAAAAAAATTGACAGAGAACAATTTAAAAATCCCCAGATAAAAACCAAATTAGAAAACCTAAAAATTAAAGGATAAATTAATAAAATAGAAAGTGAAAGAACTATTGAATTAATAAATAGTACTAGAAGCTAGTACTTTGACAAAACAAATTAGATAAGTTACTGGTTAATCTAATAAACAAAAAGGAAAGAAGAAAACCAAATTAACAGTATCAAAGATGAAAAGGGAGACCTTATCTCTAATGAAGGGGAAATTAAGGCAATCATTAAAAACTATTTTGTCCAATTATATGGCAATAAATATGGCAATCTAGGTGCCATGGATGAATATTTACAAAAATAAAAATTGCGTAGACTAACAGAAGAAGAAAATTAATAATTAAATAATCCCATATCAGCAAAAGAAATTGAACAAGCCATCAATGAACTTCCTAAGAAAAAATCCCCAGGGCCAGATGGATTCACAAGTGAATTCTATCAAACATGTAAAGAACAACTAATCCCAATGCTACACAAAGTATTTGAGAAAATAAGCAAAGAAGGAGTTCTACCAAATTCCTTACATGACACAAATATGGTACTTATTCCAAAGCCAGGCAGATCAAAAACAGAGAAAAGACTACAGACCAATCTCTTTAATGAACATAGATGCAAAAAATCTTAAAAAGAATACTAGCAAAAAGACTCCAGCAAGTGATCACAAGAGTTATTCACTATGATATGGTGGGATTTATACCAGGAATGCAAAGATGATTCAATATTAGGAAAACCATCCACATAATTGACCATATCAATAATCTAACCAACAGAAATCACATTACTATCTCAATAGATGCAGAAAAAGCCTTTGACAAAATACAACACTCATTCCTATTGAAAACACTAGAAAGAATAGCAGTAGAAGGACCTTTCCTAAAAATAATAAAGTGTATATATAAAAAAACCATCAGCAAGTATCATCTGTAATGGGAATAAATTAGAAGCCTTCCCAATAAGATCAGGAGTAAAACAAGGATGCCCATTATCACCTCTATTATTTAACATGGTACTAGAAACAATAACAGTAGCAAATTAGAGAAGAAAAAGAAATTGAAGGTATTTAAATAGGCAATGAGGAGACCAAACTATCACTCTTTGCAGATGATATGATGATCTACTTAAAGAATCCCAGAGAATCGACTAAAAAGCTAGTGGAAACAATAAAATCTTTAGCAAAGTTGCAGAATATAAAAACCCCTACATAAATCATCAGAATTTCTATATACTTCCACCAAATCCCAGCAGCAAGAGTTAGAAAGAGAAATTCCATTTAAAATCACTCTAGACAACATAAAATACGTAGGAATCTATTTGCCAAAACAAACACAGGAAATATATTAATACAAAACACTTTTCACACAATTAAAACTAGATCTAAACAATTGGAAAATATTGACTGCTCCTGGGTAGGATGAGCTAACATAATTAAAATGACCATCCTACCAAAATTAATTTACTTATTCAGTGCCATGCCTGTCAAACTACCAGGAAACTGTTTAATGAATTAGAAAAAAACACTATAACAATGTTCATCTGGAAGAACAAAAGATCAACAATATCAAAGGAAATAGTGAAAAAAAATGTGAAGGAGGGGGGCCTCGCAGTACAAGATCTTAAACTGTACTATAAAGCAGTGGTCATCAAAACAATATGGTAGTAGTCAAGAGACAGAAGGGAAGATCAGTAGAATAGACTCTAGGTAAATGACCTCAGCAAGACAGTTTATGATAAAGTAAAGATCTCAGCTTTGGGGACAAAAATCCATTATTTGACAAAAACTGCTGGGAAAATTGGGAAACAATATGGGAGAGATTAGATTTAGATCAACATCTCACACCCTACACCAAGATAAATACAGAATGGGTGAATGAATTGAATATAAAGAAGGAAACTATAAGTAAATTAGGTGAACACAAAGTAGTATACCTGTCAGATCTTGGGAAAGGAAAGATTTCAAGATCAAGAAGAGATAAATAATATTACAAAATGTAAAATAAATAATTTTGATTACATTAAATTAAAAAGGTTTTGTACAAACAAAACCAATGCAACCAAAATTAGAGGGGAAGCAACAAATTGGGAAAAATCTTTATAACAAAAACCTGTCATAGGTCTAATTACTCAAATAACTAAATCAATTGTATAAAAAATCAAACCATTCCCCAATTGACAAATGGGCAAGGGACATGAATAGACAATTTTCAGATCAAGAAATCAAAACTATAAATAAACACATTAAAAGTGTTCTAAATGTCTTATAATCAGAGAAATATGCAAATCAAAAGAACTCTGAGGTACCACTTCACACCTTGAAGATTGACTGACATGACAGCAAAGGAAAGTGATAAATGTTGGAGGGGATGTGACAAAATAGGGACATTAATGCATTTCTGGTGGAGTTGTGAATTGATCCAACCATTCTGGATGGCAATTTGGAGCTTTAAAAGACTGTCTGCCCGTTGATCGATCCATACCACTGCTAAGTTTATACCCCCAAAGAGATCATAAGGGAAAAGACTTATACAAAAATATTTTTAGCCGTGCTTTTTGTGGTGGAAAAAAATTGGAAAATGAGTGGATGCCCTTCATTTAGAGAATGGCTAAACAAATTGTGGTATCTGTTGTTGATGGAATACTATTTTGCTGAAAGGAATAATGAACTGGAGGAAATCCATGTGAATTGGAACGACCTCCAAGAATTGATGCAGAGTGAAAGGAGCAGAACCAGGGGAACCTTATATATAAAGATGGACACACTGCGGCACAAGTGAATGTAACAGACTTCTCTACTAGCAGCAATGTAATGATCCAAGAAATTTCTGAGATACTTATAAAAAAAAGAATGCTATCCACATCCAGATGAAGAACTGTGGGAGTAGAAACACAGGAAAAAAAACTGCTTGATCACATGGTTTGAGGGGGATATGATTGGGGATGTAGACGCTAAATGGTCACCCTAGTACAAATATCAATAATATAGAAATAGTTCTTGGTCAATGACACATGTAAAAACCCAGTAGAACTGCTCATTGGCTACGGGAGGAAAGTGAGAGGTGGGGAGGAAATAACATGAAAAATGTAACCATGGAAAAAAATTTTTAATTAATCAATTAAATAAGATTTTTAAAATAAATAAATAAATAAAAGTTTAGCTATTTTTGATTTTCACACCATAGTCCTAGCCCTTTTAATACTCCTTCATATGTCAAACAATCCCTTTCTTTGTAACAGCAAGCATTTAGACATAGCCAATGAAATGTAGTAGCTATATCTGTTAATTTCATATGCCATTCTAGACTCATGGCCTTACCTCAATTCAGAGAAGAGAAGGAAGGTAATGTTCCCTTATCAAGTTTTCTAGGACTGAGTTAATGATCAAAATTTATCATATTTCAATGGCTTTTTAGAGCTATCTTTTATATTTTTTGTGTTCATTATGAGCATTATTCTTTTGTTCTGTTTTCTCTGTTCTGCATTACTTCTTAGATTACAAAAATGATCTTATTAAAACATATGTATGGCCATGTTATTTACATATTGAAAAACCTGTGATTTCCTATTGCCTGTAGGAAAAACAAATGAAAACAGGAATTTCTCTAGCACAGTTTAGTTTTGTAGCTTAATTTCACATTAATCTCTGCCACACACTCTTTTAGTCAAACAGGACTAGCTTTATATCCTAAAACTAGATAATTTAATTCCTGATGTCTAAAATATACTTCTTCCTCAGCTCCATGTTTCAGATTACTTAATTTTTTTCAAGGTTCTTTTCAAATACTACCTATCCCATTTGTCCTTTCCTAATCCTCCAGGCTGGTACTGAGGCATTCTCACATTTTGTCTGAGCTTTTCTTGCCTTCCATCTCCCCTTCATTTGTTAGCTGTATATTTGACTCCTCCTAAAGTCAGCTAAAGATAGATAAACTCAGAACGTGGATTTTGGAGAAGTGGAGAAACTGAATTCAAGAAAGATAAGTGAGAGAGAAGATGCAAACTTTTAAAATGGAAAATATGAGTATACAGAGCCAAAGTCATCTGGGAAAGACTAGCTCCTCCCCTACCCCACACCCAAATCTTAAGTATCTCTTGATTTCCCAATTCCTTAACTCTCATAGACAAATAGAAGTAGACTTCTCTTGTTAAGATCATTCTCTTCTTAGTTGAGCTGAGATTTTATCTTGTCTCTGATTCAAAGAGTTTATTTATTCTTATGTATTCTATTGCCTTTTAAAATCCATATAACTTTTTCAGTTTCACCATTTGGATGAATTTATTTGCTGAATATTTCAAGGTAGTTTCCTACCGAAACTGGTGAGAATAAGCTAATCTCTTCACCTTTAAAATAACCAAAGACGTGATTTTAATCTGAATCAATAAGAACATTGTATCACTATTCTAGAAATACTTGATGTCTGCTAAATAAACAAATAAACAAACAAAAGAATGAATGAATGAATGAATGAATGAATGAGTGAGTGAGTGAATGAATATTTGTAGTCCTATGGCCCTCTTGGAAACTGGAAAACAAAGAAATTATTTTCCTGTCATGACTATTCTGGGTTCTTCCTTCTCGTCTCCACTAGTTTATTAGTAATGCAACTATAATCCTTCTTCTACTCTCCAATAAGGTAGAAACTGTTCCCAGAGATGAATGGGCCAGATTTCATATCAGATATTTATCCATTTCACATTCAAGTCCGCAGACAATCATTCATTTATATTAAACATATTTGTTGTTATTGTGGCAAAAGCTAAAATTTATAATGATCTGTGACTTCTAAAATTTTTTTAAGGAAAACAAAAAAAGCCATTTAATTTTATTCAACTTAAAAAATATAACAATGAATAGATGGGTGAATTTGCCCATTTAAGGAGTTAAAATGTTAGTTGATAAAATAGAAAAGTCAAAACCATTGAACTGTTTTGCTTCTGTTGTCTGTAGCAAGAAGTCAACATTATTTTTATGAATCAAATGAGAAGAGAAAAGGAATACAAAGGTCAAAATAGGTAAAAATGGTAGAAATATATTGGAAACTAGAAGTAGGAAAGAAGGAAAGAAAAAGACCAAATACTAGTAGAATCCTCATTTATTTACATTATAAATATATTCTCTGAGAAAATTTTCAGTAAATATCAGAAATTATGAATATTAAGTATCATCACAAAAAAAAGTGAAATTCACATTGGTCCATGTCTAGTTTCTACGAGACTGCTTTCTAGTTTTCTCATTTTTTTTCCAAATCTATTTTAAGTTTTATTCAAAAAATTATTCCATGGTTACATGATTGTTACATGATTGTCTCTATCCCCTCTACCCTCTCTCAGAGTTGATAAGCATTTCCACTGGGTTATACATATATTATCACTCAAAACCCATTTCCATATTATTCATTTTTGTAATAGAGTAATCTTTTAAAACCAAAAAGGCAAGTCATTTACCAATATAAACAAGTGATGAATCACATGTTTTCTCCTGAATTTCTATTCCCACAGTTATTTCTCTGGATGTGGAGAGCATTCTTTCTCATAAGTCTCTCAGAATCTTCTTGGATCTGCTAGTAGCAAAGTATATCACATTTGATCATCCCACAATGTTGTGGTTACTGAGTATATTCTCTTGGTTCTGCTCATTTAACTGCACATCAGTTCATGTAGGTCTTTTCAGTTCTTAGAAATCAATCAATTCATCATTCCTTATAGCACAATAGTATTCCATCACTATCATATACCACAATTTATTCAGGCATTCCTCAATCAAGGAACATCACTTCATTTGGCAATTTTTTGTCACCTGATAATTTTTATTGTGAATTCTTTTCCTCAAAGCTTGGATCTTTTTTGTGTTTTGTGTTTTGTCAAACACAAGGTTAATATAATTTTTAAAAAAATGTTTCCTGTAATATTTGCTCTGATCCACTGATCGGCTTTTCTATTTCTCAGTCAAGATCAGATAGTTTGATAATTACTGTTTTATAATACAATTTAAAACCTGGAACTGCTATATCTTTCCTTTATACGCTTTTCATTAATTCCTTTGGTGTTCTTGACCTTTTATTCTTCCAAATTAATTTTTTTGTTTTTTTCAATTAAATGTTACACATATATGTATATTTGCTTTTCTAGAAACAAAGACCTATAATTTTAATAAATATTTTAGTGATGCCATTCCATGGCTTCAAAAAACTCTCCACCTCTCACTTCCAGGAATTTTCTCTAGTATTTTATGCCTGGAATACTCTCTCTTTCTCATCTCTAACTCCTGGCTTTTCTGGTCTTTTTCAAGTTAAAAACCTATCTTCTATGGGAAGTATTTCTGGATCCTCCTTAATTCTTATACATTTCCTTTATTAATTATCTCCAATACACCCTGTATCTAGCTTGTTTGTACATAGTTGTTTACCTGTTTTCTATCCTGTTAGACTGTTAGGGGTGTATGGGGTGCTCAGGGAGAGGTAGTAGCTCTGGTATGGAGGGCTTATAATGCCTTCTTAGGGCAGCTCTCCAGCCTCACCTGACACCCAGCTCTCACTTGTGGCTCCTAGTAGCTGTTAGCATGCGGCAGCAGCCACACCCCTGGCAACGGCTTTGACAGACGGGCTAAACCTTGTGAGGGTAGCCATCGGGCCATAGACCCCGGGTGAACCAGGGCTTTGCTCACCCAGCATGTGAAGACTGCTTTGGCTGAACAGATGGAAGAAACCAATAAGAAGTTTCAGTGGCTGAGATGGCGACACAGCAAAGCACTGTGGAGTGCTTAGGGCATGTTGGAGCACAAAGGACAACACGGCCATCCAATGCAGCTGAGGAAGTCTCCAGATGTAACGATTTTTCGTGCCACTGGGCCCAGGCTTCCAACACTGAGAGAGTGGGACTGTCTCTGTGCATCGGCTTTTCCACTTAAATCTCCTTCACACACAAGGGTTTTGTGCACACTCATCAATATACCATAGATGAAAACGCACAAAGACAATCGTCATCCTCGGTTACCGAGAGACAACTACTATACTATCCTGTTAGACTGTGAACTCCTTGAGAACAAAGACTGTCTTTTGCCTTTCTTTATATTCAAGCAATTAGTACAGTATCTATCACATAATGAATGTTTATTGACTGATCTACATGTTTATGTGTCCTAGATGGGGTAAAATTTATTAGGGCAAGACTGGACTTATAAGGTAAATATCACAACGGCTTTGTATTTCTTCTTTGATACTAAGTCTGTTGTTCTGGTAATTATTGGCAGATGAAAACTGGTGCCTTTTTATGGTACCTTGGCATTTATAACAGATATAGGTAAAGCAAATTAAGATTTTCTTTTAAAAAAATCTCTTACCTTTCATTTTAGAATAAGTACTGTGTATTGGTTCTAAGGCAGAAGAGTGGTAAGGGCTATGAATTGGAGCTTAACCTCCAATTAAGTGACTTGCTAAAGGTCACACAGCTAGGAAGTGTCTGAGGCCAGATTTGAACCCAGAACCTCCTATCTCTGAGCCTGGCTCTTAATCCACTGAGCCACCCAGCTGCCCCCAAGACTCTTTAAATTAAATTATTTTTAAAAATTAAAAAAGGTTACTGTTAAGAACAAGTGAGATAATATCTGTAAAGTATTTAAAATATTGCCTGGTACATTGTAGGTACTTAATAAATACTTATTCTACTGCTTCTGGTATTTTTGTTTTTAAGGAAGTTAGGGTCTTTATCTACAATTTAGACCCCTAAAGAGAATTCCCAGTATGGAAAAAAAAACCCAATATTTATAGGGAAGCACTCATTCTGAAGGGAAGAGGTGACTCTTAAAGGACCAGACTTAAAAACATTTTTTTCCTTTGCAAAAGACTTTTCAAGATACAAGATGGTAAAGAAATTATTACTTGCCTTGGGTTATCTAGCCTTGATTGGACATTTCTTTTATATTGTTTACAACTTATATTTTGTCCAGATTCCAAATTATGTTCATTTTCTGCTTAACATCTATGAAAGTTTTCAATGACTGAAGATTAGTGTGGATCACTTGATTTCATTCATTCCCATGTAATCTGAAGCATTATTCTTCTTAATTAAATTATACTATGCCCTAAAAAGATGTGCATCTTATTTATTGACAAAAACAAAACAAAAGACAATGAAATGGCCATGATGATTTTAGCCATAAGTAAGGAGATCACACAACTAAAGCCAATGATTAAGCAACTGACTGAGGAGAAACAAAGTGGCAAATATATTAACAGACAACAAGATATACCTAAAAATACCAATGTAGCTAAGCAAGAAAAGACAAATGGGACTGAAGGGGGAATACCAATATTGCCACTAAAAGATCAAACAAGCCTACAACCAGACAGCAGCATAATTCATTTTTTTTAAAACTTTTTTTCATTATTTTTTTTTATTTTTTTAAAATATATTTTATTTGATCATTTCCAAGCATTATTCGTTAAAGACATAGATCATTTTCTTTTCCTCCCCCCCACCCTCCATAGCCGACGCGTAAGTCCACTGGGCATTAGATGTTTTCTTGATTTGAACCCATTGCTTTGTTGATAGTATTTGCATTAGAGTGTTCATTTAGAGTCTATCCTCTGTCATGTCCCCTCAACCTCTGTATTCAGGCAGTTGCTTTTTCTCGGTGTTTCCACTCCCATAGTTTATCCTTTGCTTATGAATGGTGTTTTTTTCTCCTGGATCCCTGCAAGTTGTTCAGGGACATTACACCACTACTAATGGAGAAGTCCATTACGTTCGATTATACCACAGTGTATTAGTCTCTGTGTACAATGTTCTCCTGGTTCTGCTCCTCTCGCTCTGCATCACTTCCTGGAGGTTGTTCCAGTCTCCATGGAACTCCTCCACTTTATTATTCCTTTTAGCACAATAGTACTCCATCACCAACATATACCACAGTTTGTTCAGCCATTCCCCAATTGATGGGCATCCCCTCGTTTTCCAGTTTTGGGCCACCACAAAGAGCGCAGCTATGAATATTTTTGTACAAGTCTTTGTGTCCATTATCTCTTTGGGGTACAGACCCAGCAGTGCTATGGCTGGGTCAAAGGGTAGATATTCTTTTGTCGCCCTTTGGGCATAGTTCCAAATTGCCCTCCAGAATGGTTGGATAAGTTCACAGCTCCACCAGCAATGAATTAATGTCCCTACTTTGCCACATCCCCTCCAGCATTCATTACTTTCCTTTGCTGTTATGTTAGCCAATCTGCTAGGTGTGAGGTGATACCTCAGAGTTGTTTTGATTTGCATCTCTCTGAGTATAAGAGATGTAGAACACTTCTTCATGTGCTTGTTAATAGTTTTGATTTCTTTATCTGAGAACTGCCTATCCATTTCCCTTGCCCATTTATCAATTGGAGAATGGCTTGATTTTTTGTACAATTGATTTAGCTCATTATAAATATGAGTAATTAAACCTTTGTCAGAGGTTTCTATGAAGATTTTTTCCCAATTTGTTGTTCCCCTTCTGATTTTAGTTATATTGGTTTTGTTTGTACAAAAGCTTTTTAGTTTGATGTAGTCAAAATTATTTATTTTACATTTTGTGATTCTTTCTATATCTTGCTTGGTTTTAAAGCCTTTCCCCTCCCAAAGGTCTGACATGTATACTATTCTGTGTTTACCCAATTTACTTATGGTTTCCTTCTTTATGTTTAAGTCACTCACCCATTTTGAATTTATCTTGGTGTAGGGTGTGAGGTGTTGATCTATTCCTAGTCTCTCCCACACTGTCTTCCAATTTTCCCAGCAGTTTTTATCGAATAGTGGATTTTTGTCCCAAAAGCTGGGATCTTTGGGTTTATCGTATACTGTCTTGCTGAGGTCGCTTTCCCCCAGTCTATTCCACTGATCTTCCTTTCTGTTTCTTAGCCAGTACCAAATTGTTTTGATGGCTGCTGCTTTGTAATATAGTTTTAGGTCAGGGACTGCAAGGCCCCCATCATATGTGTTTTTTTTTCATTATTTCCCTGGATATCCTTGATCTTTTGTTCTTCCAAATGAATTTTGTTATGGTTTTTTCTAAATCAGTGAAGAAGTATTTTGGTAGTTCAATGGGTATGGCACTAAATAGATAAATAAGTTTGGGTAGGATGGTCATTTTTATTATATTGGCTCGTCCTATCCATGAGCAGTTAATGTTTTTCCATTTGTTCAAATCTAGTTTTAGTTGTGTGGCGAGTGTTTTGTAGTTGTGTTCATATAGTTCCTGTGTTTCTCTCGGGAGGTAGATTCCTAGGTATTTTATTTTGTCTAAGGTGATTTTGAATGGGATTTCTCTTTCTAGTTCTTGCTGCTGAGCTGTGTTGGAGATATATAGAAAAGCTGATGATTTATGTGGGTTTATTTTGTATCCTGCAACTTTGCTAAAGTTGTTGATTATTTCAATTAGCTTTTTGGTTGAATCTCTAGGATTCTTTAAGTAGACCATCATGTCATCCGCAAAGAGTGATAACTTGGTCTCCTCCTTGCCTATTTTGATGCCTTCAATTCCTTGATCTTCTCTAATTGCTACTGCTAGTGTTTCTAGTACAATGTCAAATAGTAGAGGTGATAATGGGCATCCTTGTTTCACTCCTGATCTTATTGGGAATGCATCTAGTTTATCCCCATTGCAGATGATATTAGCTGTTGGTTTTAGATATATACTGTTTATTATTTTTAGGAATGACCCTTCTATTCCTATGCTTTCTAGTGTTTTTAATAGGAATGGGTGTTGTATTTTATCAAAGGCTTTTTCTGCGTCTATTGAGATAATCATGTGGTTCTTGCTAGTTTGCTTGTTGATGTGGTCAATTATGTGGATGGTTTTCCTAATGTTGAACCAGCCCTGCATCCCTGGTATGAATCCTACTTGATCATGGTGAATGATCCTTCTGATCACTTGCTGGAGTCTTTTTGCTAGTATCCTATTTAAGATTTTTGCATCTATATTCATTAGGGAGATTGGCCTATAGTTTTCTTTCTCTGTTTTTGACCTGCCTGGTTTTGGAATCAGTACCATGTTTGTGTCATAAAAGGAGTTTGGTAGAACTCCCTCTTTGCTTATTATGTCAAATAGTTTGTATAGTATTGGGATTAACTGTTCTCTGAATGTTTGATAGAATTCACAGGTGAATCCATCAGGCCCTGGGGATTTTTTCTTAGGAAGTTCTTTGATGGCTTGATGGATTTCAATTTCTGATATGGGATTATTTAAGAATTCTATTTCCTCTTCTGTTAGTCTAGGCAGTTTGTATTTTTGTATATATTCATCCATTTCTCCTAAATTGGTGTATTTATTGCCATATAATTGGGCAAAATAATTTCTAATGATTGCCTTAATTTCCTCCTCATTGGAGGTGCTGTCCCCCTTTTCATCTTTAATACTGTGAATTTGCTTTTCTTCCTTCCTTTTTTAAATTAGATTGACCAGTACTTTGTCTATTTTGTTTGTTTTTTCAAAGTACCAGCTTCTTGTCTTATTTATTAAATCAATAGTTCTATCACTTTCGATTTTATTAATTTCTCCCTTAATTTTTAGGATTTCTAATTTGGTTTTCTGCTGGGGGTTTTTAATTTGATCGCTTTCGAGTTTTTTCAATTGCATTTCCAATTGATTGATCTCTGCTCTCCCTTGTTTGTTAATATAAGCATTCAGGGATATGAATTTGCCTCTGATTACCGCTTTGGCTGCATCCCAAAAGGTTTGAAAGGATGTTTCGCCATTGTCATTTTCCTTGATGAAATTATTAATTGTTTCTATGATTTCTTCTTTAACTAAATGGTTTTGGAGTATCATATTGTTTAATTTCCAATTGGTTTTAGATTTGGTTTTCCATGTACCATTACTAATCATTATTTTTATTGCCTTGTGATCTGAGAAGGCTGCATTCATTATTTCTGCTTTTTTGCATTTGTGTGCTATGTTTCTATGACCTAATGTATGGTCAATTTTTGTGAATGTGCCATGTGGTGCTGAGAAGAAGGTGTATTCCTTTTTATCCCTATTTATTTTTCTCCATATGTCTATTAATTCTAATTTTTCTAAGATTTCATTCACTTCTTTTACCTCTTTCTTATTTATTTTTTGATTTGATTTATCTAAATTTGATAATGGTTGGTTTAAGTCTCCCACTAGTATGGTTTTATTGTCTATTTCTTCCTTCAATTCTCCTAGTTTCTCCATTAGAAATTTGGGTGCTATATTATTTGGTGCATACATGTTGATTAATGATATTTCCTCATTGTCTAGAGTCCCTTTTAACAAAATATAATTACCTTCCCTGTCCCTTTTGATCAGGTCTATTTTTGCATTGGCTTTATCAGATATCATGATTACCACTCCTGCCTTCTTTCTATCAGTTGAGGCCCAGAAGGTCTTACTCCATCCTTTAATTCTGACCTTGTGGGTGTCAACCCGCCTCATGTGTGTTTCTTGAAGACAACATATGGTAGGGTTTTGGATTCTAATCCATTCTGCTATTCGTCTACGTTTTATGGGTGAGTTCATCCCATTCACGTTCAAAGTTATGATTGTCATTTGTGGACTCCCTGGCATTTTGATTGCCTTCCCTAATTCTAACCTTTTCTTCTTTGGCTCTACCTTTTAGTCCAGTGATTTACTTTGAATCAGTCCCCCTTGTCCCCTCCCTTGATGTTTCCCTTTTTAGTCCCTCCCTTTTTCTTCCTTCCCCCTCCCCCCTCTCTTTCCCTCCCTTTTTGTTCTCCCTCTCCCCCTCCCCCCCTTGGTTTTCCCTTCTCCTTACCCTTGTTGGGTAAGATAGAATTCAAGATCCCAATGGATCTGGATGTTTTTCCCTCTCAGAGTTGATTTCCCTGAGATTGAGGTTTAAGTAACCCCCCCCCCTCTTCCTCTCCTTCTTATAGGAGTTTTCTTCCCCTCCCCTTCCCATGTGAATCTTTGTGTGAGAACCATTATTCTATTTGGTCTTTCTTTACCCCCTATTTATACATTACATTTTCCCCACATGTTAGTATACATAGATTGATATAAATGTAGTCCTTATAGAAGAGAGTTTGAGTAAAAGAAGAAGATAACATTTTTCCCCTTTCCTTAATATTTACCTTTTCAGGTATTCCTTGCTCTTTGATTTTCAGTATCAAACTTTCCACAGAGCTCTGGTCTTTTCTTTGCAAAAAGTTGGAAGTCTTCTATTTTGTTGAATGCCCATACTTTCCCTTGGAAGTATATAGTCAGTTTTGCTGGGTAGCTGATTCTTGGTTGGAGACCCAGCTCTCTTGCCTTTCTGAAGATCATGTTCCATGCCTTACGATCATTCAGAGTAGAACTTGCAAGGTCTTGTGTGACCATGATTGGCATTCCTTTATATCTAAATTGTCTTTTTCTGGCTTCCTGTAGGATTTTTTCTTTTGTTTGATAGCTTTGGAATTTGGCAATTACATTCCTGGGAGTTGTCTTTTGGGGGTTTAGTGTAGAAGGTGTTCTGTGAGCTCTGTCAGTGGCTGTATTGCCCCCTTGTTCTAGAATCTCTGGGCAATTTTCTTTGATTATATCTTGTATCACCATGTCCAGTTTGGTGTTTATTTCTGGCTTTTCTGGGAGTCCAATTATTCTTAAATTCTCTCTTCTCCCTCTATTTTCCAGATCTATCACCTTGTCGGTGAGATATTTTATGTTCTCTTCTAATTTCTTGGTGTTTTGGCTTTGCTTTATTAGTTCTTGCTTTAAAGCCTGGTTTTCTTTTACAGTTTGGTCAAACTGGTTTTGTAGATGCGTGAATTTCTTTTGCATTATTTCCCACTTTTACTCCCAGAGGGCTTCCATCTTTTTGGTCATTTCTGATTCAAATTCTTCATGGGTTTGTGGAGAGTTTCTATTTCCTTTGGAAGATTTTGGAGCATTTTCTTGTATATCTTCTTCTATCTGCTCTGTATTTTGTATTTTGGCTCCATAGAATGTGTCCAAAGTCGCCCCTTTCTTCTTATTTTTCTTGGTATTTTGGGGCTTCTGTGCTTCTGTGGAGTTTGTCATCTCTGAATGTGGAGGATTAGCTTTTCTTATCTCTGTCTGGTGTTCAGAGGCTTTAGTCCTGGGCAGATGTTGGTTCTATGAGCTTTCCCTGGGTTAAACTGAATATGCCTCACTGGAACTGGAATGGAAGGGTCGGACCACGAGGCCACACTCTCCCCCCGGCTCGCTTTCAGGAAGTTGCCTTCGGAATCGCTGGCCGTGAGGCTGTTTCGTCAGCCTGCGGGGGGATGGGCTGCAGCTTCC
The DNA here is from genome assembly GCF_027887165.1 of Monodelphis domestica. NCBI lineage: Eukaryota > Metazoa > Chordata > Mammalia > Didelphimorphia > Didelphidae > Monodelphis > Monodelphis domestica. Next base: position 100,033,351 of record NC_077230.1, on the reverse strand, counting down.
CCAAGCTCCGAGGGCAAGGACTTTCACTGAGACTTGGATAGCAGGATCCAGCCCGTGAGGCTGTCTTGCCCGCCCTGAGGGTTGCTGTTGTTTCGACCAGCTCTCTGCAGAGGAAGCCCCAGGCAGTAACTTTAACTGGGACTCGGGTAGAAGGCCCTGAGGGTTGTTGTTCCGAGGACCCTGCTCTCTGAGCCAGGCCGGGCTGCGGCTTCCCGGAGCCTTGGACTCTGCGCTCCTACCCCTGAGGTCCGAGTGATCTTGGGTTCTGGCTTTTGAGGGGAGCCGTACCTTTTGAACCGGGTCCAGGTCCAGGAGGAGGGTTCCCAGGGTCTGTGCTGTTGATTGTTTTGAATTTCGGCGCCTTAGGAGCTTATAGTTTGAGATCGGTCAGGAAGGGTTTTCCGGAGATCTGAACTTTAGCTTTCTCTAAGCCGCCATCTTAACCGGAAGTCCCAGCATAATTCATATTAAAACACATAAGCTGTTTACAGCAGCAGACCTTGAAAGTCTGAACAAACAGATGCCTTTCTGTTTTTCAGAGTCTGTGAGATGTTTGAAAGAATTTAAAAGAGCAATTAGGCTTTATGATCTAAATTTCCAGGACACTGAAATTCTTCTCTTAGAATTATTTTCCCAAAGGGAAAAATAACAATTCATTGATGTAACTAGAAAAATCCAAATATAACATCATGACCAGAGGAAGGAACAGATATAATTATCTAACAATGTAAATCTATGTTATCTTAAAAAAGGCCAGAGAAGACTTATTAGAGTCAATGAAAAGTTTTTCAAAAAGACCAGATACTTGGGGACAATTTGAGAAATTGAGACAGGAGACTGGGGAACGTCCATCAAATTTCCTTGATAGAATGATTGAAATAGCAGAGGATGTACTTGGTTTTGAAAATTTAATTGAACAAAATCTCCAACACATAAAGAGACAATTTGTGAAAAGCAGTAATACACCTATTAGATTATATTTTAAACTTCAATGCTCATATTAGGAAACACTAAGTCTGGAAGATTTAAGAAAAAACTGCAATTTATTTATTCACAGATTATAAAGAAATCGTAGAGGAAAAGGATGAAATAATTTGCCTCAAGGAGGCAAATAGAACAATTAGACATAAAGAAATTGAAGAAATAAAAAAAATGTAGTCACTCTGCAATCATACAAACCCACAAGAAATTACACACAAAGCAATTGAAGGGAAAATGTATCCAAATGTTTCCTATGTGGAAAAATGGGTCACATGTTTCGAGACTGTTATTGAAAGGCACAATTAGTCCAAGCTAATAACAAACAGAGGTCCTGGAAAAGCAACATAAAGTATCGCAGCAACAATACACAAACAAATACAAAATGTTGTAATTGTAACTGCAAGAATTCATTACAAGCACTAAATGTAGAAACCATGGAGAGATACATGCAACAGGGAGCTATACTACGTTATTTGCAAGTAGTCTCAGGTGCTGCCAAACAAAGTCAATTATGAAGCCAGGTGAATGGGGTAATACCAAAAAGGAAAGATGGAAAAGGAAATGGGGAAAATGAAAAGGAAGGAGACTGCATGCAAATAGAACTCGGGGGCCCAAAAGCACAAAATAAAACTAAAGAGCAGATAGAAGAAGAAATCCAATTAGATAATGATATAACAGATTAGATAGAAAATTTGTGGAACAGTGGAACAAGATACAAAGAAAGGGGAAGTGCCGTGGGCAAGGTACAGCCTCACTCGTGACTCTAGGGGTTCCTGACAGGTGGTGAATGATCTTTCAAGAAAATAACAAACAGAAGACAGCTGTATATTTATGGCCATGGGCATGCTTTCCATCTAATAGCTGCTCCGCTATCCCCAGGCTTGATGTTTATTTTTATATGCATTTTCTTGGTATATAGATACATTACCTAATACACATGTCTAAATGGAGATAATTGGAAAAGTGATACATTAACTTTTAACAAATCACTTGGTTGACATTCTATATTCTTGTATTGTGATTGCAGATTCTTAACAGAATCAGAATAAAGGTTTCATGCAAGATAAATGATTTCATCACAGGTGGCTTAATTTTCTCATTACCATGTGAGGAGTTTTTGAGCTTACATACAATCAAGGGAATTTACTTATTGCTTTTAATAAAAATAAATAATCAATCAAAAATTTTTAAGAGACAATTCAACAATCATATCATTAAGGTTGAGAGGTACTGGGAACACAATTCAGATTTAATATTAGACTGGTCATTTTTCAGGGTTTACTAGGGAGTTTCTGAGTTACTGGTTTGTGAAATCGAGTCGCTGAGGCATATTGAAGCTTGGGGTACCTGTACATTTTGTATGGGCCTTTATGATTGATTTGTATGCTGGCTTCATGAGAATAAATTTCTGTGAGTGGGAAAGTTTTGGACTTGGCCTGTAGCTGCAGTTTTACTGGGATTTATGTACCTAAATAAAAGTTAACCCATAGTAGTTTGGGGGGGTTGGGTTTGAGGGTCTGATCTTTTGGTGATATTTTAGAGAATTAGGGTACAGGTGTTTTGCTCTTCCATTATTCCTTCTGAGACTAGGGGGAATAATAATCATGTCAATTCCTTAGGTAAGGGGCATTGATGAGAGAGGTCATGTAAGAGGGTTGGGTAGGCAATCACATCTTGCCAAGGGCCACTCTGTGGCCTTCTTAGCTACCACACACATGACTCTGTCAAGGCATCATGGCCTGATGGCTCCCAGAAGGGAAGGAATAGATCTGGCAACTGTCTGTGACACCCAAACCTTAACCTTATTAGAACATTATAACTTAGTAAGCAAAGAACACAAAAGATCCAAACAAAAGTGAATTGCAATATGTCTCAGCAAAAGACAAAAGTAACTTAGCAGGAAGGAAAAAATATACTTTAGAAACAGAAAGTATAGAACAAATAGTAAAACCCCAAACAGAACTGTATGAGAGACAAATAGTAAAGGGTTCTAAAGATTCTAAACAACCTGCAAATGAATTAATTGAAGCGCATGAGCAAACAACAGAATGGTCCAGTGGGGAGGAAAATGCAATAACAGAGAACATTCAAATTAGCAGACCTCCTAGAGACAATGACACTGAAAGCAGGGATGAAATTATGAAAGAACATACCAGTGACATAATAGAAAAGTCAACCTTAAATCCTTATGTCAAAGAATTCCAACCAAGAGCAATTGCACAAGAAAAAGCAAACACAAACATTATCACACCATCTTTATAAAAGTCTCCATGATAATGCAATTCCATTGCAAACTGATTATGGATTACAAAATGAATGTTCAAAGCAACAAGAGAAGTCTGTAGCTGAAGAACTAAACTGGGATATGATAGAAGATCCACAGGAAGGAATAAACACACAAGAACCAAACTTATCAACACATAACACAAACTTACAGCATACTATTAGACAAGCGTTTGCAAAAGAATTGAGGAATACAGAAATCACCGAGCAAGAGGCAGTGCAAGACACAAATATCACAGGACCACTATATACAATGATATTTGACTCAGAAAGAGAGGAAGACCCAAAACCTTATGAATATATCAAACTTTACAATCAAGATCACAAAGCTTTACAAGAGTGGGAGGCAGATGATTACATTAACAACTCAAATCAAGAACAAATGATCCTGTCAGAAGAGTTAGTTCAGGACATAGAATACACAAACTCATTAGAAGAAATGCTGCTGGCATTGGGAGTCAAGAATTATTAAGAACTTTATGAAAAGTATGAGGTTGAGGAAGAAAACACCGAATTAGAAGTAGAACAAAATTATATACCTTATAGAAAACAAGAAGAATAAAAAGCAAATAATGTAATAATCCTATCACACCTTCTTTTCTGTGACTTAGAACTTCTCACAAACCAGACTGTCAATGAACAAAATATATATAAGCTTTACAAACAAGAATAGCAGGGTTGCACAAAATGGGCTTGATACAACAAACTACCTCTAGATTACAATTTGCACAGCATCAAACCAGGAGACAAAGTATACTTTAAAAATTTCAGTAGAAAATTGGCTATAGACATAAAATGGACTGAACCACATTAAGTATTGCTTACTACCCCAACAGATGTAAAAATTGCTGGGAAAGACTCATGGTTTCACTGTTCCCATGTAAAACCAGAAAATTTCAACATCACTGTAACAGACATAGAAGATAATTAGACAAAAGATAGTGCTGAGAAATGAAAACAAAAACTGATTAACATAAAAAGTACACCACAAAGAAACAATAGTGACGCATAATGTTTGAGACAACAAGATCCTAGCAGTCAAGCATCCCACAGGGAGACGATAACTTTCCAACCCAGAGGAAAAGCATCCCAGAGGAAAAGCATCCCAGAGGAAAAGATTTTAAACCAGCACAGAGGAAAAGATTTTAAAGTATCCCAGAGGAAAAGCATCAAGAAAAGCTGCTAGAGAGAAGAAACAAAGAGAAAAAGCTGAAATGGACAGCTAAGACTTTGAACTTTGTAAATTTATTTAATAGCTACTAGAGAGAAGAAACAAAGAGAAAAACAGCTGACATGCACAGGTAAGACTTTGTTTATATTTGTTTATATAAGAATTTGTTTATATAAGAAGAGGACAGATGGAAAATGAGACTTATATGTAAGACTTTGTGTGTTGAAATAATAAAACAAAATTAATTTCACATATTAGGGAAATAGCATGCAATACTACATAACTTGGAAGAATGAGGCGATTCATTGGCCAACATGAGAAGTGGAAATCTGAAGAAACTTGATAAGTATTAATTCAACACAACGCTACTAGACACAAAACACAAAATCACAAACTGACATATTGGGAGACCTTGTTTAAATAAACAAGTGTCTGAAATTGTATTTATGCAAAATGTAAATAGATACTTCTATATGACTGACATCAAGATTAGGCAACTATGTATATTATTGTATTATATGTAAATAATCTCTATAAATAAAATATATACTATAATTAGGTTAGTAACATAGTGATAGAGTCTGTAAATTTTAGCATAGCATGTATATATGTTGTACATGAGATTAGATTATAGATTAGACTAGGGATTTAGAGAATAGTTATACTAAGTAGGGAATAGATTAGGAGTAAATTAAGCATAGCATAGACAGTTAGTTATGCTTCCTCTCGCTGTCTACTGCTAAGACTTTGAATGTAAGAAAACTAGTACAGATTAGCATAGACAGGAACAAAGAAACCCTCCACCAGCCTGTGAGGCCTGGCCTCAGCTCAGAAGCTGAAAGAGACTCAAACCCAGTCTAGGTAAATCCTGATTCCCTCTTCCCTGATACGCCCTCCCCCCCAATCCAAACTTGTTATTATAATTCATCTTTATTTAAATAACTGCAGTCAGATAAGAGGACTCTCATTTCAGGGAACATTAAGGGAGCTGAACCCAAGAACAGCCATTCAACTCTAAAAGGTCCTTATCTGACCCCTGCTTGGCGACCTTGTTCTGGGGGAGGCTTATTCCTCAGGAAAATCCGTATTTACCTGCTCTGGGGTATTGTAAGCATCAATCAATAGAAAAGACATTCCCTCAGGCTATCTTAGTTGCCCCATTATTTGGGAACCCTGTTTTTCAATGACAGCCTCTGAGCAGGGAGCATCTTACTCCTTTTATGTTACCAGCACCCATATTCCCTCTCTCCTTTCAACTTCTCCATTTCCCTCTTACAAACCTTCAGTATCCCCTTTTCTTCAGTCCCCTACATTTCCCTATAAATATTACACAACCTTCACCAAAGTAGTTAAAATCAGAAAATTATCTGTTACTTATAAACTCTCAAAGAGTTGCCTGGTGTAATACAAAGTCGTCTACTATGTCAAGAACAGACCTTTAACTTGGGTCATTCTGACTCTAAAGTCAGTCTTCTACTACAGTAAGCTGCTTCTTTTTTAGATAGTCAGACACAGTTTCCGTAAAGGATTTAGCTGAAGTACTACATAGTGGGATAAAGGTTGTTGAAATATTTTTAATGGGCTTTATGCTAACTGGAATTCTTAAGTTTCAGTCCAAGCTGGTTTGGAATGGTATCTGAAAGCTAACCATGATAGCTAGTTTGACATCCCATTACTGATATATTGAAAGAAGGATAATAAATCATTTCAAAATGATATTTGAAACAGAAGAATGCTGTTAAACCTTAAATCCTAATTGTGATGATTACAGCAAACACTTTCATGGCTTATAAAAATTTGAAAGAATATTCTAAATAATTATTTTATTAAAATTAAATTAAACATATTTGTAATGAGTCTCAGTCCTCACAAATATTGAGGTTATTGATAGAAATAAAAGTCAGATCTGTTTTCCACAGGTGTGCTCAACCATGAGGAAGTGTGCCTCCCGTTTCTTTCCAATAGGATGGTGGATTAGAGTTAAAGAATGGTAGGCATATTTTAAGATATGGTCAGAATGTTAATTTGCCTTGCTAAGCAAGACATTTTTTTTATTAAGAAGGGATCTGTGAAAGAGTAAACTAGAGTCAGAAATTATGGCAATATGAAAAAGAGAAAAGAACATCAGTAAAACTTTTTTTTTATTTTTAAGTTAAAGATTAGTGTATCAGGGAAATCAGCTGGGTGGGACAAAATTCTAGTTTATTGAATATTACAAATGTTAAATTATTTGCATTGCTAGAATTTTGATTTATTTCTCATTCATCTAATTCTTTTTTGTCTCTTTACTCAGATTCTTTCTTCATCCTTGGATCCCATTGCTACCTTGCCATCACCTACTTCATTATATCAGTGGTCTACTCTTTGGAGGTTTTAGGCTTTATAACCTCATGCTAATCACTTCCTTGTGTTTATTGCATCTAGTCTTTGTATTCTCTTTGGACTCTGTGTAGTTACTTTATCTCTATTTTATTACATACAAGTCTAGGACTCAGCTCCTCCCTTGACCCACTGAAAGTTTCTCTGTCCCAAGTAACTTAGTGCTTTCTGAGTAACTTGCAATCATGTTACACAGGATAATCTAACCTGTGGTGCTCAAACTGGACAAGACAATTAATGTCTAACAGATATTTCGTTTGACTTTTCTAAGGAGAATTGAAAGAAGCAGAATGAGAATAATATTAACCTCACACTTGAACGTGATGCTGAAACTCTTTCTTTTCTCTACTCAAAAATGTATTAATTTATGCTCATAAGGGCTTATGGACTAAGAAAAAGTCCAAAATAAAAATATAGAGAAGGGCTGGAATATGTCAACTTCAGAGTTTTCCCCCTCTCTTTCTCAGACAAATTATTATGGCCCTTGGGTTTAAAGAAAGAGAAAGAAAAACAACCAAACTCTCAGTTTTGAAGTTTGGAAGGAAAACAGGATACAAAAGCAATCATTATATTTCTCCCTAAAACTCACTTTTATTCAAACTTTCTGTTTATGTTGACCTCCATTTTTCTAGTCATCCTGGACTTTGCACTCTTATTCTTTCTCTATAAGGAACCAGTGGTCAAATCTTGTCATTTACCACACAACTATTCCATGTGATATATAGCCAGGTCGCATATTTAGGAGTGTGCTAGATTTAGAGTCCAGAAGACTGGAGTTCAAATCCTGCCTCAAACACAATGATGATTATTAACTCAGACACTTACTAATAGCATGACCAGGGATGTTATTTAACATCTCAGGGTCTCAATTTCTTCCTCTGGATAAAGAAGATAACAGCACCTGATTCATAGTGTTGTTGTGAGGATTAAATGATATAACATAAAAAGTGATTTGCAAATCTTAAAACTATATAAATATAAGCTATTAGAATTATTTCAAAATAATACTCTTTTCTCCACTTAAATGACCTCTATATTAGACAAGGGGTTTCAATTCTCTTCTCAATAATTGCAATTTCATCTTTTTATTTATTTAGTTTTGTTTTTCTTTATTTCATTAAATATTTCTCAATCAAATGTAAAAAACTTTTAAGGATCATTTTAAAACAAATTTTGAATCCAAATTTTCTCCATCCCTGCTACTATTCCCCCTGTTTGAGGAGGCAAACAACTTGATTTCAATTATGAATGGGAGGTCTTGGAAGACATATTTCCATATTAACCATGTTGCAAAATACAAACAAAATAAAACAATAAAAATAAAGAAAAAAGTACATTTCAGTTTACATTCAGAGTTAATCAATTCTCCAGAAGTAGATAGCTTTTTTCATCATGGGTCTTTTAGAATTGTCTTATATCATTCTCTTGAGCAGAGTGTTGTCTTTTGCATTCCTAATCATTGCTGATTTAGATCATTTTCCCATGTTACTATTGATAGCTTTGATTTCTTCTGAAAATTTTCTGTTTATATCCTTTGATCATTTGTCAACTGGGCAATGGCTCTTATTTTTGTAAATTTGGTTCAGTTTTCTATATAGTTGATAAAGGAGACATCAGAGAAAAATCCTGTAAATTTCCTTCAGAGTTTCTGTTTTCTTTCTAATTTTGGCTGCATTATTTTTTGCAAACCCTTTTTAATTTCACATAACAAAAATTATATATTTTACTTCCCATAATCTCATATATCTCTTGTTTGGTCATAAACTCCTTTCCTTATCCATAGATCTATCAGGTACATCTTTCTTTATTCCCATAATTTACTTATGATATTACCTTATATGTCTAAATTATTTATCCATTTTGACCCTGTTGTAGGGGTACACAGGTACATTGTGTGAGATATTGGTTAATAGCTAGTTTATCCCAAACTACTTTCCAATTTTCCTATCAATTTCTAATAGGAATTTGTTCTGTATTTTGTCAAAAATCTATTTGTTAATCTACTGATATAATTATATGATTTTAGTATTATTTTTATTAACACAATCGACTATTCTGATATGTGTTCTAATATTGAATCAGTCCTATATTCTGGGTATAAAACCCATCTGGTCATAATGGGTTATCTTTGTAGTATATTGCTATAATTTCCTTGCTAGTATTTCATTTCACATATTTTTTTGTACTGACATTAATTAAGGAAACTGGACTTCAGTTTTTTCTCTATTTCCTCCCTCTTTGGTTTTAGGTATGAAAATAACATTTGTGTCATAAAAAGTATTTGGTAGAACTCTTTATTTTCCTATTTTAAAATAATTTATATACTTTTGTGATTCATTGTTCCTTAAATGTTTGGTAGAAATCACATATGAATCGATTTTGTGTCCTAGTGATTTTTCTTTAAGGAGCACATTGATGATTTCTTCTATTTCTTCTATTCTAAGATACACTTATTTAAGTATCCCTTGTCCTCATCTGTTAATATGAGCAATTTATATATTTGTGAATATGCAATTATTTCACTAACATTTTCAGGTTTACTGGCATATAATTAGGCAAAGTAACTCCTTGTAATTGCTTTAATTTCATCTTCATTGGATGTATATTAACCTTTTTCATTTTTATATTAATAATTTGTTTTTCATTCTTTCTAAAAATCAAATTAACCAGTGCTTTCCAAATATATTGCTCTTTCCTTTGATTTTCAGTATTTCCATTTTGGTTTGTAATTGGGGTTTTTCAATTTGGCTTTTTTCCTTAGTTTTTTTCTTTAAGTTGTGTATCTAATTCATTGATCTTCTCTTTCTCTTTTTTTAAATTGATTTATGCATTTAGAGACATAATATTTCCTTTAAGTATTATTGCATTGTCAATATCCCACAAAATTTGAAATGTTTTTGATTGTTGTATTTTTTCTAATGAAATTATTGTTTCTATTATTTGTCCTTTGATTCATTCAATTTTTAGAATTCATTTATTTATTTCCAATGAACTTTTAATCTGTTTCCTAATATCCTTTATGAAATGTAACTTTCATTGCATTTTCTGTCCTAATGCCTAGATAATTTTTATGAAGATATCATGTACAACTGAGAAAAAGGTGACTCATTTCTATTCCCATTCAGTTTTATATAGAACTCTAGCACACTTAACTTTTCTAAAAGTCTATTTATAACCTTAACTTCTTTCTTTAACTTATTTTAAAGTTAGATTTTTTTCCAACTCTGAAGGTAGAAAGTTAAGGTCACCTACTATTGTAGTTTTACTGTATATTTCCTGATGAAATTCACTGAATGTTCCTTTAAGAATTTGGATGCCATGCCATTTGGTGTTTATATAATGAATATGGCCATCACTTGACTCTCTTTTAGCAAAATCCAGTTTTCCTTTCCATCCTTTCTACTTAGGTCCATTTTTGCTTTCATTTTATTTGAGATCATGTTTGCTATTCTTGACTTTTTTACTTTAGCTGAAGCATGATAAATTTTTCTCTATTCCTTTGTTTCTATACAGTATGTGTGTTTCTGTTTCAAGTGTATTTCTTGTAAACAACTTATGATTGAATTTTGGGCTCTAATATATTTTGCTATCTGCTTCCATTTTTACGAGAAAGTTTATCCCATTTACCTTCATAGTAGGGATTATTAACTGCATTTCCCTTTATAATAGGTTCTTCTGTTTATCCTTCTCTCTCTTTCATAATTACCTTTTTATATCCCATTTGAGGTCTCCTTTTGAATGTCAATTTTTCTATTCAGCTCTTATCACTTCATCATAAATGCTAGAAAGTTTTCTATTTCATTTAATAGTCATTTTTTCCCTTAAAGGGTAATATTCAGTTTTTCTGAGTAAATTATTTTTGGTCATAATCTCAATTATTTTGCCTTCTGCAATTTCATATTCCAAGTTGTCTATTCCTTTAATGCTGAAGGTGTTAAATCTTGTGTGATCCTGACTGTGGCTCCATGGTACTTGAAGAATTTCTTTCTTGCTGCTTGAAAAAATTTCTCCTTGACCCGGGAGCTCTGGAATTTGATAGTGATCTTTCTGGGAATTTTAATTTTGGGATATCTTTCAAAGAGTATTAGGTGAATTCTTTAAATTTTTATTTTAATCTTTGGGTGCTAGGATATTGGGTCAGTTTTCCCTCTAGAATTTGAGGAAATGTGAAATCTAGGTTCTTTATTTGATCATGACTTTCAGGTAATCTAATAATTCTTAAGTTGTCTCCTCTTGTTTTCCAGGCCAGTTGTTTTTCCAATAAAACATTTTACATTACATTTCCCCTCATTCTTTTGACTTTTTTGTTTGTTTTCTTCTTGGTGTCTCATGGAGTTAATAGCTCCCATTTGTCTAATTCTAATTTTTAAATAATTGTTTTCTTCAGTGAGCCTTTGTACCTCTTTTTCCATTTGGCAAATTCTTTTTTTAAAGATATTACTTTCTTCAGTATTTTTGTGCCTTTTAAAACAAGTTGTAAATTGGTTCCCCCACCCCATAATTTTATTCCTTTGTTTTCACTTATTTTCCTAATTTCCCTCTACCTTTCCTATTTTACCTTAAAAATAATTTCTTATCTTTCCCAGGAATTCCTGTTGGTCTTCTTTCCAGTTCACTTTTCCCCCTAGCTGTTTTGATTTTATTTTTTTCTTCTGAGTTGTGTCTTGATCTTCCTGTTACCCTAATCACTTTATATAATCAAATTATTGTTTGCTCATTTCCCCACTCAAATGCTTGATTAAAAACTTTAGAATAATGTAGGACTCTGTTCCTGGTGGTAGAGAGAGGGTAGGTCTCTGACTCAAGCTTCAGGCTTTTTAAACCTATTTTCAGAGCTAGTTATGGAAGTTTAGAAGTTTTCAGAGCTTCTAAGGTGGTATAATCTGGGGAGAGATGTAGTCACTGTTCTCTTGGTTTGCACTCTGGTCCTTACTCAGGAAGGGTCTCTGATCCCCTTGGGATTGCAATCAGAACAGCTCTTCAGGATCATTTAACCACTGGGATAAACAAATTATAATGTTCCTTAGGGTCCCTGATCCTTTGGAGCCAGCATGATATTGACCCTCAGAGTTTCCATTCCCTCATGATGAAAAGGGCTTCTCTTTACCTTTGAACTATGATCCAGAAGTGGGTACAAACAACTAGTTGCCAAATAGTTGCTTCTCAAGGCTCCCATTCCCTCTTAATCAAAAGTGTCTCTGTCTCCCCTTGAACTATAACCCAGAAATATATATGTGTGTGTATATATATATATATATATATATATATAATGGACTTACTAAATAATGTCTAGACCTCCATCCAGTTTTAGCACAGGGGTATCCAATATTATCTTTCTGATCAATTTCTAGGTCTTTTTACCATCTCTGGATTGAGATCTCCTCATATTGCTGCTGCTTCTGTTTCATCACCTATTCCTATCATCAATGTTTCATCCACAGGAGTCCCAGGTCAGTCTCCTTATCTGTGTCATAGATCTTTCTAACCATGTATGTTGTTTTGGGATGGAAAAAGTCTCAATATGACCTTTCATTAGGTCTGTCCCTCCAGAGTTCTATCTGAGTCATTATTATTATTATTATTATTAATTAATTCCTGGACCCCAATGGAATGGGTGCATGAGAACAATTTGTTTCAATAACCATGAAGGTGGCTGAAGCAGGTGCTGTGGAGGCCCTAGAGCTTATGGTCAGATATCAGAAATTCCAAAGTCATCCACTGCATTCCAAGTCATCACTAGTCTTCCTGACTTTTGTCTTATCATTGAAATTTGAGCCTGAAAGAGAAAGTGAGGCTTATGACTGCACAACTCTCCCTCATTTGAGTCTAACTGATGCACAAATCAAAACATCACCCCATGGTGTCATTGGTCCTGTAAGAATTAAATTTAAGAGACTGGTCCTTAGAATAATAATTTGATTAAATCAAAAGTGGTAGGAGAAGAAGAGGGAAAAAATAAGAAAGAGAAATAATTTGTACTTATTTGGCTAATCTGTGGCTTCCATTTTGGACCTCCTCACTATACTCACCACAGTCCAGTCAGCATCATCAGCAGGCATGCCAAGACTCTACTTTCTCCTTGTCTCACCTTTATAAAGATTTTTCTCCACTCACTAACTCACATGTCATATCTCAGGAACCAACCATAGTTTTCTAATTTGCCTGGGCTGCCCAGGGAACAGTGCCTGGGAAATAGCTCTGCTGTCTCACAATATTCTTCACTGCCTTGCTCCATTTTTCTGGCTGTTGTTCTGCCCCCATGACTAAATTTATCCAATGATTTTCCTCACATAGTCTTTACTTCCAGCCTGAATTCAAACTCATACCAGGTAACTGTAGTCAAAAAGGGGAAAAGGATAAATTCCCTTTTCATAACCCTCTTTGAAAATGAGGGACAAACAACAGCAATCATTCCTGCAATACATTTTCTTTATATTATGTATATAATATATAATAAATATGTCACATATTACTTCCTACAAAAAGTCCTTGCTAATATTCCTTGTTGTTAACAATTCATCACTCTTTAATTTAGTTTATTTGTCTATTTTATGTATTGTAATCCTCAGTACAACTTAATCTCCTTGAGGTCAGGGATTCATTTTTGTTTTATCTTTGCCTTCCAAGTGCTTAGCACAGTGCCTTACTTAGGACACGTGTTTAATGAATGCTTGTTGGTTCTACAAGAAATTTACTATTTAAAGGGTTTGGGCCCAGAAGAGAAAGGAAAAGTAGAGAGATGAAATGGGAATATAGACTTGACCCAAAACTTTATCATCCTATGGGACATAAAGCAATTACAGTTTGTGACTGTGGTGTTTCCTTACTGCTTAGATTTGTCAGGTGTGAATGTACTACTTTGTTAGTCATCAGACCAAAGCCCCTAAACAGCCACCTGGGTGTTTTCATGTAAAGACCTGCTATTTATTTATGGCAGGCCTTATGTTTAAGGTTGTAATGAAAAACAGCCCAGTTCTCCTAGAGCAACTGCCCCATATGAAACACCATTAAGATAAAGTAACACATAAGTGGCCCTAATAAAAGGAATTTATCACAAGACATGGAGAGTAAGGTGTCTTTATTCACTAGGCGAATAACACCAGGCATTGTCAATGTGGCTTTTCAAGGCACAGAAATTATCATTCATTCTCCAAATTACCAACTGTACAAAAATTACTAAATGGTCCGTTATCACTACCTCTCAGTGAGAGAATGCCTTTGTTTAATGTCTGATTACAAATGGCTTTCCCATGATTATCGTCAGTAAATCACAGGTAAGTGCATCCATCAGGAAAAGGGGAGGGGGGGAGATTTCTGAGCTCATGGAGAAAGAGGGGAGAAAAACAACATAAGCTCTGTTACAACCAGCCTCTAGGAGGAGCAGCCACCTTCATAGGAAATCTTTCTTTACATTTGGTTTATTTTTTTGGTTTCTCAGTGGAAACAATCTGAATATATATAGTGAGCCATTGAACTTAAAAGAGGTAGAAGTCAGTGAAAAATTCCAAGGTATAAAACAAGCAGTTATAGATCTTCAGCCCATATTTGTATAAAGGAAAATTATCAGTATCTAGAACAATGCTTTAAATGCATATCTGATGGAGTGCAGAATTCAGGATCTGTTATTCCATTTGTGTAGTCTTCAGACTGAGAATTTGAAACAAAAAATAGTAGAGTGAGAGTTTAAACCTAAGATAAATAAGGAAAAGCAAATGTTTAGAGAGAACTTTAACTCAATGAATTATGATTCAATTCCAACAAACTACCTTCCAGGAGGTTAAAAGAACCTATGGATATAATCATGTAGCTCCTACTAATAATGATTCAGAAACAATAGAAAACAGGGGAGGTACTGTATATTGGGAGATAAATATAGTTTTTTCCCCCAAAAGTAAGACAGGTGTTTAGTTCTATAGATCTGACTTTAATTACCCATTGTGAAAAGGGAATTCTTTGTTCTCTCTGTCTATTCTTAGTTTACATTTGTAAAAAAGGGAATCCTTTATTCTCTTTGCCTAGTTGGAGTTAACACTTTGGTTAACAATAATTTAAGTACCCCTCCTTAGTACCTCACTAGATTGTGAAGACATGATTAACTCTTCTTTGTTTACTCTTTGATTGAATCCACACATGCTTGAACTAGGTTGAGGAGCTCCAAACCACTTAGGGAATTCACTCCCTCAGAAACTTAATCAGCCAGGAAACTGTGAACCCCTTTCATGAGAATTCATATCTCCAGGAGGTGAGAAGTAGATTCCATAGACACTGCCCCCCCCCCTGGGAAGTGCTGGGCAATTTGGAATCTGTGATTGGCCCTTGTGAAGAGGGGAAGGGACATGAAGCCACCATAAAAGGCCCTGAATTTCTGGGGCTGCTGAGGTTAGCTTCAAGAGAAGCTTGACATCAAGAAGGAAATCAGCTTCACTAGTCATACTAAAAAAGGTCAAGCCGATTTCCTTCTTGAAGACCTGAATCCATTAGGAATTGTTAACAGGATAGAATTAGGATCGAAAATTATTTCAAAAGATTAAAATGAGGAGCCAGATACAATAAGATTGATATAATTATAATAAATTGCAAAGCTCTAGACTAAAAAAATAAAATGCACAACTAGTTATAAGAAATATGAGGATAAACAAGAGGTCATGTGAAAAATACCTCTGAGTTTTTGGAAGACTAAATAATGAGTTTATATTAATGATAACAGTAACATCAATATGTATTAAGATACACTTAAGGTACACCCACCTCCCAAAACCTTTTCCAGTGACTCATTACTATATGGAGCAAGTGACTTTTCAAAGGCCATGACAGTGGAACAGACATTCTGCCCAGTCCTAAGAGGTAGGGCTTCAATTATGGTTTCAGTGATGGAGTATCTGCCTATCCTCTAATAATGAGCCTGGCCCAGCCTTCCAGGAGTCTTCAGAGCCTCAGTGCTTCATACCAAATACAGCCCAACCCAATTGAACTCAATCCAATCAAAAGCCTCCAGAGGACAGGGAAGCTAACATTCCTCCCCTAGAGACTGTACCAAGAGATCTGACAAAGCACCAAGAGGGGAGACTGACAGCCCCAAAACCAAAACAAAATGAGAGGAGCAAGAGCACAGCCATATACGGGGAGCAAAGAAGGGGTAAACTCGAGCAAACAACAGAAAAAGAAGAAAGAAATTACAATAGACAGCTTCTGCACAGGTAAAGAGCAAAGAGCTAAGAACAGAGGGGGAGGACCCAGCAAAAAAAAATCAGAAATCCCAGTGAATTGGATACAGGCTTTCGAAGAACTCAAAATGCAATTCAAAACACAATTAAGAGAGGCTGAAGACAATTGGGAAAAGAACTTAAAAACTAAGATAAGTCATCTGGAAACAGAAAATAGTGTCTTGAAAGCCAAAATCAACCAGCTGGAAAATGAGGCAAAGGAGATGAAAGATGAGGCAAAGCAGATGAAAGATGAGGTGAAGAAGATGAAAGATGACCTCCAAAGAAAATCCGACCAAAAGGAAAAGGCGACCAAAAAACTAAGGATGAAATCCAGTCTTTAAGAACCAGAATACAACAACTAGAATCATGTGACCTCACAAGGCATCAGGACACTATAAAACAAAACCAAAAGAATGAAAAAATTGAGGAAAATATGAAGCATCTCATTCACAAAACAGAGGATTTAGAAAATCGTTCAAGGAGAGACAATTTAAGAATTATTGTCCTACCAGAAGACCATGACAAAAGAAAAAGGCTGGACATTATATTACAGGAAATTATTAAAGAAAACTGCCCTGAAATCCTTGAACAAGAGGGAAAAGTGGAGATTGATAGAATCCACAGATCACCTCCTGTACTTAATCCCCAACTGACAACACCCAGGAATATTATAGCCAAATTCAAGAACTATCAGACCAAAGAGAAGATATTACAAGCTGCCAAAAAGAAGTCATTCAGATACCAAGGAACCACAGTGAGGATAACTCAGGATCTGGCTGCATCCACACTGAAAAAAAGAAAGGCATGGAATACGATATTCCATAAAGCAAGGGAACTAGGTCTACAACCAAGAATCAACCACCCAGCAAAACTGACTATATTCTTACAGGGGAAAGTATGGTCATTCAACAAAATAGAAGAATTTCAAGAATTCATAAAGAAAAGACCAGACCTAAACAGAAAATTTGATGTCCAAGCACAGAACTCAAGAGAATCATCAAAAGGTAATTAAAAAAGAAGGGAAAAAAGAAAAACAAAAAAAATTGTTAAGCGACTCAATAAGTTAAAATGATATGTATCCCTATAAGAAAAGAGGTCATTGGTAACTCTTAAAAACTGTTGTTATTAGCTGGGCAGCAAAAAGAAATATACTAAGAGGGAACAGCAACAAACTGTATAGGATGAAAGGACAAGACATAAATAGGTATATAGATATATGCATGCAAAAATACATACGCATGAGTATACATATATATACACATATAACTAGAGCTTAAAAAAAGGTTAATATTAAAAGAAATGGGAAAAGAAACAAATGGGGGGTAAATTTATATGTCATAAAGAAGCTCATGGTGGGAGGGGAGAGAACATCAATACACTGGAAGGGTAAAGAGGTCAGAGACAGGAAATACTCAACTTTTATGTGCTTTGAAAGGGACTCAAAAAGGGAAAAACAATCCAATCCATTTGGGGCAGAGAATAGATTTGCACCCTATAGGGGAGTAGAAGGGTAATAAATGGTCTGGTGGGGAGGGAAGTAGTACAAGAGGGGAAGGGAGCAGGGGTTTTAATTTTAGAAAGACTACAGGGAAAATAAGGGGGGGGGGAAATAGTGGGGTAGAAAGGGAAGTAAAATAAGGGTGGGAACAAGGGGGACTGTTCAAAAGCAAACATTGGTGTAGAAGGAAATAGTGAAAGAAGAAAAGGCAGGTAAAGGAGCAGAAATCAAAATGCTGGGAAATACACAGCTAGTAATGATAACTCTGAATGTGAATGGAATGAACTCACCCATAAAACGCAAGCGAATAGCAGAGTGGATTAGAGTCCAAAACCCTACCATATGCTGTCTACAAGAAACACATATGAGAAAGTTAGATACACATAGGGTGAAAGTAAGAGGGTGGAGCCATATCTATTGAGCATCAACTGACAAAAAGAAGGAAAAAATGCAAAGGAAGGAGGACTTGCAGTCCCAGATCTCAAACTATACTATGAAGCAGTGGTTATCAAAACAATTTTGTACTGGCTAAGAGACAGAAAGGAGGATCAGTGGAATAGACTCGGGGTAAATGACCTCAGCAAGATAGTATATGATAAACCCAAAGATCACAGCTTTTGGGAGAAAAATCCACTATTCAATAAAAACTGCTGGGAAAATTGGAAGACAGTGTGAGAAAGATTAGGTTTGGATCAACACCTCATACCCTACACGAAGATAAATTCAAAATGGGTGAATGACTTGAACATAAAGAAGGAAACTATAAGTAAATTAGGCAAATACAGAATAGTATACATGTCAGACCTTTGGGAAGGGAAAGACTTTAAAACCAAGCAAGACTTAGAAAGAGTCACAAAATGTAAAATCAATAATTTTGACTACATCAAATTAAAAAGGTTTTGTACAAACAAAACCAATGTAACTAAAATCAGAAGGGAAGCAACAAATTGGGAAACAATCTTCATAAAAACCTCTGACAAAGGTTTAATTACTCAAATTTACAAAGAGCTAAAACAATTGTACAAAAAAATCAAGCCATTCTCCAATTGATAAATGGGCAAGGGACATGAATAGGCAGTTTTCAGATAAAGAAATCAAAACTATTAATAAGCACATGAAAAAGTGTTCTAAATCTCTTATAATCAGAGAGATGCAAATCAAAACAACTCTGAGGTATCACCTCACACCTAGGAGATTGGCTAACATGACAGCAGAGGAAAGTAGTGAATGCTGGAGGGGATGTGGCAAAGTAGGGACATTAATTCATTGCTGGTGGAGTTGTGAATTAATCCAACCATTGTGGAGGGCAATTTGGAACTATGCCCAAAGGGCAATAAAAGACTGTCTGCCTTTTGATCCAGCCAGAGGCACTGCTGGGTTTGTACCCCAAAGAGATAATAAGGAAAAAAGTTGTACAAGAATATTCATAGCTGCGCTCTTTGTGGTGGCCAAAAATTGGAAAATGAGGGGATGCCCATCAATTGGGGAATGGCTGAACAAATTGTGGTATATGTTGGTGATGGAATACTATTGTGCTCCAAGGAATAATAAAGTGGAGTAATTCCATGGAGACTGGAACAACCTCCAGGAAGTGATGCAAAGCGAAAGGAGCAGAACCAGAAAAACATTGTACACAGAGACTGATACATTGTGGTACGATCGAAGGTAATGGACTTCTCCATTAGTGGCAATGCAATGTCCCTGAACAATCTGCAGGGATCTAAAAAACACTATCCACAAGCAGAAGATAAACTGTGGGAGTAAAAATACTGATGAAAAGCAACTGCTTGACTACGGGGGTGGAGGGGATATGACTGAGGAGAGACTCTAAATGAACACTCTAATGCAAATACCAACAACATGGAAATGGGTTTGAATCAAGAACACCTGTGATACCCAGTGGAATTGCGCGTGGGCTATGGGAGAGGTGGTGGGAGGGAGGGGAGGGAAGAAAAGGATATGATCTTTGTTTCCAATGAATAATGTTTGGAAATGACGAAATAAAAATAAGAAAAGAAAAGAAATTTAAAAAAAGAATGAAATTCTGAGTGTAACCAACTAAAATAATTGGAATTTTCCCACATTCACTTCCTGCTTACCTCCTTCAGAATGAATATTTCATTATGATCAGGAAAATGTGTCTATCAGGATGCCTGCCTTTCCTTATCTCTTCCAATGTTAACTAATCTCATCATCTTTGATTTTTTGCCAATTTGCTTGGAGTAAGATGAAACCTTGGTTCTTTTAATTTGCCTTTTTTCTTACTCTTAGTTATTTAGAATGTCTTCTTTTGATCATGAATGGTTTGCATTTTTTTAAAGAACTGTTTGTTTGTACTCGATAAACACAGCTATTCTGTGAAAAATGAAAAAAAAAATGAGCCTGGCTAAATACAGAAATGTTCATTAATTGGTTGGCCATTAGGCCATGAATTCTATATTTATGGTAACTTATGAAATAATGACAAATGCAAAAAGACACTCAGTTCTGAGTCCCTCTTTGTTTAGGAATATATGGTAGGAGGATATTGGGAAAAGAGGGAAGGGAGCCCTAAGAGTCACATAGTTCTGGACAATTTGTAATAATTAATTAATAATGGTTATTTTCACAATGAGACCATTTATCTAATTACCAATGCTTCTGGAGGAATTAATCAAATCAATACTACCAATCAATTAGTACATTAATAAGCACTTAAAATTATTTACTATGTGCCAGACTTTGTAATATTTCCTTATACTACAAAGACAAAAGAGAAAGAGTCCTCAAGAATTTTAAATTGTAGAGGGGAGACAAATGGACATAAAAAGGTATATACAAAACAGATATGCTATAAATAATAGCTAGAATTTACATTGCACTTGCAAAGTCCTAGGTACTATGTTAAGCAAATTATAAATATTATTTCATTAGATCCTCATAGTGTTCCTGTGAGATAGGTGGTATTATTATTCCCATTTTACAGTTGAAAAAGCTGAGGCAAATTGGTGGTATTATTATTATTCACATTTTACAATTGAAAAAACTGAGGCAAATAGATCAGGAAACTTGCCTATGGTCAAACAAATATTAGGTATCTGAGGTCAGATTTGAACTTAGGTTTTCTTGATTCTAGGTCAAGAGTTCAATCCATTGTGCCACCTAACTGCACCATGATTAATGAAAACAGTTGTTGAGGGGAAATGTCTTAGAATCTGGGAAAGCAAGAATGTCAAATATAAAAGATGATGCATGAGAATTCAAAGAGATGGAAGTTAAGAGGGAGTGTATTCCAGACATGGGAAAAAGCCAAGATAAAGTACTGAGACAGAAGATGCATGGTCATCTAGAAGGAAAAGTTAAAAAGTCAATATGACTAAACCATGGAGAATGAGAAGGGAAGCAATATGTTATACATCTGGAAAGGTAAGTTGGATGCTCAGTAGAGTAATTTATATATAATCATAGAGATGGGAAGTCATTTGAGTTTCTTGAATAGGGGAATAACAAGTTATTGTAATAGTCTGGGTAAAAAGTGATTAAGATGAAGTAGGGTAGTGATTTTGTGATTGGAGATGTACATGACAAATATTGGAGTTAGATATCACTAAAAGAATATGTGGGATGAGGGATTAAGGATTTGAGGATGACCTCATGGTTGCTGGTAACCTCAATAGTAAGAGGAAAGTTTAGAAGATACGTGCATTTGGGAGAAAGTATATTTTCCCCTCCTCAAGTTTCTCTCATCACCATATCCTGTGGAAAGGAAACAAGACTGACAGTTGGTGGGGGAAGGGCCAACTGGGAGTGGCAGTTGGGTCTTGTGACTAGCACTTCCTTCCTGCTGGGTTTTACTTCCTTTGGGGTGTTGGAGGAGGGAGGAGCTGGTTCAGCCCAGTCTGGTGTGGTGTGCCTCTTCTTGGTTCAGCCCAAAGATTCAGGCCCAATCACTTCTGAAGGTCAGACCTGTTCTTGTTTGCTTTCTGTCTACTTCTAACATTCTGAATTAGACAAAGCGAGGACTGATACAGAGTAGATGGGAGTGGGAGAAACCCTCTGCCAGCCTCTGGGGCCTGGCCTCAGCTCTGAAGCTGAGAAAAAACTCCAATCCCAACTGGTTAATAAACTTCATATTATTTGAATTTGCAGTCACATAAGTGGACTATCTTTTCTGTGTATAGAGGGAGCTGAGCATCAGTTCAGTCAAGACAAACAGTCCTTATTGGACCCCTGCTGCTTTCTCTCAGCAGGGGGCATCTCTCTCCTTTGCCTCACCAAGCAATATTCCCTCTCTCTCCTCAACTCCTCCATACCCCCATAAAAACCTCACTTTATCCCCAGTTTTTCCTATCCTCCCCATCCTTTCCCAATAAATATTACAATCCCAAAACTCTCATCTAAGGACCTTGCCTCAAACTTCAAAATATTTGAGACTATGTTCTGAAAACTCCCTTTTATCTCCTCTTTATCTGATATTACTCAGCAGATTTCATCCATTATCTCTTTATTAACTGTCTCTTATGCAGAGGCAGTCCTTCTCCTTACCTAGGCAAACCCTTTTCATCTACAAATGATCCCATTCTTTCCTTTCTACTCTGACATATTTCCCCTTGTATTCTCTTATTAATGTTTATTTTTTTCTTGTCTATTAGCAGCTTTTATGTTCCTACAAATATTGTTTATCTTACTCATCTTTAAGGGAAAAAAACCCACTTGATCAGATCACCTCAATAAAAAAAAGAAAATAAAAAAATTGTGACAAATATGGATCATTCAAACATAACAAATCTCCACATGGACCATATTAAAAAATTGAGTCTCATTTGGCAAGCTGAATTCTGGCTCTTTTCTTACTTCTTTGACTGTTCTTTCTCTTGACCTGTTGGGGGACACTAGTAGTCATACTTGTCATGTTCAATGAGAACTTACTAATTTTTCCCAAGACCTACTCTTCATAAGTTCTGATTTTTCTGTTAAGAACACAGTAACTATTGCTGTCACACAGGTTCACAGTTTAGGAATCATCTTTTAGGGCTGTCAAATTTTTGTCTGAAAATGCACAACAAATCAGTTACCAAATTTTGTCATTCCATATCCTCAACATTTCTAGCATTTCTCCCCCTTTTTCATACCATGACCACCGTAATCCAGGTCTTCATCATCTTTTTTTTCTAGGACTACTGCAACAGCCTCCTCTCTGAATTGGCCCTTATTTTATCTATAATCCATTCCTCACATACCTGCCAAACTGATATTCTGTAAGTGCAGGTTTGACCACATTACTCCCTTACTCAAGAATATTTAGTGGTTTCTAATTAAATGCAAACTCCTCTGTCATTTAAAGCCCTTCAAAACCTGTCTTCAGCTCATCTTTTCAGGCTTATTACAGGGATACTCTATGCTCCAGTCAAAGCAGCCTACTTGATGTTTCACATACACATCATTCCCTCTCCCAGTCAGTCAGTAATTAGTCAAGAAACATGTATTAGATGAGTTTTAGGTTCTAAGAATCCTAGAGAAGAGAAGACATTCCAGGAATTGAGCAAAATAACTTGTGCAAAGATGAGGCGGGAGGCACAAGAACCCTTTCCCAGTCCTTGTTTTTTTTATATTTTATTTGATCATTTCCAAGCATTATTCATTAAAGACATAGATCATTTTCTTTCCTCCCCCCCACCCCACCCCCATAGCTGACGCGTAAATCCTCCCAGTCCTTCTTAATCTTAGTTCTTTTCCTTTAAAATGATGCCCCACTTATGCTGTAATATATCTTGTTTATACATCTGCTATTTTCATAGCATTTCTCCCATTAGACTGTAAGACCTTTGAGAGCATGGACCATTTTTGGCCTTTTGTTAAGTCTACAGAGCTTACTTAGCACCGGGCTCCTCACATTTAAAAAATTGTTATCTAATTTCATTGAAATGGAAAGCGACCAGTGAGGAACTTCCTCTACCAATGCAACTTTCCTTTGACTTCCAGGCTTAGAGGTTTGTCTAAAGCACTGAATGTTCAAATAATTTGCCAAAATCAGGTAGCCAGTATGTGTCAGGAGCTAGATCTGAACACAAGGTTGTTCATAGGTTCAGCTTAGCCCTCCTATGACCTGCTACAAATCAGTGCTTGCCGTACTTCCACATGTGTAGGTCCTCCTTCCCTCCTGCCTTTCCAAACACTATAAAGTGCTGCCTAAGCCCTGCAGTATTCTACTCTGAGGCAACTCCATGACTGGTGAATGCCTGCCTAGAATGTTCATAAAATGAAACTGGGGATAGTGATAACTCATTCCTCCTCAATGATCAGCACACTCCTACCCCATTCTGGTGGTTCTGAACCCTGAGCTTTCATCATACAAATGCCATTTCTTTCTTTCTTTAAACCCTTACCTTCAGAATTAGAATTTTTATACATATTGGTTATTGGTTCCAAGACTGAAGAGCAGTAAGGGCTAGGCAATTGGGACTAAGTGACCTGCCCAGGGTCACACAATTGTAAGTATCTGAGGTCAGATTTGAACTCAGGTTTTCCCGGTTCCAGACCTAGTACTCTATCCACTTTGCCACCTAGCTACCTCACATCCCCTATTCCAATGGCCTGCTCTCTTGTTTCCATTCCTTTCAATCCCATTCTCTGAGTCCCAATTGAGATCTATGCATCCCTTCCATTGTGTGCTCTGTAATGTCTGCTCCATAGGCAAAAAATTTGCTTCCATCTTAAAAGTTTTCCTTTATCCTTCTGTCTTGCATTCATTGAGACCTGGATCTCTCCTAATGACAATGCATTCCTAGAAAACTTTTTAATCTTTGGCTGTCCTTAAATTCACACTTTGTCATGGTGGGAGAGTGAGCTTATTCTTTCCTCTCCACTGCCACTTCCAGACTTCTCTATCTCCCTCCCAATATTTCTTAATAATCTCTCCTCTTTTGAAGTTCAATCAATCCATATGCTTTACCCCCCCTCCAAAGTATCTGATTGTTGCTATCCAACTTCATAGTTCAACTGAAATTGTTATCTCTGAAGTTATCTTTGTAAACAAAGTGTCTATATAATTCTGATCACATACATATCCATCAAAGTATTCAAGATATGAAAATCACTTTCCTGAGAATAACGGATCAGGCACAAGTATTATTAGCCTCACTTTATAGATGAGAAAAATAAAACTCAGAGAGGTTTATGACTCAGATTGACATCCTCATGCACCTTTGCAATAATGTAATATGGCAGCGAAAAAGTTAATGTGATCTTGGGTCATGCTACCAGAAACCAGGTCCAGGATAAAGGAAATTGATGATAGTTCTCTACCATGCTAAGATAATTTTTGAAATATTGCTGAATTCTGATTGACATTTTATGGAGAAAGTTGACAATCTGACAGTTATTAAAGGGAAGATGATCAGGGAGGTAAACATTTTAAACTATGCTATTTTACAAAGGTCTACCATTGGGATTGTTTCCTGAAACTAATTTTTCCCATAGATTTCTTCTCATTGTTTTAAATGAAACATTTTCTATAGGGAAAGGGTTCTTTTTGATGACATAAGTAAGCCACTATGTCATGAAATATCCATAGCTTAAGTTGAGCTTTTTTGATAATGTAAAAAGGGTATACTCAGAGATCATAAGAAATATTGTATTTATACTCTGTGCTCAACTTCCAAAGCACTGTTCTTTCTCTTCTTCTTATAAATTGTCTGGCACTCTCCCTACAGAAGCACTTGTTTAGCTACTTTTCTTACAAAGGGATTCATGGGATCTCTCGGATCCAATTGTATTCCTCATTGTATATAAATATTGCTTAAATTTTATTGCTGTAAGATTTAATAGTAATTGCATATTTTAGCATCATGGATTCAGGGTCTTCTTGGGAATCTACTCTTTCATATATGTCCTATTTGTCATCTTGGTGTATCAAGAGTGTATCAACAAAATATTTTAATTTATATTTTTAAAAAAACCTTTCCTGTCAACTTAGAATTAATTCTGTTTTGGTTCCAAGGCAGAAGAGTGGCAATGGCTATGCAATGGAGGTCACGCAATTTGTATACAGTCATACTGTGAGGGAGTGTCTGAGGCCAGATTTGAAACCAGGAACTCCATTCTCTAGTCCTGGCTCTCAGTACACTGAGATACCTGGCTGCCTATTTGCTTACATTTCAAACAATTGATTCTGGATTCTTACTTTTAATGAATTTCATCTTAATTAGTATTTATATAGATTTTGCTGCTTAATAATGGAACATATTCTGCTTTTATATATGTGTAATTTCTGACCAAGAATCCTCTGGACAGTAAAATGCCTAAGTTTTTTATAAGCTACTTGATAACTATTATCATTTTTATATATGCTAAGATGTGAAGGAAGAAATGTTTGGGCACCCAATTCCAAGTTATAAACTGTTTCTCTTGGCTTCTGCTTGGCCTAGTAAGTCATTATTGATAAAGGGTGGGAAGTTTGGCTGGAGTAAGTGGTTCTCTACATAGCACTTCCCAAAGTGGAGAGTAAATCAAATACTTAGGCTATAGATAAACATGTAGGCACCGCGACAGTTCAGGTGGTGATCAGTGAATTTTGATGGGGATGATAAATGACCTATTTTTTTTCTTTCTCCTAACTTCTATCTTGAAGCAACATCTGATTTATATATCCTCATATATATGCACATCCTGTACTGCAATTACCTTGTCTCTGTCTCTCTTCTCTCTGTGTCTCTCTGTCTATCTCCCAACTCCCCCATTTTTAATCACTAAATGATTTATGCACGTGCCCTCTTAGTTCAGGCTAAAGAGGAAAAAAGTACCATCCTTTCTATTGGTTGAGGAAAGTTGCACATGCTAACCTCAGATCTCATTTGGAGTTAGCACAAGGTGTACAACTCAGGACTGAGGACGTCTTGAAGACTGACCGATCAACACTGCTAAAGGTGACTAAGATTATCTGACTTGACCCTATGGATACTTCACTATTTGAGACTAAAAGACTGAGGAACAAGAAAGAGGAATGGACTTGATTTTGATTTTTTAAAGGTGCATGATCTCCTGGGTGGTTGGATAAATTTACTATATATAAGATTTCACTATCCACTGGCTCAAATGGTAGCTACATCTTTAGTGAGACCTCAAGCATTTGTATATCCTTTCTCTACCATCTTCATTAAATAAAGTAAAATCTTATGGTTCGTATGTTAAGTTAGTTCCTTTCTCTAAATCATAAAAGAACCTGTTCTCATAAAAGTAAAAAAAGTTGAGACTACAGATTTAGGAACTTTGTATTCTTGGGCTCACTGATCACTAGACTGCTATATTCAGTCACTTCTGGTGTTTTACAGATGGCTTCTTTTTCTTTTAACCTTTGCCTTCCATTTCAGAATATACTGATTCTAAATATTAGAATATATTAATTCTAAGGCAATGAGGGTTAAGTGACATGGTCCAGAGTCACATAATACAGATTTGAACTCAGGGCCTTCTGTCTCTAGGGCTGGCTTCCAAACCACTAGCTGCTCCCTATGTATACCTTAAATTTAACCTGTATTGCTGATACTTTCTTATATCTAGGTAATCAACAAAATAATAAATCAAGCCTGAGTTGTAGTGATTGATGGTTTCTGAGATGTAACTTTTTTTCTGTTAAAGCTGGCTCCAGCAAACTCTTGAGTATGTGTATGTGGGAGAGAAATAAATTTAAAGAAGAGAAGAGTTACCTTTTCCTTTAATACTAGAAGGACTGGTAAGATGATAATCTTAGAAAGAGAGATAAATTGAGATGAAGTTAAGGAGTAGCTGAGCCAAACACAGGCCAGATGGCCTGTATTTTCCCAGTAAAGTAAAAGATGAGCTTATCTGCTGAAATTGGGTGAAAGGAGAGGAATGAAATTGGAGGCAATGGGAAAGAAGAGAGTATCTGGACGAGGTGGTATGGAAAGTTGTGCTAGGAGCATAACGGCAAATTAAGAGTAGATTTCTGAGTTATGGTAATGGCTTAGCTTATGATGAAATGGAGATAGAGAATAATAGGAGAATGTATTCCATTATATATATTTTTGAAGTTGAATGCTTGACCTCAGATGTAAAGAGAACTTATTTCTTTCTAAAAGTTTATGTTTATTTATATGGTTAGCTTTTGCATTTCCTAAATATCCTTTTCTTATGTTTCCTCCTTTTTAGAAAACCATCCCTCATATATTGTTTTCTTTTTTTCCTCTATTCCTGCTTTTTCTCCTCTACCAATTTAGCAATGAAAAAAATAAACTCCTACACAGGACATATCTGAATAAGTATATGTGTGTATATATATATATATATATACACACACACACATGTGTGTGTGTGCCTCTCTGTTTAAAACACAAGAGCTCTCTTTATGTGTGTATGAATATCTGTAATCTGTATATATGTGTGTGTGTGTGTGTATTTAAATTTTACTGCAATTTAAATCCATCATCTCTCTAAAAGGAGTTGCATGGCATGTTTCATCTTCATTTTTTATGTTTATCATAGTTCTAAAGCCTTATCAAATTGTGTTTCTCTAGATTGCTGTTACTACTACATAAATTATTCTTCTAATTCTATTCACTTTATTATGCATCATTCATAGTAATCTTCCCAGGTCCCAAGAAGACTTTTCATTTTAAAGGACCCTGTTATTAGCATGGTAACTATGTTATGTTGGGGGTTGGGTACTATGGATAATGAAGCATTGTTAAAATTGGACATGTATGCACCAAATATTATAGTACCCAGGTTTTAAAAGGAAAAACTAAATAACATACAGATATAAATAAATCACAAGATAATAATAGCTGTGGTCTTTAATTTCCCCCTCTAAAAACTAGATAACTATCAAAAATAAATAAGAAAGAAGGTAAGGAAATGAATAGAACCTAGTATAAGTTAAATAAAATGGATATATAAAGAGTCCCTATATACCTGCATGAAGTTAATAACAGATGAAAGCCTGGGCATATACATAATCCAGTCATAGTTTCTGGTGGGACAGCAGTGGTTTAGAGAGTATAAATATTTTTTTCAAAAGTCTTACTTTAACACACATCAGACTATGGAGGTAGCCCTGTATCCCTGAGTGTTTATGGCACTGGAACAAAAATTTCACTGTGTATGACCAAGCTAAAAAGACTTGTTTTGGAAAGAGTATGGTTCTGGCAACAGGTTGTCTTTGCTGCTTAAGGTACAATCTAGTGAATATGGTCCTGATAATATTTGTTAATTAAGAACCAGAAGGGTTAAAGTAATTAAATTAAATGTTAATAGTAATATGGAAAAAACAGGTCTAATATTATATTGCTAGAAAAGCTGTGATTTTTTTTAGAAAACAAAATGTTAATATATATTAAGAGTTATAAAGTTATTCAAGTTCATTGACCTAGACAGCCCATTCTCAGGTTAGACCCTAAGGACATTGTTGAGAAGGTAAAAATCTGTGGATGTATGAAAATATTTTTGTTTGTTATGGCAAAATAACTAAATAAAACAAATGCAAAGAATGGGAGAAATGGTGGAATAGATTGTGATATTTGAATGTAATGGATTATATTGTTCTTACAAATGACAAATATTAGAAATATAAAGAAAATAAGAGAACTATATGAAGCAATGAAAAGAGAAAAAAGAGAATAAGAATAATACTTTTTATGGTTACATAAAAAAGCCACAAATCACACACAGCAAATCCAAAGGACACTCAAAAGCAGATATTACTGATTGGATTTACAGATTTTTAAACAAATTGTGAAGTTTCTGGTTTTATAAAATTTTACAAATTTTTTTTCATGCTAAAAAGTTAAATGTATTTTGGTGGTGATGATTACTAAGTATATAATTTCTTAAAAATTAAAGAATCCTATTTCTTTAGGAACCAAGGAAGCTGAGATAATAATCTTAGCTTGGACCTTAGAGATATTGGTGGTAGTAGAAGTTGGAAGATTTAGCAAAACTAACTGGCTTTAAAGTGAGGGCAGTAATGGGAAAGGAAAGAAGAGGAGTAAGGAATCTATAACTAAAAAGGAAATAAAACAGGAACAAGCTAAGTCTATTAATATTTTAAACCTTTGTCAAAAATAATTGCATAATATCAGCTGCATGATTATAATTTATTTGATCGGTACACAAACTATGCTCAAAGATTTCCTAGTACTAAAAGTAAATAACTGTACATTTAATGAAATCTGACCATTTGTGCTGCCTTTTAATGACCATTTTGTGTGAAGAACATGAACATTATTATAGCGACCCCCCACGGGAGTCCTATAATATTTATCTGTGGGTAATAACATGAGGTGGAGAGAGGAGGCTAAGGAAATGGAAGAATAATAATGACTCAAAGGCAGAGGTAGAAACACATGGGGAGTAATGTGAAGTCCAAGTAAATAAGAGGAAAAAGAGAATAGGTGGGGAGTATCAACTCCTTGATACTCCTAGACAAGAGAGTCTGCTTTGGGGGTAACTGTGTCACTAGAAAAAGTGGGGAGTCTCAACTCCTTGGTGCCTCCTAAAGCAATAGGAGGTACTGGGGCGACAGCATCGCTATGAAAAAGATATAGTGAAGCAAGAGAGGTAAGAGGAGAGGAGGAAGGAGAGAGAGAATAAGAGTGAGTAAAAGTAAGACTGAAACAGTGGAGGAGGAACAGAGGCAGAGAGGAAGTGAAGGGGGAGAGAGCTAGTTAGAGCGAGCTAGTAAAGGGCTAGTAAGAGAGAGTTTTGTGCTAGTTCCCCAGTATTTATTGAAGGTTTTTAGGAATGTGGATCTATAGGTAACATGACATAGGTTTTAACATTGGTTGAATTGACAATGATGAGATCAAAGAGGTGGAGATTAATCCGACCTGCGCTTTGCAAATGAAAGTTCTAGCTCTGAGGGCTCTAACCTAACCACACTTTGCAAATGAACATACTCAGAGCTGAGGCAGCCACTGCCAAGGGGTCTGACCATGTGTCTTGTAGTACAATACATCAATCATACTTCCCAGATGCCAACATGCCTGATATGCTACAATTATCATAGGAAGGAAACAAGCAATTGTGAAGCACCTACTATGTGCTAGTCAATTAAATATTATCTCATTTAATCCTCACAACCCTATGAGGTAGATGCTGTCATGACCCTCATTTTACAATTTAGAAAATGGAAGCAGATAAAGGTTAATGGATTTGCTCGGGGTCACAAAGTTCCTAATTGTCTAAGCCTGGATTTGAAACCATTTGTTCCTATTTCCAGGTCCTGAGCTCTATCCACTGTGTCACCTTGTTTCCTTTAGGCATCTTACTGGACATGAAAAGGAAGAAAGACTGAAATTTATAGTAATATCAATTTTGGGCATGTTTTCCCTACACTCAGTCCTCAACCTTAAACTCTTAGATAATAGCAGCAGAAAGGCAAATAAGAGAAGATTATATATATATATATATATATATATATATATATATACCTAGCAGAGAAATACTATGTTCTTTTCTGAATTGTATGCTCTCTAAAGGCATGGCAGCCTTTGTCTTGTTAGCTTTGAATTCCCATGGTTTAGAAGAGTGTTCATTTTTAAAATTATTATTTTATTTTTATTGTCATGCAAAACACCACTTACATATTAGTTAATGTTTTAAGAGCAAAATCATACATAACCAAAACTCCCAAATAAAAACAAAGACACACTGATGTGTAAGGCAACTCCAACAATTCTTCCTCTGGAGGTAGATAGCTTTCCCTGCCATAAGTCTTTCAGAACTATCCAAATTCAACACATTGCTGGGAGCAACCAAGTTTTCACAGTTGATCTTCATACAATACTGCTGTTATTGTGTACATTGTTCTCCCATTTCTGCTTATTTCACTCTGCATCCGTTCCTGCAGATCTTTCCATCTTTTTCTGAAGTCATCCTGCTTATCATCTCTTATAGTACAATAGTATTCCATCACCAACATGTGCCACAATTATTTCAGCCATTCCCCAATTGAAGGGCATTTCCTCCATTTTCAATTCTTTGCCACTACAAAAAGAACTGCTATAAATATTTTTTGTATAAGCAGATCCTTTCCTCTTTTTTATCACCTCTTTTGGATACAGACCCAGTAGTGGTATTACTGGATCAAAGGGTATGCACAGTTTTATAGCCCTTTGGGCATAGTTCCAAATTGACCTCCAGAATGGTTGAATCAGTGGAACAGTGTTCTTAACAAAGTAGATACTTTAAAAGTAGTTTCAAACTGAAGTAAATTTAACTGACACTTTTAAAGAGTTCTGAGAAGACCTTGATTCAAATCTCAGCTTTGCTATTTAACCCCTATATAACCTTGGGAAATTATTTAACCTCTCTGGGCCCAGAATGTGAAAGGAAGGGGGTAGCTTATGTTTTGGTTTGAATTGAGGTATTTATTTCATTGGAGTTGGTTGCTAAGCATTTTAGGGGGCTATCTGTGCTATATGAATATGAGCTATAGCTCATTCATTTTGAAATCAAGGTTAAGACCAGAGGAATCCACAGAGAATGGGCCTTGTCTTCTTAGTAGCCAAGGGCACTGTGATAGAGAATTTTAACCTTGCCTGGAAGCAAAAACCAAGTGGAACTAGGAAAGGGAAATCAGATTTCTTAGAAGACCGGAATTGTGCCCTCAGAGCAGTGCTAAGAAAAGCTTATCTTGGGGTACTAGGAAAAGAAATTCAGAGCCAAGGAAATAACTCAGTAAGATAACACCTAAACTAGATTCTATAATAATCCTATGCACCTATATAATGCCTATGGCAATCTCTTCTCACAGCAGGGTCCCCAGAAAACATATACCAAGTTCAAGGTTCTACTATTTCTACTCAAAATGATAATTCACAAGTCCCTATCAATGCATCAACATTTTTTATCTTGTCAACTAAAGGACTGAGTTAAAAGCTTGGGCATTTGATGAAATAATGTAGTAAAGAGATTTGCATTAGGCTATCTTCTCCTGTTCCTTCCATAAATGTAGGGCACGATCTCTCCTAAATATTCAAACCATCAGTGGGGGGAGTGAACATACTTAGGAGAGAGCATGAAAACTTCACATAGGGAGTACAAGGAAGCCAACTCATATCTTCAATCCAAAGGGATGCCTTCCTCTGATATTATTGTGCTACTCTTAGGAATCCTGCTCTTTGCTGAGAATGATGTTTACTCTGGCTGTATATGGCTATTGAGATCACAAGGTCTAATCATCACTGTGCATGGCAGCACCTCTGGTGGGCTGACTCCTCTCTGAGCATGCCAGCTGAGCCTGGTCCTTGCTGGACATGGTAATATCTCTGCTCTACCTGATTCTTGTTGGGAATGGTGTCCTCTCTGGTGAGCCTGCTTCTCTTTGAATGAGGCACAGTATCTGCTGGATATGTGGTTTTTACCTCTTTTGGTCTGTTGTCTGCTAGTGATGAGAACCTTTTTGATAGGTTAAGATGACATCTCGTCCATCATAGCCACTGTACTCAGCTCAGCAATCAGTCTGCTGCTATTCTGTCTAAGATTGTGTCTTTCTTGCTTTACTTCTATGTCTTGGATGTGGTCAAAACTTTCTGTTACCAGTAATTCTAACCACAAATCCTCCCTAGCTTAGTTCCAAATGAATTTGAGACAAGATAAAAAGGAAGTGACTTGGATTTCACTACCCACCTACCTCACCTCATTGACTTCATTATTTTTGTTTGTCAGCACTAAAACACAATTGCTTTGGTGCCATATATTGGCCAGTAGAAATCCTTTAGTTTCCTAAACTTGTAATTTGCACCCTTTTATATCATTTGTATCCTGAGGGCACTGAAATTGGGAGGCTGCTCTAAGTAGGTGCTTTCTCTCTATATTTCTGGCTCGAGAATGATAGCTCTTGCCTCATAGTGTGTGGGGATGACAGTACTTTCTAAGCCAGAAAACTTGATGTAAATGAAATTATTATGATTACTGCCAATAATTCATTGTGGAGAAGGGATATGGAGAAGATAATGGACAAGAGGTGTAATACTGAGGACATTGCCTTAGCTGGAGAAGATCATTTCCCTTGTGCTTTCAGTTTTGAACTTACTTTGAAGTAACATCATCATTATTTAGAAGAGGAAGGAGTCTTAGAGATCATCAAGGCCCACAATTTTATAAATTGTAGGACCATGGATTTTTGTGAGAGAAGGAACCCTAGAGATGCTCTAATCTACCTACCTACCTAGCTACCTGCCTGCCTGCCTGCCTGCCTGCCTGTCTGTCTGTCTGTCTCTATCATCTGTCTGTCTATTTAGCCGGAAATGTGGAAACTTAAGTGATTAGTCTATTCTCACAGGTAGTCAGTGGCAAAGACCATCTAGGAAACCAGGTCTTCCAGGGACTTCTTGCTCCAGGTGGTTCTAGCATTTTGTCACAGCTTCTCTTTGGACAGCAAAGCGATCCCAAGGGAATTAATACCTAGACTAGGCGCAGCTCAGAAGATCAAGCACTACCTATGGTTCAGGTCATGCCCCCATTGCAAAAGCAAGGTTGCAGCTGTCCAAGAGGAGAGTTACAAAACCAAAGAAAATCGCACCTGCCAAGGAACCAGAATACCTACCATTCCCCTGGGTTATCTAGGAAATTTCCATTTGTCTGGAAAGAGATGTCAAGGTACAATTTCATTTTCTTAACCTTTCGAAGAGGTTTTAAGCACGCTGACTTCTTAAACTCACCCTCATTTGAAACCTATGTGACTGGACTTTGCTTCTCCTTTTCTAAAGATTTAAAGTAGGAGAGATTTTCACATTTCAGAGCTCCTGAGGACTGGAATTTGGTAAGAGAGTACCAGCGGTAGGCAGAGTCTGAGATAAACAGGAGAGGGAGGAACAGGACTTTGCAAAGAGAGAAAGAGAGGTAGAAATAGAACCCGGAAGAGAGACAAAGGGAGAAAGCTTTAGAGAAACTGCAGAGAGAAGGGGATGAGAGAGAGGGATTGAGAGAGGCTTGAATCAGGCTGGGGGTGGGGGGGGGGTGCTGGGAGAGAGGCATGCTGCCATGTGAAGGGGACACAGTGTAGAGATTAAGATCTCTATCAGAGCTTGTGGCTGGAGCGATTACAGTGTATTAGGGTCCTGTCAGTGTTGACAAACACTGCCCCAATTAGGAATTAGTTCCACAAGGCATCAGATAGCAGGGCTGCTGTTGACCTGCTAAATAGAGTGGCCCTCCCTTCCTTCTCTTTTATTCAAATGGGCCGCAGATGTTTCCCTGAGCAGCCCAGCCAAGCCCACCCCTCACCATGACTCATCTCTGCAGCCAGCCACCAGGGAACATTAAATGAATACCAATCACCCGGTGTTCTAATTTTTTTCTGCCAGGATTCGGAACAAGGCAAGCATTTTCCCAAAGAATGCATGTTAAACAACCGCAAGAGTTCATTCTCTCCTTACTTTATCCAGTATTAATCCCAGGGCTAGTTTTCCCATTACTTCAAGGACCTACAAGAATGGCCCAGGGAGACACTAATTTCATGGCAAGCAGCCAGGAAGCGATTGGAAATGCATTATTCAAAAATATTAAACAATGTTATAAGACTGTTAGAAAAGCAGAAAGTAAGAGGAAGCTACATTTAAGCCAGGGTGCTTGCGTTCTATTTAGATATTCAATTAATGGCAGGCGAGGTGTAAGGAAAGATTCTTAAATCAAACTTAATTGTCATTTAAATAGATAAGGCAAAAAATCAATAGCAGAGAGCAGACACAACAGTAGTTTTAAATGATTTTGATTAATCACTAATGTAATTAGGCCACATGGTAAAATGGAGAAAATGTGGGACCCAAAGACTAGAACCGCATTCCTAACACTTGTTAGCTGTATGACCATGAACAAGTCTTTTCATCCCTCAGGATCCTCAGCTTTCTCATCTGACAAAGGGAGATAATAATTCCTACAGTAGATCTTCTCTGCCACCCCCCCCCACATCCCACCCCAGGACTGCTGTGAGGCTCAAATGAGATGATGTATCCAAGTATGCTTTGCAAACCTTAAAGTGCTCTATGGATGCCAGCTATTTTTTACCATTATTAGGGGGAGGAATTAGGGTTTATATAGTGCCTACTATTTATCCAATACTGTGCTAAATGCTTTACAATTATGATCTCGTTCAAGCCTCACAATTACTCAGGGAGGTAAGTTACTATTATTTCCCCCACACTAAGCTTGAGGAAAGGCAAACCAAGTTGGCACAGTAGAAAAGGTACCAGGCCTGGACACAGGAAGATCCGAGTTCAAATCCTAGCTGTGTGATCCTGGGCAACCCACTTAACCTTGTTTGCTTCAGTTTCTTCATCTCTAAAATGGACCAATGGGGGAAAAAAGGAAATGGCAAGCCACTCCAATGTTTCTTGCCAAGAAAACCCTCCAAAAGGGTCTTGAAGAGTCAGATATAACTGAAAATGGCTAAAAACAAAAAGGTTAAGTGGCTTGTTCAGGGTCACAAGGTTCATAAGAGTCTAAGGTTAGATATAAAATCAGGTCTTCCTGACTCTAGACCAGTACTCTGTCTACTGCTCTACCAGCAACCTTATTAATGCCATATTCCTCAGAAACTCAGTCGACTGCTTGGGAGAGATCCAACTATTCCAAATTTTCTTTAAGAACAAGCAAGGACTATAGAATTGCCTTTAGGGGAGGCATCGACTAATTAAGCCTTTCTCTAATTGATGGACATCTCAATTTCCAATTATCTGCTGCCACAAAAAGAGATGCTTTAAATTTTTTGTACATATAGCTCCTTTTTTTAATTTGATCTATTTGGGATACAGACTTAGTAGTAATGGAACTAATGGATCAAAGGGTTTGCCCAGTTTTATAATCATTTGGACATAGTTAAAAATTATTCTTCAGAATGGTTGGGCCAGTCCACAGCTTCTCCAACAGTGTGTTTCTATCCCAGCATTGCCACATCCCCTCCACCATTTGTCATTTACCTTTTCTGACATGTTATCCATATATGCGTTTTTAATGTGCATTTCTTTCATCAGTAGTGATTTGGAGTATTATTATGTGACTATGGATAACTTTTGTTTATTCTTCTGAAAATTGCTTATTCCTATACTTTGACCATTTATCAAAAGGGAATTGGCTTTTATTTTTATAACTTTGACTGAGGTTCCTATATATTTAAGAAATAAGGCCATTATCAGAGAAACTTGCTATAAATTCCCCACCCCACCGCCAACTTTCTGATTTCCTTATGATTTTATCTGCATTGGTTTCATTTGGGCAAAAACTTTAGTTTCATATAATTTAAAATATCTATTTTGTCAATGACTAGATTCTGCCAAACTGCTTTCCGGTTTTCCCAGAAATTACTTTCAAATAGTGATTTCTTGTCTCAAAATCTTGTATCGTTGTATTTCTCAAACATTAGACTACTAATTGATTCCACTGATCTACCACTTTGTTTCTTAGCCAATATCAGATTGCTTCCATGATTATAATTTTGTAATCTAGTTTGCTATCTGATATTACTAGGATACCTTCCTTCATATTTTTTTAATTAATTATCATGGTATTCTTGACCTTTTATTCTTCCAGGTGAATTTTGTTATTGTTCCTTCAGGATCTATAAAATAATTCTTTGGTACTTTGATTGGTATGGCATCAAATAAATCAATTAATTTAGGTGGAATCATAATTTTTATTATTTTTATTTTTTTTACCCATTAATGATGAATATCTTTAATTGTTTAGAGCTATTTTTATTTGTGTAAAAAGTATTTTATGATTGTGTTCATATGGTTCCTTGGTTTGCCCTTGCAGTCAGATTTCTAAATATTTTATTTTATCTGCAATTATTTTAGATAGAATTTCTCTTTCTATCTCTTTTTGCTAAGTTCTGTTGCTAGTATATAGAAATGCTAATGATTTATGTGGG
The DNA here is from genome assembly GCF_027887165.1 of Monodelphis domestica. Lineage (NCBI taxonomy): Eukaryota > Metazoa > Chordata > Mammalia > Didelphimorphia > Didelphidae > Monodelphis > Monodelphis domestica. The sequence goes on along the minus strand of NC_077230.1, from coordinate 99,995,969 downwards.
CTTATTTTGTATCTTATGACTTTGCTAAAGTTGTTAATTGTTTCACTAGTATTTTAGTTAATTATCTAGGGTCCTTTAAGTATACTATTGTCATCTGTTTCCCTATTGCCTATTCTTATTCTTTCAATTTCTTTTTCTTGCCTTGTTACTATACCTAGCATTTCTTATACAATATTGAATAATTGTGGTGATTATGGACATCCTTGCTTCAACCTTGACATTACTGGGAAGACTTCCAGTTTATTTCATTACAGATAATGTTTGATCTTGGTGTTAGGTATATACTAATTTTCATTTTAATAAAATCTCTATTTATACCTATTCTTTCTAGTGTTTTTTAATATGAATGTTTGTTGTATTTTTGTCAAAAGCTTTTGACATCAAGATAAATGTATGATTTTTGTTCTTTTTGTAATTGATATGGTCAATTATCCTTATAATTTTCCTAATATTGAACCAGTCCTATATTCATTGTATAAATCCCACCTAATCACAAAGTATGATTTATATATATAAATCTTTCTAATGAGATAGACAGGGAAAAAGCAGAAGCTATCTCATTTATTGTCTTTGCAAGCAATGGATAAAACATTTGACCTGGAGTCAAAGGATCTGGGTTTTATTTTTTCTTTGCTATTTATGACCTCTGACTCAGGGCAAATCACCTGGCCTTAATTTCCTCATCTGTAAAGTGATGGGGTTGGAATAATCCCTGAAATCTCTTCTAGTCTTCAATTTATGATTCTATGATGCCCGAGATAGTGACAGTAGACATTTTTTGTCTTGGCCTTACTGCTCTAGAAGTTGTCTTTGAAGAAAAATATATTCTTGTATCTCATTGGCTCAGGTGACCCTCTATTCTCATAAATTATGCCTGAGGAGCAAATGCCTTTGCAAGTCCTATCAAGTTGGCAAGGCTTTGAGTATAGACCCAATGATAATGTGAATCTGTCAGATAAGGACCACACTAGCTGCATGCAGACTCTCCTACTGGTTTGCTGATGCATTTATAGCTCAAAGAAGGAGGAAATTAACCAATACTTAGTATTGATTCTACGAAGAAATATGAGTATTTTTTAAAGAATGTTGACGAGAAATGTGGATGACTCAGTTTACCTCTGCCCTTTGAGAAACCTCAGTACCAAGTACCTCTGTTTTGGGGTTGAACTATGGACTTTAGAGCTGTTTGGAAACCCTAAGCTAGGTGGAATTTGTGGAAATAGCTAATATTAAGTGCCTTTTATTTGTTTTGAAGGCTTCCTTTATTGTGTTGTCTCCTCTCAGGAGCCCAGCTTCTGAGTTTGACCCTGACCTTTGATGTGATATAGCTGACCCTGAGGTGATATCCCTGAGGCTGGCTGCAAAGAAGTTTGCAACCTGTTTGTGGTTTGTCTTTGCTGGCATTTAGCATGGTGTTTTCTCCCTGAGCGAGATTGTCATCAGAGCTGGCATGTAGTGTGGTGCTTTCTCCCAGGGATACGGTTCCCAGAGTCCCCTGGGTATAGGCCCTGTGTGGTATGTGGTGCTGGACTCTGAGTGGTAGCCAATGTTGGATCCTATCCCTTTTCCTGATTAAAGATAGGTTTTTCTGACTGC